>NC_091470.1:333598830-333912883 GCF_036971445.1 Narcine bancroftii | reverse complement strand
AGTAGGGTGCTGTGGGAGCTGCTCCCCAGTGTGAGAGGGTAGAAAAAGGAATTTGTTTGGACACTGACTCACATGCTTGGTTTCTCCGGCTTGGCTGGAAAATGTGAGCACCATTACCACCCATGTCTGCGAGCAGCCAGAGCCCTCTCTTGGCTTGTGTATCCAGCACCTTGGGTGCTCCCTAAGCAGAGAGCCCAGATGTCTGTCACCGTGCTATCCTATGGTGAGGCAGGGGGCAGGCCGGCAGGTGTACTCAGAGCACCCCATATTTTCTGGACTGTCGTTGTGTGTTCTCCTTAAACAGGTGGCACAAGTGCCTGTAATGAGAGCTAGGAGGAGGCAGAACTGAAAGTTAGCCAATTTGTGATTGTAAATAAAAGCTCCTGAAGCATCCACTCTATGAGCTATTTGTTTCTGTTAATGGGAGGGCTGGTGGGGACACTGTAATTGTGGAGTTGAAACAAAATATATATAATATTTCCTGCTAGTGTGTGATCTGTAATATTGTAATTAGAAGCAAAAAACTACAATTTCCTGAAGGTGCTGAGAGACATTATGCAGAGTAGGTACCACAGCTCAGGTGCAATTAAAAAAAGGAAAAGAAAAGAAAAAAAAAGTCCATTACAAATGCTGTATTTGGAAGGAGCATAACAAAAGATGTGCCTTGTTAAGCTGGAAAGTCCAGTGCTAATGATCCATGGCAGCAGCTGTTGCCTGTCTTGCTGAGGATTCTTTATAAGTGATAACTGTTGGCTGTTGATTGTTGTAACGGTGCTGGCTGAAATCAATTGGCCCTTTTACACTTCCCTTGAAAGACGGTAATTAACTCACTTTTTACTGTTTCACTTACCTGTGTGAACACTACAAACACAGTATGGGGGTCATTTTCAACCCAGTACTCACCCACCAAGGTAGGTAGCATCAGAACGGATGTGTTTCACATTGGGTCCAGTGTGAAATGCTTAATCACCTTCCAGGGGCACCAACGCTGTAATGTTGCAGGTCCCACCTCCTTTTGCACTGGGATGTCAGGTCCCAGTGTAAAAGGTTGCATTGAACCGGCTTTTCTTGGTTTATTGTGAATACTCTGATCCGATCTGACCTGGCTTTAAGCACGAGTCATTGACATACCAATTTAATGGCATCTCTGTGTAAAAGGGCCAAGTCATGAGATTGCAGAAGTCTGTTTTGATGAGTGTTTCAGACCCTCTCATCGAGGTGGAACAACTTGAAGGGTAGTTGTCTCCTGTAGGGTGTAGTAGGATGGGGCGGGAGAGCTCAAAAGTTAGATTAGTAATGGGCCTCCTCCAGTGGGGGAGCACCAGAGGGGAGACTAATCCAGGTCAGAGTGGGCAATGCATGGGAAGCTCCACATCTACTGGGCATACCCCTGCAATGCTCTCTCCAGAGAGCACACAAGTGCCTGTGAGACACTGAGAGGGTGATGTTGCCAAACATCCCCTCAACCATGAAAACTCAACCGGGAGCTCTCTGCTCCATATACTCCAATCCCTTCAGGAAGGTAATGGCTTCCTGGACCATCATCCTGCTTGCCAGTCCCATGAGGGGCAAGACCATTCTTCTGTCAGGTCATGGGGCAGTGTCTGAATAGCTCACTTTGGTGCTCCCTGGGAGGAGGTGTTCTTAGGTGCCCCTGTTAATACCCACAATCAGTGCCAACTCCCTAACAATCCATTTCTCCACGCCAATGGTGTGCCGCTGCAGCCAGCCATGTCGGTCCAATTTTGGGAGAGCAGGGAACCCGGTCTGGACCGCAGTCACCACCCATTCCTATAGGGTGGTGTCATCATCGACCCCTTTTGGCAGTGCCCGCAAGACATTGGGAATCATCTGCTGGTCAGGCAGACCACCCAGAATGCTCGCTTCCCAATGAGAGAGAAAGGAATTAGGACCCCCTTTGTCTTCTCTGTTCACCTGGCAGCTGGTGATATCAGACCCCTTGCCTGGTTAGCCCCTTAGCAGAGTAGTCCCGGGATTCCATCATCTCCCAATTACTACATTCGTGCCCACCCAGGATCCCTCTATTTTTGGCGACCTCCCCATTTTGGAGGGTTGGCAGGGTGTAGACCTGGGACTGCTTAGTCACTGGTCGGGCTTGTAAAGGCTCGGGCACACAGGAAGGAGGAAGTGTGTCATGGGACTCAGTTTCCTCAGAGTTATCACCATCCATGCATGCATACCCATCTTCCTGCTGAACAATGACTTGGACTTTTCCTGAGTCAAGCTGTAAGCCAGACCAGTGAAATGCTTGCAGCTTCTGTATTTCAATCAGCTTAGAAGTAGCCTCCACGATTTTAACTTCTAAGTTGGTCACTTGCCTTGAGCAATCTGAACTGCCTGTTGCAGTTCCCAATACTCATGATGCAGGGATTCTATCTCCCTATATTTCTGGGCACTCTGACTACTTCACTTGGATGTGATATTCTACTGGCGCTAGGGATATCCATAGGGTTGCCCCTCGACTCCCTCACCAGCCTCAGGAAACCACAGTAACTCCAGGTGAGAGACCACATGGTGCCCGATTTTCTCTCCATGGGGGTCCAACCTGTCGCCCCAGCTATGCCACCAAAAATCTGAACCCCTGACGGTCATCGGTCCAGCCAGGGATTTTATAATCCAATCCTGGGCTCCATAAGGATTGCTTCCTGCTGTCCCTGTTTCTGAAATCAGTAATGGGGTCCCTGAAAGTGAGCAGATATACAATCACATATGCACTCAGCAGGACGCCCATATACACAGTTATTAATGCAATCTCCCATGTGGTTAAGACTCCACGTGTGTCCAGTCATAACTCTTTGAACCCTGCTCACAGCGACAATTGTGTTGAGAAGAGTATCAAGTTGGGTGGGTTCACAGAGAGACGAGTTGGGACACAAGTGTTACAATCACACATAATTTTAAGACATGGGAAACAAACGGGAGAATGTTAACTATTTCACAATTACTAATTCACGTAACTGATGATACAGACATTCACCTTGGACATCAGTTAGACTCCGACAACGGTAAACCTATATTTGACCCTGCTCACACGCTACACACATAGTTTCACTTAAGTGATAATGTAGAAGTTGACCTTGGACATCATTTAGATTCCAAGAACGGTACCTATATTTGACCCTGCTCACACACTATATTCAGAGACTCTTACACATGCTCCCGGTTCCCCGATCGACAGGGTGTAGCTCTACTGCATCTATCACAATATTACAGCTCAGCTTCAGTGTATTGCACACCTTACCCACGACCCTTCCAGTGGCATCCACAGTAGCATCCTGGCATGGATCTTTGTCTGGGACTTGGGCCTCAAGACAGAGAGGGTGAATGTGCTCTGCACTGGTGCTAAATACAGAGTTAATCTGTGCTGCTATCCAATGATGACCCTAGGTGATTTAAATTAGCCAACGGCAAGGTGTGCACTAATTAATGGCTGGAGTCCAACCTTGACTGGCAGGTGATGTGAATGAATAAGTTTCTGATGGGGAGGACCCCGAATACACACATTCCAGATAGGCAGGGAGGCCACACTTCCTCCACACACAACAGGCAGGTTTTAATCAAAAATCTCCAAACTCAGTGGCAGAAATGTGACTAAATAAACCTTCAAAAATACCACATAATCATTTTAACTTCATATGAATCCTCCTGATCATGATTCATCTTTGCACGGTGAAATAGTTAATATTATGGGTAGGGCAAAGAAACACAAACTAAAAGGTGATTCTTCAATCCATTATGCCATGGAACTCAGTGGAGGATCATTCTTGGGATTAATATTTCATGCACTATAAATTATCTACTCTGCCTTTGAAGATGAACGCTGCAGGTCATTGGACTCCAGCCAAACCACAATCAGGGCTTTTGACTGCTAAAAGCTTAAACACCCTTGCAAAATGAAAGTGTCCATCAGTCAATTTACTTCAAAATTACTTGAAGTTCCATTGCTTAGACGATTACATTAGCCAATAGCTGAGTCACACAAACCAAGAAAGTTTCAGTCTAACCTCAAAAATGGTGAGTTTGTTTTAACTAATTTAAATGGACCCCAACAGATATGAACTAAAAATTAACTTGGTGCAGCAAAACATGCTATGATGTTTAGTCCGAACATAATCTGACCAAAACTGATTTGGTCCAGCATCAAAGCAGGAAACATTTCGGCATTTGACAATTTCAGACAGACAGAATTAAGAGAGAGAGGAGTAGGAGGTGGTGTGGGGGGGTGGGGGGTGGGGGGTGGAGAGGGGGGTGTAAAGAGGGGGCGGGAGGAGAGAGAGAGAGAGAGAGAGAGAGAGAGAGAGAGAGAGAGAGAGTGTCACAGAGGTATACAGCCCAGTAGATGGCCTTTTGATCCAAATCATCCATATCGACCTATTTCCCTGTTTGCTTGTACTTGTCTAATATCCCTCTGAACCTTCCATATTCATGTATCTGTCCAAATATCTTCTCAATATTGTATCTGCGTCCAATGTTTCCTCCAGCAGCTCATTTCCATGAGGAAATAAATGAAAAAGATATC
The DNA here is from genome assembly GCF_036971445.1 of Narcine bancroftii. Taxonomy (NCBI): domain Eukaryota; kingdom Metazoa; phylum Chordata; class Chondrichthyes; order Torpediniformes; family Narcinidae; genus Narcine; species Narcine bancroftii. The sequence goes on along the minus strand of NC_091470.1, from coordinate 333,908,343 downwards.
TCTCCAGGTCTTTCATCTCACACCTGAAGTCTATGTGCTCTCATTAACATAACATAACAATTACAGCACGGAAACAGGCCATTAGGCCCTTCTAGTCCGCACCGAACCAAACACCCCTTTCTAATCCCACCTCCCTGCACAATGCCCATAACCCTCCATCTTCTTCTCATCCATATACCTGTCCAACCTTTTCTTAAATGATACAATTGACTCCGCCGCCACTATTTCTCCCGGAAGATCATTCCACACAGCTACCACTCTCTGAGTAAAGAAGTTCCCCCTCATGTTACCTCTAAACCTCTGCCCCTTAATTCTTAACTCATGTCCTCTTGTTTTAAACTTTCCTCCTCTTAACGGAAATAGTCTATCCACATCCATTCTGTCTATCCCTTTCTTAATCTTAAATACTTCTATCAAATCCCCTCTCAACCTTCTACGCTCCAAAGAATAAAGACCCAATCTGTCCAATCTCTCCCCATACTCCAGATGCTTAAACCCAGGCAACATTCTGGTAAACCTTCTCTGCACTCTCTCCACTCTGTTTATATCCTTCCTATAATTAGGCGACCAGAACTGCACACAGAACTCCAAATTAGGCCGCACCAACGTCTTATACAATCTCAACATCACCTCCCAACTCCTATATTCCATGCAATGATTGATAAAGGCCAGCATACTAAAAGCCTTCTTCACCACCCTATTCACGTGAGTTTCTACCTTCAGGGAACGATGTACCGTTACTCCTAAATCTTTCTGCTCTTCTGTATTCCTCAATGCTCTCCCATTTACCACATATGTCCCATTCTGATTCTTCTTACCAAAATGAAGCACCTCACACTTATCAGCATTAAATTCCATCTGCCATTTTTCAGCCCACTTTTCTAAGCAGCCCAAATCCCTCTGCAATCCTTGAAAACCTTCTTCATTATCCACTATTCCACCTATCTTAGTATCGTCTGCATATTTACTAATCCAATTCACCACCCTATCATCTAGATCATTAATGTATATAACGAACAACAATGGGCCCAATACAGATCCTTGAGGCACACCACTGGTCACCGGCCTCCAACCTGACAGACAATTATCCACTACCACTCTCTGGCCTCTCCCTTTCAGCCAATGTTCAATCCATTTGACTATCTCAAAATTTATACCTAAAGACTGCACCTTCCTAACTAACCTTCCATGTGGTACCTTATCGAAGGCCTTACTGAAGTCCATATAGACAACATCCACTGCGCTACCCTCATCCACATTCCTAGTCACCTCTTCAAAAAATTCAATCAGATTGGTCAAACATGACCTTCCTCCCACAAATCCATGTTGAGTGCTCCTGATCAGACCCTGTCTATCCAGATGTTTATAAGTACTATCTCTAAGAATTTTCTCCATTAATTTACCTACCACAGACGTCAAACTTACAGGCCGATAGTTGCCAGGCTTCCTCCTTGAACCCTTTTTAAATAACGGAACCACATGCGCAATGCGCCAATCCTCCGGCACTATCCCCATATCTAATGACATTTGAAAAATTACCGCCAGAGCCTCTGCTATTTCCTCCTTCACTTCTCTCAATGTCCTGGGGAAGATCCCGTCTGGTCCCGGAGACTTATCCACCTTTATATTCTTCAAAAGCCTTAAAACTACACCTTTTGTAATCTCTATATTCCCCATATTTACCCAATTTGCTTTTTTTATCCCACATCTCCCAATATCCTTCTCCTTAGTGAATACCGAAGAAAAGAAACTGTTCAATATCTCCCCCATTTCTCTAGGTTCCACACACAGTTTTCCACTCTGATTTTCTAAGGGACCAATTTTGTCTCTAGCTTTCCTCTTACCATTAACATATTTGTAGAACTCTTTTGGATTAGTTTTCACCCTGCTTGCCATAGTTTTCTCGTACCTTCTTTTAGCTTTCCTAATTCCTCTCTTAAGATTCCTCTTACATTCAATGTATCTTTCAAACATCTCCTTAACTCCATGCTTCTTATATCTAATGTACGCCTCCCTTTTTCTTCGAACCAAGTTTCCAATATTCCTTGAAAACCACGGCTCTCTCAAACCTTTTTCCCCTCCTTTTAACCTAACAGGAACATAAAGCTTTTGCACTCTCAAAATCTGATCTTTAAAAGACTTCCATCTCTCTACTACATCCTGCCCATAAAACAAATTGTCCCAATGCACACCCTGCAAGTCCTTTCGCATCTCCTCAAATCTAGCTTTTCCCCAATCAAAAACCTCAATCCTTGGCCCTGATTTCTCTCTTTCCATAATGACATTGAAGCTGATGGCATTATGATCACTGGACCCGAAGTGCTCGCCAACACTAACCTCCGTCACTTGACCCATCCCATTTGCCAACAGTAGATCTAACACTGCTCCTTCTCTGGTCGGCACCTCTACATATTGTTGTAAAAAACTATCTTGCACACATTTCACAAACTCTAACCCATCCATTCCTTTCACAGAATGTGTTTCCCAATCTATATGTGGAAAATTAAAATCTCCCATAATTACAACCCTGTGCTTATCACAAATATCTACTATCTCCCTACAGATTTGCTCCTCTAGGTCTCGGTCCCCTCCGGGTGGTCTATAATACACCCCTACAAGTGTAACCTCTCCTTTCCTCAGTTCCACCCAAATAGCCTCCGTGGATGTGCCCTCTAATCTATCCTTCCTAGGCACCGCTGTAATATTTTCCCTGACAAGCAATGCAACCCCACCTCCTCTTGCCCCTCCGACTCTATCACACCTAAAACAACGAAACCCAGGGATATTCAGTTGCCAATCACATCCCTCCTGCAACCATGTCTCACTAATCGCTACCATATCATACTTCCAAGTATCAATCCACAACTTCAGCTCATCCACCTTTTTTACAATACTCCTGGCATTAAAATATATGAATTTCAGGGATTTCCCATTTTTTAATCCCTGTTTTCCCTCATCTTTAAGAACAACATTATTTACTTTTCCTGCCAATTGCCCTTCATCTTCTTCCAGAGCATTTCCCTTCTCTATCACCTGCCCATCCATATTCAAATACTTACTACAAACTTTCATTGTTTGCATTCTAACCTTCTCCTTACTGCTCTGTACTATTTTGTTCCCTCCCCCCAACCGTTCTAGTTTAAAGGATCCTGAGTAGCCCTAGCAAATACCTCTGCCAGGATTCTGGTCCCCCTGGGATTTAAGTGTAACCCGTCCTTACTGTACAGGTCACATCTCCCCAAAAAAGGTCCCAGTTATCCAGAAACTTAAAACCCTGCCCCTTACTCCACCCCTTCAGCCACGTGTTAATCCTCCACCTCATTCTATTTCTATTCACACTGTCACGTGGCACAGGGAGTAATCCAGAGATTACCCCCTTTGCGGTCCTTCTTTTTAACTCCCTACCTAACTGCCTGTACTCACTTTTTAGGACCTCTTCTCTAATTCTAGACTCCCCTTCTCTGGGGAAAAGACTATGACTGGTCACCTCATCCATGCCACCTGTGATTTTACATTCCTCTGTAAGGTCCCCACTCAGCCTTCTATAACCCAAGAAAAATAAACCTCTGAGCCTCCAGTCACTCCTTATAACTCAGGTTCTCCAGTCCTAGCCACATAATCTTGAATATTTTTTTCAACCTTTTCAGCTTAATGGCATCCTTCCTGGAGTAGGGCATCCAAAATTGCACATGATGCTCCAAATGTGGTCTTATCAACATTTTATACATCTGTTAAATGATGTTCCAAGTCCTACGCCATTTTCAGGAAGCTATATACTATGCCATAGGTCTCTTTGTTCTATCTCCCTATTCAGGGCCATGCCTTTCATTTACTGTGTATGTCCTGCTTTGGTTTGACCTACCTAATTCAATATCTCACACTTACCTGAATTAAAATCCATCTACCATTCCTCAGTGCATTTACCCTCTTGATTAAAAAAGGCTCCGAAAGTAAACCAGGAAATTACAGGCCGGTGAGCCTGACGTCAGTAGTAAGTAAATTATTGGCGGCTGTTCTGAGAGATCAGATATGCAAGTATTTGGACAGCCAAGAGCTGATTAAGGATAGTCAACATGGCTTTGTGTGTGGTAGCTTGCGTTTAACAAATCTTAGAGTTTTTGAGGAGGTTACCAAGAATGTAGAGATGAAGGAAAGGCTGTGGCTGTTGTCTACATGGACTTTAGTAAGCCCTTTGACAATTTCCCACGTGGGAGGTTAGTTCACTAGGTGTGATAGTACAGATCTATCACCAATGTACATAGTGTATATAGTTACTGTATCTAGACTGTGCTTACAGCGATTGGCTGAGAGCTAAGCCACGCCTATTGTCTGGGCCTTAAAGGGTTGTGTCCCTAGCCAGGTCGGATCATTCTGGACTGGTCAGCCACCTGTGAAGAGCTCCTGTCTTTTGCTAATAAAAGCCTTGGTTTGGATCAACAAGTCTTTGATTCTTTCGACGAGCTCTACACTAGGTATCCATGGAGAGGTTGTAAAATGGATTTAAAATTAGCTGAATGGGAGAAAACAGAGAGTGGTAGTGGATGGTTGCTTCTCAAACTGGAGGCCTGTGATTAGTGGTGGTGCCTCAGGGATTTGTCTATATCAAAGATCTGGATGATAATGTGGTAAATCGAATCAGCAAGTTTGTTGATGACACAAGATTGGAGGGGTTGTGGACAGTGAGGAGAGCTTTTAAAGCTTGCGTCATCAGCAAACTTGCTGAGTCTGGACCAACCGGAAAAATGGCAAATGGAGTTTAATGCAGAAAGGTGTGAGGTGTTGCATTTTGGAAGGACCAACCAAGGAAGGACATACACAGTGTGGTGAATCTCTGCTAAGCTATCTGTCTTCCCTTCGGTAAGCCTTGCTGTACTAACATTGGCTGTGCATTATCTCTACTGTTAAGGACCCTCCCCTTGGGTAGAACTGTATATGCACCATTGTCTCTCATTATTGTACCATTAGTTTCTGCTAATAAAAGCCATGATTATTGTTTAACCACATTGTCTTTGTCTACTTCATCAACTGGCACTTCAATTTTATTAGCAGGGAATTCAGGTGGCCCCACTGTATCGCCTCATCGGCCACGTTGTTTCGACTCATGTAGTAATCGAAACAAGCAATCCAGTGGTTGAAAATTTCTCTAGCCCTCGGGGCAGACTGGTTGATTATCAGCCGCTCTGGCTTGAGGGTTGCATCCATTTCTGCTAAATGATAGGGCACTGAGGAGTGTGGAGGAACAAAGGGATCTGGGAATACAGATACATAATTCCCTGTGAGTGGTGTCACAGGTAGACAAGGGGGTAAAGAAAGCTTTTGGCATCTTGGTCTTGATAAATCAAAGTATTGAATATAGGAGTTGGGATGCTATGGACAGATTGTACATGTCATTGGTGAGGCCAAATTTGGTGTAGAGTGTTGTGTGCAGTTCTGGTCACCTAACTACAGGAAAAATATCAGTAAGATTGAAAGAGTGCAGAGAAGATTTACAAGGATGTTGCCCAGAGTTCAGGAACTGAGTCACAGGGAAATATTAAATAGGTTAGGGCTTTATTCCTTGGAGCATAGAAGAATGAGAGGAGAGTTGATAGAGGTTTACAAAATTATGAGGGAAATAGTCAGAGTAAATGCGAGTAGGCTCTTTCCATTTAGATTAGGAGAGATAAATACAAGGGGACATGGCTTTAGAGTGAAAGGACAAAGGTTTAGGGGGAACATTAGGGGGAACCACTCAGAGAGAGGTGGGAGTGTGGAACAAGCTGCCATCTGATGTGGAAAATGTGGGCTCACTCTTAAGTTTTAACAATAAATTGGATTGATTCATGGATGAGAGACGTCTGGAGGGTTATGGGCTGGGTGCAAGTCAATGGGACAAGCAGAGTAATATTTTGGCACAGACTAGAAGGGCCAAATGGCCTGTTTTTTGTGCTGTACTGTTCTATGGTTCTATTGCTCTGTCAAGATCTTTCTGCGGTCTTGTATTGGCTTCTTCAATGTCAAGCACGCCACCTAGTTTAGTGCCTTGTGCAAACTTACTAACTGTGCCGTCTACATTCTCATTTAATAGTTAATATAAAGTAATATACTTGTGGAATGTCTTAGGATTCTGCAATACCTGAATTGTCAAAGCTATCTAATATACCCTTTCTACCCTTATTTTCCTTGAGTTGGGATTCACTGGATGCCAACTATACCTAACATATACCTCCTTTATCTTGACCATATCCTCAATATCTTCTTGTCATTCAGGTTTCACTACTTCAGTCACCTTTGCATTTGATGCTATACGAAATATTTTGTCCATGAGCTCTCAGTATCTCACTCTTTAAAAGCCTACCACTTGCCAGACATACCTTAACCTGCAAAAGACCTCTCCTAATTAAGTTCCTGTCTAATACTATTAAAATTGGCCTTGTCCCAATTTTGTATTTTAACCTGTGGGGAGCTCTATCCTTAAAAGTTATAGAAAAATTCTTTACTAGTCCTGAGTGTAATTTCACTGACACTTCAGACCCTTATCCAACCTTACTTCGCAAGAGGACACTGAGTTTTTTCCCCCCCTTCTCTAGTAAGGCAATCTACATATTGCTTGAGAAAACTTACCTGAACATATCTAACAAATTCCACCTCATCCAAATCCTTAGCCTAAGAGCACTCCCACTTTCTATTTGGGCAGGTAAAATCCCCTACTCTCTGTGGTCTCCCTACATGATTGGTCCTCTAATTCCCACTGACCCTTTGTAATGAATATAATGTCATCCATCAGTATTTCTTCACTCCCGCTCATGCTTCTGCCAGCCCTGTCTACTAACCTTTCTCTGTATTTAAGAACTATCTGGATGAACACTTGAAATATCAATGGCCATTCATGGAACACTATCATTATTTCAAGGATTAAGATGTTTGGATGCTCCGAAGATGCACTGTATGAATTCTGGATGTCGTCATTCGATTCATATGAATATCATGTATATAAGTTAACGTTGTTTAGAGGGAGGGGTTTGATTAAAGGGGGGGGGGTCTTCTTTTTGTTCTTTTTTTTAATTAGAGGGCATATCAGATAAATCTGAGTTTAATTGAAAATTGTAAGCACTGATTATATTAGAGAGGATAAAAATGTCTGAGAATTATAAATTCCCTTTTCTCATATGGGAATTGTATTTATAACTTACTTTATTTTAAAAGAAAGTATTTTTCTGTGTCAGGTTTTACTGCTTATTTTTCTTTTTTTTACTCTCCCCCTTAATGGGGGGCATTATTTGTCTTCTTTTCTTTTTCTTTGCTCTATTATCTTTGATATATTATGAATGAAGTGTCAATTGTTAATTCAACCCAATCTTTGATTCAATGTTTTGGTTACTATTAAGTTAACAAATGATTTATGGCTATGTTTTCGATCTGAAATTTACGTCCATTATGTATATTTGAGGCCCTCATATGAGGTCATTCACCAGATTATTATGTGCACAGGTTTTTTTTATTAAACTCAATGAATATAGCTTAAAAAGAAATATCAAGGCATAGAAACCTACAGATCAGGTGTTGATAAATATAATTAGTGTAGATGGGTAATCAATGATGTGATGGGCCAAAGGGCTTGTTTCTATGCAGTTTGACTCTGTGATTCTCTGATCCTATGATCATGAGCCAAATGGCTTTCCAGAAATAATTTGAATATATTGTGTCATTCTATCAGAATATCCAAGAGAAAATTAGAACAAAAGATTTTTTATTACACATTGCTGGCTTTTGTTTATATACACTGCACTAATTTTTTTTTTGCGTCTTGCTAGTATTTGCAGTGAGAATAAAAACTTTGTGAGTATGATATACATCAGCAATATTGATCTCCTGACAGAACTTGTGAAGTTTGATTTCATTGCTAAGGTTTGTCCTGGTTAACAAGTCATGCAAAATGAACCTCAAGATGCTGCCCCATACCTCCACCACCACCCCACCCCACCTCCCCCCCGACCTCATGATGTGATAAAAAATGGAAAAATGGCATGCCACTCTATATGTAATATATAAGTATTCACACTGAAGCCCCAAGTTAGGAATGAAGCTAAGATCAAGTGCAGGACAAATGTTCCGATAATTTGTTGTTGAGGAAAGTACCAGCAGAAAACCGTAGAATGCAAGAAAAATTGAAGTGTATTGCTTGTGACAAACTGTCCAAACTCACTACAGTCCTATGTGCTGAGCACAAAGTCACCATATACACTAGTAAGAACTTGGTGCTTTGCTGTCATTGAGGGGGAGCCAAGAGGTGGGACCACACTTGAAACACCAGAACAAAAGCCTTGATGGCTGGCTCATCTATGTCCTCTTGGCAAGTAAATCAACCAACAATCTTAAATAAATCTGAATCTATTTGCAATCAAAAATTAAATATTAGTATTTTAAAATGTTAAATACCTAAAATAGTTAAAACACTTCTCGCAATTGAAACCATATTTTAAAATAAAATAAAATTTGTAAATAATATGATACTTAACTTTCTCTATTTTAGTGTATTTTTAAAAATTTGCTTAGTTGTTGTAATTTAGGATTTATCTATTGAAAATCTGTGTTGTTGTATATTGGTGCGATATTTCTTTGGTGTTACCAGGATATGTTAACATTTATGTGTGCTGATGTATTTTAACATATGTCTGTCACAAGAATAGTTTTATTATTTCGGTATGAAGATTTGTGTGCTTGCTGATTTGTCAATATTTGTTTTTATATTGAACCTTCATAGTTCATCCATAACATGTGTAGATCTTCCTCACAATGGGAACAATTCTAATCTATTGGAGTGCACAAGCTCCATATAGATCAGGTCTGGGCTTCAAATATATATATGGCTCTCTCGTCCCCATTCAGACCCCAGGGAACCAGAACAGTGCAAATACATAAGTTATAATATGTTCTTGAGAAATTTGTTACTAACCTATTTAACCATGAATTGATATTTAGGCATTTTTCATTGCTGATATATCTTAGAATTAAGGTGTTACAAGTTTCATGTTTTCATTTCTGCATATGTTCTGCATAATCTGTACTGGTCACTACAATAACCATTTGTGTTTCTCATATTGATAGGTGTCTCCATATCCAATGATACCATATCACATACGATAATGGAATCCAGAGAGATTGCCCAAAGTAATTTTCCAAAATTCTTTACATGAGAAATTTCATCATCATTCACTTAACCTGATAGAAAACATTTGCTGAAATCTCAAAATATATGAGGAGTATATTGCCTTAATAGATTTAGGATACAGTTATTGAAACAATGATATGGTGTGAATATTAAGCATAAACGACGACGAACTGGCATGTTTGGTTCTGGTACACATTCTCAATGTCTACAATCTGCTGTCCCTTTTTAACTTATAGGAATTCAATTAATTCTCAACATGGTGAAATTTAAGCAATATGAAATGTATCTGCAATTCTAACACCACATATAACCTATTGTACACTAATGGAGTAAGTTGTCTATTCTTTTCATAGAATCATGCAGGATCACAGAAAATCTACAAGACAGAGAGGCTGTTTAACCCATTGTGTTTGCTTTGTTTAAAAAGCTTGAAAGGAAACTGGAAGATTGGGAAAACTTTAAGAGACAACAAGGGGTTACAAAGTGGGTAATAAGAAATGGGAAAAAGGATTATGAAAGTAAATTGGCACAAAATATAAAAACAGAAAGCAAAAAAATGTTTATAAATATATAAAACGGAAGAGGGTGGCCTGAGTTAACATAGGATGAGAAAGGAAAACTGGTAGCAAAAAATGAGGAAATGGCCGAGGCATTAAACAAATATTTTGTGTCAGTCTTCACGGTGGAAGACATGTCCAGCATGCCCAAGTGCGGAGTTAAGGATGCGAATGTTGGGGAGGGCCTTGATAAAATAGTTGTTGCAAAGAAAGTAGTGATGGAGAAACTAATGGGACTAAAGCCAGATAAATCACCTGGTCCTGATGATATGCATCCAGCGGTTCTGAAGGAAATGGCAGAAGTTATAGTTGTTGATGCATTGGTGGTCATATACCAAAATTCCTTGGATCCTGGGCAAGTCCCGGCAGACTGGAAGACAGCAAATGTCACACCACTTTTTAAGAAGGGATATAGGCAGAAGACTGGAAATTATCGGCCAATTAGCTTGACGTCTGTAGTTGAAAAAATGCTTGAAGCCGTCATTAAAGATGAAATAGCGAAACTTTTGGAATGTAAGGGTTCAATCAGACAGTCGCAGCATGGTTTTAGAAAGGGAAGATCTTGGTTGACAAGCTTGTTAGGATTCTTTGAGGATATAATGGGTGTGGTGGATAGAGGGGAACAGGTTGATGTTGTATATTTGGATTTCCAGAAAGCGTTTGATAAGGTGCCGCACAAGAGACTTATCAGTAAGTTACAGGAAAGTGGAGTCCGGGGAAGTATATTGGCCTGGATTGAAAATTGGTTGTCTGACAGGAGGCAGAGAGTCGGGATAAATGGGAGTTTTTCAGGTTGGCAGAGAGTGGTAAGTGGGGTGCCGCAGGGGTCAGTGTTAGGCCCACAACTGTTCATCATTTACATTGATGACTTAGAGGAGGGGACAAAATGTGGTGTAGCCAAGTTTGCGAATGACACCAAATTGAGTGGAAGAGCAAATTGTAATGAGGATGTGGAGAGTCTGCAGAGAGATATAGTTAAGCTGGATGAGTGGGCAAAGGTCTGGCAGATGGAGTACAATGTTAGTAAGTGTTAGGTTATCCACTTTGGCAAGAAAAATAAAAGAGCTGAATATTATTTAAAGGGTGAAAAACTACAACATGCTGTTGTGCAGAAGGACTTGGGAGTGTTTGTGCATGAATCGCAAAAAGTTAGGTTGCAGGTGCAGCAGGTTATTAAGAAGGCAAATGGAATGTTGCCCTTCATCGCTAGAGGAATTGAATTCAGGAGTAGTGAGATAATGTTGCAACTGTATAAGGTACTGGTGAGACCGCACCTGGAGTACTGTGACAAGTTCTGGTCTCCATATTTGAGGAAGGATATACTGGCTTTGGAGACGGTCCAGAGGAGGTTTACTAGGTTGATCCCTGGGATGAAGGGGTTGACTTATGATGAAAGATTAAATCATCTAGGATTGTATTCGCTCGAGTTCAGAAGAATGAGAGGAGATCTTATAGAAACATATAGGATTATGAAGGGTATGGATAGAATAGATGTAGGAAGGTTTTTTGAGCTGGCCGGGGAAATGAAAATGAGAGGTCACAGTCTCAAGATTCGGGGGAGTAGATTTAGGACAGAGATGAGGAAAAATAGTTTTTCCCAGAGCGTAGTGAATGTTTGAAATTCTCTAACAAGGAAGTGGTTGAGGCTGCCTCATTAGCCATATTTAAAATTTGGTTAGATAAATTTTTACATGATAGAGGAATTAGGGGATATGGGGAGAAGGCAGGTAGGTGGAGTTAGGTCATAAATTAGATCAGCCATGATCGTATTGAATGGCAGAGCAGGCTCAATGGGCCATTTTTGGCCTACTCCTGTTCCTACTTCCTATGTTCCTATGTTCTGTAGAGTCCCAGTGATAACATCCTTTTGCCACAACTCTGATCAATAATTATCCTTTCCTTCCTGCCACTGAGTTAAATTTGAATTGGGTTTTCCATTATCACTTGGATTCTATGAGTGGTCCCTACCATGTGGGACCAAGTCAAAATCTCTCCTACACTCCATTTAATTGTGTTGATATGGACAAGCAACTTTAATTCTTGAGGGAATGTGCTATTGAGGGAAAATCTGATGAAAGCTATTAATAGTGTTTTTATAGTTGGCACATTGTTCTCTAAATTTAAGGCTGTACTTTAGGATTTTGGATGACTTGCTTCTACTTTGGTTCTGAAGGTTCTGGGATTACCATAGAATCCAAAGCAGAAGGGGCAGAAGGCGACTGATGGAACAGATAGATGGATAGTTTGTGAGGTTGTGCACTCCCTCTGTGTACTCAGGGCTTCCATATTCTCCTCTAGGTTCTCAGTACTATCCCAAATACCCCTCCTCCGCTTTAAGTGGTCTTGGGACTGAGGTTCCTATGCTTCAAAGGAGCTTTGAGCACATCCTTGAGTGTATTCCTCTGTCCATCTTTTCCATTGACAGAGCTTGGAGTAGTGTATCTGCTTCAGGAGCATGGTGTCAGCTGAATATAACCAAGCTGGGGATACATGGTAAACATATAATCAATGGAAAGGCACAAGATAAAAAATGGATATGAAACTAAATTACTGACTCAGTGTTGGGATAAAGGAAGTCTTGAGGAAGTTCAACATCAGTATGATGTCGAGCAGGTTTTGACATCCTGGGGCTTCTGAGCATGCATAAAGGGACATAAATTTCATGAAGGAACTAATGGTCCATTCTACAGACCGAAGAATGGCTTCCCCTGGCAATCATGGCAATAATATGTTACATAATTGTTGCCAGAAAAGGAAATTCAGTGAAAGTAAAAAGTGCCTGGAAGGGGAACATGTGTGATTAAGAGTCACAATGGGACATGTGAGAAACAATCCTGTTGGGAACAAAAAAGTATGTTTAATGTCTTGTTCAGGAAATCTAGAGAGCTCTGCGATAGAGTGAAATAAAAAGTCTTAAGAGTGGATACCCTCAGACTACTTCTGGGGAAATTGAGGAAAGAACCAAATTTTTGGTATAGCTCTAACAAAAAGGTTTATCATAGAAGTTTTTGCAAAGCAGATTGTTAGAATTTAAAGGCTATTTAAACTATTGACGAGAGAGTGGAATTAAAACTATTATAATTATTATAAGGATAAAAATAATGTTCAAATGCCAGAGGACATCTATTTAAGGCATGTGGAGGAAAGTTTAGGGGAGATATCAGAGATAGGTTTTTAAATTAGAGAGTGATGGGTGCCTGGAATGCATTTGGTGGTGATGGAGGCTGGAACAATAGGGACGTTCAACACACTCTTACATAGGCACACGGTTGCAAGAAAAATAGAGGGCTATGGGTGTGAAGTAGGGAAGAATTTGATTTTTGTGGAGTAGGTTTTGATAGGTCATCACAACATTGCAGGCTGAATGGCCTGTATTGTGCTGTAATGTTCTATGTTCTCAATGTAAAAGAAAAGGTTTGTGATACAATGGAATTTTTTAAAAATGTTGGGCAGAGAAAATAAATTTCCAAAACTTGCTGATTTACACACTAAATTATGAAAGGAAAATGGAAAATTGCAGATATATCAGCCAGAATTCTACAAAACTGTTTAGACTCAAGAGTTATGACTTTGGATTTTAAAATTGCATTTATAAGATTATACTAAAGAGGAAAGAATACAGGTAAATATAGTCCTGCCTTATCAGCATCAGGAGTGGGAACATTATTGAAATCTGTCATCAAAAACAGATTGGTCGTGTAACATGGACAAGTATAAACTGATCAGGGTATTGGCACAGATTTAGGATGAGTCAGCCTTTCTTAACTACTTTAGTTGATACATTGTGGATTTCTCTAATATGGAATATATTTATGGGTTTTTATGTGGGAATCCAGCGTGTATTTGACAAGAGATTATTAGCACAGTTTCAAAGGTGAAAAAATTATTGGAAGAGAGGGATTAAAGCAACCTTCACAGTCTGACAGGTGTGATGTTTCCTTTATTGTAATAAATAAACTGGGGTTATTTTAAAACAACTACATTAATTAGCTAGAACTCACACAGACAAGATCTCGTGGAGGCATCCATCTTGAATCTACTCAAGATGCAACAGCGGTCTCCTGACTCCTCCATTAGTTAGGATTAGCACTAGCACTTGCACTAGCACTCCATCAGTACATCCCCTTTCCTTGTGATATTTAATCTAACGACATGACACACTAATACAATATTCATTTCAATTTAAAGTTCAACACAAATGTAAACACAAATATTGGCAGCACAAACTTCTTAAATGTGCAGTTCTTTTTCTTTTAGAGATTCAGCGTGTCAGGTGCTTTGATAGCACATGTGGATCTTCTTAAAACTAGTGCATATGTCTTCTCTGCTGGTCCACGACTGTCTTGCATTGATGGTGTTTCCGCTGTTGCTGAACAGGCTGGATCTTCAGCATTTGTCTTTTCCTGCAGTGTCTCTTGCATTTTCAGCAGGCTCTTTTGATTCCTCCTCAGTATTTGACCATCCTCTGATCTGACAGTGTAAAATCTTGGACTTACTTCCTCCAGAAGAGTAAACCTTTTGTCCCAAGTGTGGGAATCTCTGAGTCTCACTGTATCATGTTGTGCCAGTGGCCCTAAGCTTTTTGCTGACTTGTCATAGTTTGCTTTTTGTATCCGCTGCAGATGCTTTTGTTTCCATTCAACATCTTCGATATTTCTGTTCTTGTTTGGGTCTGCAGAGTAGGGATGTGTATTGAGTAGTCTACGTCCCATCAGAAGCTCAGTGGGTGACATGCCATGTTCAAGCAGTGAAGCTCTGTAACTCAATAGATATACGATCTGAGCCACTGTCTTGTGTTTCCTCGAGCAACTTTTTAATTATGTGAACACCTTTCTCTGCTTTACTGTCTGTGGATGCAGAGGACTTGACATCACATGTCAAAAATCATACTCTTTTGCAAAGTTCTGGAATTATCTACAGCTTTAGCATGGTCCATGTCACTGTAGACAATTGGAGGAATTCCATGTCTTGCAAAGATCATTTTCATATATTTGATCACACAAGCAGCAGACATACTAGAAAGCAATGCAATCTCTGGATAGTTTGATAGATAATCAATAACCAGCAAGTAATTCTTTCCATCCATATGGAAAAGATTAGTCCAAAATATCTACCATGGTTCTGCTTGTAAGGCAATTATTATCATAGGTTCCTTCGTCTGCTTTGTGTGATGTTTCAGATAGGTCTCTCAGCTGGAAACCATCCTGTCAATGTTAGCATTTATCCCTGGCCAATAAACAGCAGTTCTGGCCCTCCTCTTGCATTTTTCCTTTCTAAGGCACCCACCGTGCACTCTTTTCAGTATCTCTTGTCACAGTGATTGAGGAATGATAATTCTGCTCTCTCTAAGAAGAATCCCATTGCCAACACTCAGCTCTGTTCTGATGTTGCAGAATGGCTGACATTCACTTCTAGGCCATCCTTCATTCAGATTATTGATGACTTCCTGTCGAACTGTGTCCTTTTCTGATCCAGCTGCAATCTACTTGGATTTCATGTCAGATGCAGGAAGATATTTAATGATCAGGTTCATGGAAAGATTCACATCTGTCTCTGTGGAATTTTCATTGTGTGCTTCACTCTGCAACATTGAACTGGATAATGCATCAGCTATATTGACTAGGTTTAAGTTTTCACATGATTTGTCACCCAGCAGTGATTCATATCCATCTGGGATTACTGTGAACCTCATGTGGTGCTCTTTATCTTCAACTTTCACCTTGAGGTTACATATACCTTTCGCGTCGATGCTCTATCCATTGTAGGCTTTGAGCTGTACAGGATTTGCATGGATGTATGGCTTTATCTTCATTGCCCTGATGTTATGCTCACAGATCAAATTGACCTTTGCCCCTGTGTCCAGTGTTCTATTTGTATACAATGTCACAGTCAATTTGTCCTGCTAGACTCTGTTCATGCTTGGCTGGTAAGTGTCTGTTGGTTTGGAATCTTTCTCCACTACCATGCCCATTAAAAGTGTATCACTGAGGGCAGTTTCCTCCATAGTACATACAGTGTACATGCTTTCACTTCTGTTTTGTTTCCCTTTGGAAAAACATTGCGTTGCATAGTGTTTCTGCACTTTGCACTTATTATAGACTTTTCCGTAGGCTGGGCATCATTTTGGTGCAAGTTTTGTGCCACATCATTTGCACTTGAATGTATCTCCTTCATTTTCACTGGCTTTTGCACTCTCATTAAACTTTTTCACTAATTAGCAGAGTTAATTCACTGACGTGGGATATCTCCACAGCTCCCGCTAAAGCAACTCTCTTTCTCACAGCAATCTCTCTCTCACTTTATTATCACTAATCCCAAACACAATTTGATCACAGATCATTGAATTTTGCAGTGATCCAAATTTGCATTTTCTTGCTTTTAATTTCAAGTCTGTTAAAAAAGTATCAAAGCTTTTTCCCTGCAGCTGCATGTTTGAATGAAGCACGTACCTCTTGAGCATTTCATTTTTCTTTGGTGAACAGTTTTCATCAAACATCTCGATAACCTGTTGAACTTTTCTTGACCAGCTGCCTCAGCAAAAACAAATGTATTGAAAATATCTAGTGCTTGAGATCCTGCCACGGTAAGCCACAGTGCAATCTTCTGTACCTCAAATTTGCTATTGAGTCCAATGGTTTGCAGGTACAACATGAATCTTTGTTTGAACAGCCTCCACTCGTGGACAACATATCCAGTCCAATTTACAGCATCAGGAGTCTTCACATTTTCTAATTCTCTGTGCTATATCAACTGATTCTCATTTCTGGTACCATGTAAAGTTTCTTTCACTCCTCATACCATGTGATGCTTTTCTTTTATTGTAATAAAGAAATGTGGGTTCTTTTAAAACAACTATATTTATTAGCCAGTGCAGATCTCATTTGGGACTGTATGGAGTCATGAATCTACCCAAGATGCAACAGCTTGTCTCTCGACTCCCTCCAGTAGTTAAGATTTGCACTAGTGTTCGCACTAGCACTCTTATCAGTACAACAGGTGACATTCTCCACTGATTTCAAGTTGATGACTCAAACTGGGTGGCACACTGGTGAAGCTAGTACAGCCACTGCCTCACAGTGCAAGAGTTTCAGGTTCATTTCTGACCTCGAGGGCTGTGCGTATGGAGTTTGAATATTCTCCATGTGACCTTGCATGTTTCTTCCGGGTGCTCTGGTTTCCTCCTGATTAGTAGGTTGATTGGCCATTGTAACCAATCCTTGCTTGTAGGTGAGTGGGAGAATTATGCAGGAGTTGGTAAGAATATGGGGAGAATAAAAAATGAAATGAATGCAGGCCTGGTGTAAATGCATAATTGATGATCAGCCTGGGCTTGTGAGCAGAAGGGCTTGCTACGTCTCTGACTTTATGACTGACTTTTTATTCTAAGTAGTGATAAACAAATTTGAAAATGGCGTTAGAACTATAATAAATTATGTATAATATTTTTAATTTTACAAAGGAGCATGTTTACTTTTGTCTCAGGAAAAGAATTACAAATACTTTCTTGATAGTGAGAGACTAGAATCTATTAACAAATGATAAAATAAATCTTCATTTTTACTTCTGGAGGACTGGATTCTGGTTTGAGCACTTTTCAAGTGTAGGATGAAGATTCAGCTCGGTGCTTCAATGAATAAGTCATGCGAAAGATTAAGTCAATGTGTTTGTATTTCCTTAGGTTTAGGTATTGGGCGGTGGGGTGAGGGAGAGGATGTGATGATGGTGAATTAACCAAGGAGTTTTAAAAATAAAAGTGAATGACATATTTAACTTTTAGAAAATGCCAGAAAATTTCACCATGTCATCAGCATGAGTGGAAAGAGGGATGGGCAACGCTTTGGGTCTGTGACAGTTATGTGATGTCACACATCAACTATTTCCTCAGATGCCGCTGAACTATTGTTTTTCCAACATTGCCTGTTTTTGTTACAGATTTTCAGCAATTACATTGCTTTTTTTCCCATTTTTAAAGAAATGTACTTATTCTCCTTTAAATTGCTGCCCTTTTCTATTGAGAAAATCTAAAAAGTGGAAACATGATCTTATGGTCAGAGCTAAATCATTCACAACCGAAATCAAGAAAGGTTTTCTCATTCAAGTGATGGAGGAACAGTGAAATTCAAAACCATGTCTCCAAAAGATATTCAAAAACTAGTAGTAGTACTTTTCCAGAATGAGGCTTCAATCCGAAGTTAAATGCAATCCGCTGGAGGAACTCACCAGGTTAATTAATATCAGTGCGTGAAAAAGAAGGATCAATATTTCAGGCTGGAATGCGTCATCAAGACTGAGAATGTGGTGAGGGGAAGCAAATGTACAGATGAGTAAAACACGCAAGTCTGCAGACACCATGATAGAAGGGAAAATGCAATGCTAGAGAAACTCAGCGGGTCAGACAGTGTACTTTATATATGGTAGCAAAGGTAAAGATATTACTGTTTCAGGCTTGAGCCCTTCATCAAGGTATGAGCAAAATGTGGGCAAGTGCCCAAACAAAATGGTGGAGGAGGGAGGGGCAGGGGGGAGGAGCACAGTTCCATATGTGGATAAGGGCAGGAGGGAACAACAGAAAACAGGGGAAGGAGGATGGTTTAATGAATGGAGAGGGAAGGAAATGGAGAGCTGGAGGAAAGGAGACAGAGAGATAGGGAAGAGAGGGAGAACATGGAGTGGCAAGTTAATCCCATCCAGTTGGAGGACATAGAGGGAGGAACAGGACAGGAAGCCACCAATCCTAAGTGGACCACTGTCCTACTTCTCCCATCCTGCCCTTTTTGCATTTGTGGTGAAACCATTACTATATTTGTCAATGATATGACCTTTTATGTTTGACCCTGCTGTCACTGGCTGGCTTGTGACTCCTCCCCTTTATCACCCATAAAGGCTATAATGCTGCAACCCTGCCCCCAGTCTGAGCCCGGGTCAGGGAGAGCCAGAAACACAAGGGATGCTAATAAAAGCCTTCAGATTTAGTAACTTTGGACTTTGCATAATTGATTGTGCATCAACATACAACATACAATAGTGGTTTCACCACTATTCCACCTGTTGTACTGATAAGAGTGCTAGTGCGAACACTAGTGCAAATCTTAACCACTGGAGGGAGTCGAGAGACAAGCTGTTGCATCTTGGGTAGATTCATGATGGATGCCTCCATACAGTCCCAAATGAGATCTGCACTGGCTAATAAATATAGTTGTTTTAAAAGAACCCACATTTCTTTTTGCCTCGTTCTTAGTCACGATGAAGAATTCCAGCCCATAATCTCAGCCATTCTTTTTCTCTCACTAATGCTGTTGAGTTCCTCCAGCAGATTATGTTCAGCTTTACAAGATCGAGGTTGCTAGATTTTAGTTACATGTGGGTATTGTGGGAATTAGTCATTAGTGGAGGAATGCAATTAAATGTCAAATAAGCTATGATTTAATTGAAGTAGGAAACAGGCTCAAAGGTTAAATGGTCTCCCTCTCTCTCGTAATGTTCTTCTCTAGTGAGAAGATTAATATAAAAGGGCAAATATCCAGAAAACATGGGCCATAGTCTTCGATCGGGATTGGTCCTGACTGGGTCTTCCACATGAGTCAGGTCAACCTCAGTGACATTTTGACTGATTGCTGATATCTCCCATATATTTGTCCCTGCTGTACATTTACTGTGTTGACCTCTCAGCTGGAGAGCAGGGCAAACTCCAGAAGTTCATTTTAGCCCGCTGCCATCCGATTCCTGAATAATCAATGAACCAAAGATACTGCCTTACTTTTTACCTGAATTATTATTTAAATTTTTTAGAATAATGTTGTAAAATCATTATAACATGAATGTTTTTGTGGAGCTCGTCGAAAGAACCAAGGACTTGTTGATCCAAACCAAGGCTTTTATTAGCAAAAGACAGGAGCTCTTCACAGGTGGCCGACCAGTCCGGAATGATCCGACCTGGCTAGGGACATAACACTTTAAGACCCAGACAGTATGCGTGGCTAAGCTCTCAGCCAATCGCTGTAAGCACAGTCATTACACTCTAGATACTGTAACTATATACATTGGTGATAGGTCTGTACTATCACAGTTTTGCACCATAATATTGCTGCAAATTTCATGTCTTTTTCATGAAAATAAATTCTGATTCTGATACTGAATCCATGAAGAATCAGCCAGGCCACACAAGAACAGACAGTAGCCCAAGAGAAAGGATAGAAGGTCCTTCCACTGGCAGAAGTCTCATCCTGGAATTTTGTTGAGTGATGCAGGCATATCTTAGCATTACTGCTAGAGGGGGAATGGCAGATCAAGGCTAGTACTTGAACCAAATAGGAGCAATAGGAAATGATTATTCTTAGTTAGAACATTTTGGGGAAATTTGCAGAGGAAAGTTTTACGTTGTGGTGATGTTCGTAACAGATTTTGTTTGACAACTACAATATAATTATGTCCTTGGGAGCTATGATAGATTGGAATCCATGTGGTTAAAGTTAAGAAATTTGAATGTAAATTCTTGTTGTATGTTACAGGGCACCAAACAGCGGAGATGAGATAAATGGAGACAATTCAGAAAGATGCACAAGGACAGCAGTGCAATAATATTACGTAACTTTAACTATCCTGAGATGGATGGGAATAAAGGACATTCTGAATGAGATACTTATAATTAACCCAGAGTAACTGCAGATGACCTTCATTGAAATAATGCCACTTCATTTAGTTCTGGGAAATTAAGGAGAACAAATAATAAAGAATAGAGCTGGAAAACAGTGTCACATATAGTTAAATTCAATTTAAGAACAGTGTTATGAGCCCAAAGAACGCCAAAACCCAGCAGCAATAGATATTCACCAAGACAAGTGGTTTTTAAAACAAAAGTTATTTTTAATCAACTTCAAACATGAAAATAGAATCAAACTTTAACTTAACTCTATACGTATATTATACTCTATACAAACCCAAATTACCCCCTTCTAATTCTAAGCGCACGTGTATGTAATGTGTGTGTAAATTCAAGAAAAGTTCTTTGGTTCACAATTCAATCTCACTTCACCTTCTTCCAAGTTCTCTGGTTGCAGGCAATCACCATACTGTGCACAGAATATAACATGTATAAAGTTCACCAGGCTTGGTGCTTGAAAGGTAAATGTTTACCACGCAGGGAGGTTCTTGTAGGGTTTGTAGAGAGAGATATTTGTTGCTCCAGGATTTCCACAACTGAGGTACCACCACTAGTCACCTCAGGGTCTCGCTGATGAAACTTGCCCCATCAGGGTCTTCCAGATGGTAACCTCTTTCTTCAAGCTACCACAGAGTTCCATTCCTTCCTCTATTTCAAGAGAAACATCAGACAGATGGCACTTCCAGCCATCTACTGCTCTGGAACTTGCTTTCATCAGTTTCAAACAGTTTTTCCTCGATTGCACTATTCAGTTACTTGTCAGTGTCCCAGACACTGACTGATTGACTGGCTGAGCTGTTAACTCAATTCTCTCTCTTTTCCAACTGAAACTCCAAAGAAAGCATGTGACTCAATCTTGCAAAACCCCCACCTTCTCCAGCAAACAACAGGAGTTATTCCTTCTGCTCCCATCTGTTGTTATCTTAGGTAAACAACCCAAGATTGACCTTTCTGTGCACTCTGCAGAAAGAGTACTGATAGACAGCATGACTCCAGCAAGACAATGCTCAAGGATTTTATGAAGTCAGTTCAATTAACACATACTTCTGAAAGGTGCTTACATTGTCCAGAGATCTTCAGTATTTCTTTAGTCTTTCAAATAAGATATGTTTTAAAATGTGTGAATGTATGTGACCTATTCTAAATCTTATAAATTCTCCCCAAATATTAATATTGTTACAACAGAGAGAGTAACGAGGGGATTCTGGACCAAATTAATCAACTGACAAGTTAATAGATGAAACAGCAAATCTTCAAATCTGAGATAGTTCAAAGAAATCTAAAGATAAATGGAAAATTAAAAGTAAATCAATGATAATCAGAAAGGCATGTGATAAAAGGTCAACAACACTAAAACTAATTATGAAGAATATGGAATGTATGAAAGGTTGGCTGGACTTTGAGAAAACATGAAAAATTACTATTTGATAATATAAAAAGGAAAATATGTATAATTAAAGAAAGATTAAAAAGAAGTCTAGGTATGCAGGAATTAAGGAAGAAATCTAAAGGTTGATGAGTTATTTTATGGCAGAGATTCTAAGTAAATATTTTGCACATTATATGGTTATACCAGAAGAAGACTGTGATTAAATTTTATAGATAACTGTCGACAAGCTATTGAAATCAGAGGTTAAATGAATTAGTTAGACATTGATGGCCTAGACACTAGACCCGACTGAAACTGTCATAAGCCATGGCCGCAATCTTTCAGTTTTCGTTAAATATGCATATAATCATGGAACACTAGATAGAATGAAATAAACTGGGGAACGTGAGTTAATCTCAATCAAATGTTGCAGAAGCTGGAAATAGGACATAGAAAATTGCTGCACAGTAAAGGTCCTTCAGACCACAAGGTTGAGCTGACCAATGTAAACCTACTCCACAAAAATCAAATTCTTCCCTATCTTTTTAAATTTTTTTTATTTTTCACACTATCAAATATATTAACCAAAATACATACAAACATTTCCCTCTTGAATATACACAGTGGCATTTTCTCCCCCTTTTTCCCTCTACCTACCCTCCCCCCTTCCCACCCCCCTCCAAACCCATTAAACATTCAACATATAGAATACAATAAACCCATTAAACAATGTCATCACACAATGAAAATAAACAAGAAAATTGTGTCATCTACTTTTACACACTGGGTTAGTTCATTTCGTCTTCTTCTCATTCTATCATTTTAGGGAGTGGAGGTCCACGGTAGGCCCTCTCTGTTGTGTTCCATGTACGGTTTCCAAATTTGTTCGAAAACTGTGACTTTATTTTTTAAAATTATATGTTATATGTGATTACAGACACAATGATAATTAAAAGATTTATAACAAACATGTACATCAAGCTGCCAGAGAAAGAGAATGATGAAATAAGCTGTAAACCTAAACAAAAGTGGGAACAAGATCTAAACATAAAGATAAAAAATGAAAAATGGGAAAAGCTATGCTTCGGAACTATGAGAAATACAATAAACACGAGGTTACGCATGATACAATATAATTGGTTACACAGGCTATATATCATGCCCCAAAAGTTAAATAAATGGGACCCAACAGAATCAGACAGATGTTTTCACTGTAAGAAGGAAACGGGAACAACAGTACATGCAATTTGGGCATGTGAGAACGTGGAAAACTTTTGGGAAGATCTAAATCAGGTATTAAATAAAATCACAAAAAGCAACATACCAAAAAATCCAGAGATCTTTCTTCTAAGTAATATAAGAAGTAAAGAACTAGGCCTCAAATTGGATGAAGCACAAAAAAGATTTATTATGATAGCCTTAGCTGTCAACCTGGAAATCAGAAGAGAGCCTGAGAGTACAGCAATGGTACATAGAAATGAATAAATGTATTCCATTGGAAACAATTCTTCTCTACCTCATAAACAGAGCCCCCTATTTTTCTTACATCCATATGCCTATATAAGAAAGTCTTTTAAATATTCCTATTGTATCAATCTTCCCCACCAACCTTGGCCCTGAGCTCGAGGAACCCATCAAAAACTTACCTCTGATGCCTCCCCTAAACTTTCCTTCACACACCTTAAACAGATGTCTTCTGGTACTTCCTATTGTCACCCCAGGAAAAAGAAACTGGGTGTTCACTCTATCTGTGGCCTTCATAATAGAATTTTGGTTCCATCATATTTGAGAGCTATGCATGGTTCTGGTATTCATATTATATAAAGAATGTAGATTAAGGGGGAAAATGCAAAATTGACTTACTGAGATGCCACATTTTTGGACAGTTTATACATGAAAGGTAATGTTAAAGAGACTGCAGCTATTTTTTAATGAGAAACAGAGAGCCTGGGAAGAGAATATACATAGGTGGTCTAAAATTATGAAAGTATTGATTAACGGATCCATGAAGGAACTCACAAGATTGGTTGGAATGTGAAAGTATTAATACCTTGCTGATATACAATAGCAATAGTTTGTTAGCTACCATCCTTGTTATTGATTTTTTTTCTTGTAATAATGGAGCTTTAAAATTTAGACATACAGCACAGAAACAAGCCATTTCAGCCCATGAGTCCATGCTGCCAATTGACACCCATTTAACCTACACCTCTGGTATGTTTTGAACAGTGGGAGGAATCCGGAGCCCCCCGGGGAAAACCCACGCAGACATGGGGAGAATGTACAAACTCCTTACAGCAGCACGGGATTATGAATGTGTTTTGGGATAAATCATTGTTTTTTGATCTTCGTAGCAAGAAGTGCTGCAAGGGAGATTAAGTATTTTGAATTTCTCTACTGGCAGTCCTGATTTTGATGGTCCTGCATCTCAATCTTGATGGCAGTGGATCAAGGGTACTATGTGCTGGATGAAAAAGGTGTCCAATAATTCTTGAGCCCAATTTAAGCAATGCTTCCGATAAATGTTTTCAATAGAGGAAAGGGTGACCCCAATGATCTTCTCAGCCATTTTGATTATCCTCTATATTGATTTCTGGTCTGATGCTTTGCAACTACTATTCCATGCACTGATACAGCCAGACATGACACTCTCAATTGTCCTCCTGTGAAATTTTGTCACCTGCTGCACCGTCCTGACTAATGAGGAGGTTTTGTGGGTCAAGAATAGGTCATACTTTATATGCATACCAAGAAACTTTGCACTCTCCACAACGAAATCATCGATGTGTCATGGAGAATGCTTGACCTTCATCCTCCTAAAGTCCATAATCATCCCCTTAGTCTTGTCCATGTTAATACTCAGGTTGTTTAACAGTATCTTATGAGTACCCCCGCCCCCCCAACTCCTGTCTGTAAGACAACTCGTCATTGTTGCCAATAAGGTAAACTACTGATGTACTATCCACAAATTTGATGCTGCTATTTGAGCTGAATCTGGCAATGCAGTCGTGTGTCAGCTGCATGGAGAGTACTGGGCTGAGAACACCATTCTGAGGTGTGCCCGTGCTCAGAATGATGTGACTTGAGATTTTGCTGCCAACCCAGACAGACAGTGGTCTTTAAGTCAAGAAGCCCAGAATCCAGTTGCAGAGAAAGGTGTTGAGTCCCAGCGAGGACACTTCATCCAACAGCCTCTTAGATATGATCATGGTGAATGCTGAGCTGAAGTCATTTTAACAACAGACTGGCTTTTGAGAACCATCTCTTGATGAGTCGGGACAAAGTGAAGGGTCAAGGCTATAGCATCATCTGTGGACTAGCTTGGACTAGACCAGATTAAATTGTCCTGGTGATGTTTTATACTGTTGGTAATGTTGTCACTAAGTGTACATGTTATTTTCGGAAGAATGGTATGTTACATCTATTTATATATTCCTGTTACTACCTTTTTATTATATATATAGTAAATTATATAAAAATTTGCTGGTAAATTTGAAAATGAGTATGCTATATATATTTGTGTGGATAGGTTGCTTGTTAGTATTAATGTATTGGTATAATTTAGTGTTTTATAATGCTGAATATTCATATATTGGCATCTTTTAATGCATTTTAGTTCTGATATTCTGAATATTATTATGGTATTTTTTATATAACAAGGCTTAGAGAGGATAAGGTAAAGGTTGAGTGCATCAGATACCAAGTGATTAACACACCAGAAAGCCTAAGAGACTATTGAGTAATAGAGCAGAACATCTCATGGCATAAAGTGTTGAGCTTCAGTTAAAGCAATATTTGTCATCTTTCATTTGTTCATGGAATTTGATGAAAATAAGATAATGCTTATTGTCTGTGTTGCTAATCTGAAGTTGGAGGCTTTCACTTTGTTGAATGGGTTGGGTAGGGCAGGGCGATTTCACTAACCAAACTACTAAAATATAATTATATGAGCAGATAACTGAGGGGAGAATGTTGCTTTGAATAAACAGAATTTAGTGTGGGTTTGGTCAGGAGTGCTTAACCCTGGGTTGGTTCTTTTATAAGTGTTGTGATTTGATTTCATCTGAGCTTAAAGAAATAAATGATCAGAGCATGAGGCATGAACCATGCTTGTGTTTACCTGTAGTAGAGATTGAGTACCCCATATCCAAAGTTTCAAAAACTGAACAAAAAAAAACAAACTTTCTTTTAGCATCACAAGTGCAACAAAATTCAACACCTGACTTGTCCACGTGAGGCTCTGATGCTCTATTGGTGCTAGTTAGCTGCAGGTGGAGTCACGAAGATGACTCCATTCTTAACGTCAGGTGTGGTGCCATCCACATCGAAGAAGTTGCCTCAGTCTCCCGTGTAGGAGCGAGGACTTCGTGCTGTTGGGCAGGAGCAGGGATCATAGTCGGGGACCAGCAGCGGAGGTTGGGAGGTGTTGGGGACCAGCGGCTGAGATCAAGTTTTTTTTGGTCCATATTAAACATTATTTCATGTGAATTTTCATGTCATTGTTTGTTGTTTAACCACTGATACAAGTATTCTGCTGAATCTACTGTGATGTTTTGGGTTTTTTTGGTTTTGGTCCCAAGCATTTCGGGTGCTAGGCACTGTACCTGTGTCAGAACTGAGATGTTCTAGCGAACAAGATAAACTGAACTAGCTGGTGGTGTTTTCTAGGAAAATTATGATTGAAGTGTTTTTTTTGTGACACACAGGTGCTTTTCAAAATGAAAATTCAATATGAAAATGAAATTCAATATGTAAATGTGGAACCCCACTCTGCATACATTGGCTGCCAAGTATTTTTGCAAAACAATTTTTACCACACTTTATAAAAGATAATCCCTGTAAGAATGGGATATGTTAAGACATGATAGCCACAACATTGTACATAAGTTTTCACTTAATGCCCTAGCTTCCTGGTCAGCAGGTAAACCACTGCATTCACAGCAGACCTCAAAGAAAACTGTCCACAAAAATAGGGCAATCTATTGGCTACACTTCCAATGTCAGTAAGATGTCAGTTCAAAAGAACCCAAGCCAGCAGAAGCTCTGGTGCCACAGAGATGGCTGAGAAACAAATCAAGCAACATCAAAAAAAAATCCCACTGGCAGAAAGTCAGGATAGAAAAAGCACAATTTTGATAGATTTTTAAAATCTTTTCCAGAGCGCGCAATGAAGATTGTAAGAAGCAAAGTTGTTAAGGGGAAAGCTGAAAATTCAACAAACTTTTTATTCTAAGATCCAATATTTGGAAATATTTATCATACAGAATTACATTACGCTTACATAATTATGGGTTCTTGGAGCTGACAAGTTCTCTCAGCAGTAATTATGGGTTAGAATATCTTTGGCATGTCGCCAGCATTATACAATAAAGCATAACATTTTCCGGACATCTTCAAACAAGACTAGTTTGTAAATACACTAAAATCCCTGGTATCCAGCACCGACAGGGATTGTAGGTGCCATATATGCAAACTTACCAGTTGATGAGACACACACTTACAGAGCCTAACTAATACACCTGCAATAAGAATAAGCCGTTTAAGAGACAAAAGATAGTACAAAATGGAAAGTAATTTTGAGGGAAAAAAGTATCATAACCTTAATTATGTAAAGTTCACTTTAATCAGGTAATCCCTGTAATTTACAAAATTTAAATTTAAATTCCAACCCCATTTGCTCGCGCTGAAACAGCAGTACACTAACTGTTACACTAATCATCATAATTAACCACCGTCCATCAGGTTTACAGATAAAGTCTTACTAATATATGTAATAATTTACTAATAAAGATAAAGGCTTACTGGGTCATCACAAAGAAGGCTCGCCAGTGCTATTCTTTATGCTGTGTTTGAGGAGATTCGGTCTGTCATGAAAGACTCTCGAAAACTTCTGCAGATGTACTGTGGAGAGCATTCTGGTTGGTTGCATCACTATCTGGTACAGAGGTGCCAACAAGGACAAGGAAAAACTCCAGAAAGTTGTTAATTCGGCCTGTGACATCACGGGCACCAGACTTCACTCCATCGAGTACATCTACAAGAGGGAGTGGGTTAAGAAAGCAGCCTCTATCCTCAAGGATCCCCACCACCCAGGCCATGCCCTGTTCACACTGCTACCATTGAGAAAAAGGTACAGGAGCATAAAGACAAGCACTCAGCAGCTCAAGGACAGCTTCTTCCCCACGGTCATCGGATTCTTTAATGATCAATGAACCATCGACACTGCCTTACTTCGACTTTTTATTTATTTTTGTTAGGTGATTTATATGAATGCTTGCACTGTGACGCTGCTACAAAACAACGAATTTTGTCACTTGTTCATGACAATAAATTCTGATTCTGATTCTGATTTTGGTAGGCGGGGGGGGGGGTCACTTTGTGAAAGTCGCCCAGCGGTGAGCAGCATGGGCTGGCTCTTCATCCTGGGCGACACCATTTTATTCAAACCCAACTTTATTCAAACAGCTGCTGCGTGCGGGGCATGAGCAGGGAGCTCTTCTGGCTGAATGTTTGCTCCCATCTTAACCAAGGGGTTTTGTGCTGCTTTGGAGAACATTTACTTGTAAAATTTTGTTTTAATTTTTATTTATTCTTAGACATTTAATTTTATTTATTTATTTATTTCCTCCTTTTTTTTTCCCCCGCTGGTTGGTTGGGGTTGCCGTTTCTTGAATTCTGGATCCCAGGGATTTTACTGTATCTCTGTTCACAGTAATTCAATTGACAACTATGTTGAGGAAGGCTGCAAACAGCAGAGGCAGGTAAAGAAATGAGTCAATGACACAATTTTGTGATCTGTAAAGAAATCCAGGTTATAGCCAGCTTATTATCCTATCTATTGAGCATATTGAAAGTTCACTTCTCAAACAGTCCTTCCTTGCATGTTGCGAGTATATTTTTTGTTTTATATTGTAATTTTGTGGCTGATACATTTACTCATCTTTTTATACAGACTCTGAGAAACAGGGGAGAGTGATCCTCATTCTATTGCCCGGGGTTTTTGAGGAGACTGATGAGCCCCTGTGAGAATCACAGACTCTTTCATAGATGGAGAGGAAAATGCCAAAGGGGTGGGTAATTTGTGAGGTGAAGTGATCATTTCTGCTGCTTCTGCAAGATTTCTGGATGCAGTAGAATTCCGATTATCTAGAATTCAATCAACTGGAAACTCAAGTATCCGGCAAAAAAAAAATTCAAGGAAATAAATAAATAACTTTTAAAATGAATAAGAATAAATAAACATTTAAATAAATGTAAAAGGTAAATTTTCTCCAAAGAAGCACAAAACCCCTTGGTGAAGGTATTAGCCGGCTTTGAATGAAATGGCATCACCCAGGCTGATGTCACTCCCCGCTAAGGTGACTCTTCCAAATTGTCCCCCTATATCTGTCTAGTAAGAATCTTTATCTTTAATCGTAATAGCTATATTAGAAAGGCTTCATCTGTAAACTTGGGGGAGGGTGGCTTAATTATGATGGTGGTATGGTTAGCCTAGCGGTTACAGAACCAGTGACCAGGCTTTGAATTTTAATTTTGTAAGTTACGGGAATTATTCAATAAACCTTTTACTTAAGCAATGGTGAGCGAGAGACAACCAGGAGTAGGTGGGAATGCAGCATTTTTAAGGAGGGATTAAGAATATAGTTAAAGATTTTAATTTTCCTATGACGACACTCAGAATAGAGTGACTGCTTCAGGAGTCTGCTGGCAGGCATATAATGAACAAGTCCACTTTAACTGACTGATTGCAACTCAGTTCTCAATGCTAGGAATGCCTGGGAAAGGACATTGAAGTTGACTCATTTTTTCTTCCCTGTGGATTTTCAATGTTCAAAATTTGTCAGAGCACATACATGACATCACATACAACCCTGAGATTCTTTTGAGGATTTTGTGGAGATAGTGGCATCTTTTTGCTGCCTTGAGTTGCCTGGCATAGGTAATCCATGTCTCAGGAGCACTTGGGAGGCCTGGTGTTACCATGAGTTTTGTGCCATGTCTAAGTCTTCATCTTTAAATAGCTTATTCTTCAATAGACCAAGATTGGTATCAATTATATATTGGAGCACTGTGACTTGTATGCAAGACAGGTTGATAGAAGACCTTTTTCTAGTAGATATTGAGCTGTAAGGCCTATTCTCTCATATGTTTTTGTGAACAAGTTGACAATTGCTTAGAAATTGGCTTTCAAATGTATGTAAATACAATCATTATATGAGCCTCACAGTTCAGCAAATGAAGTCTACATGAGTTCAAGAGTGTAGTCACACCAGGTTGAAATGTTTCCTTTTGTTCTGATCATTACTCCACTCATGAAAAATTTGTTGGAAGTGGCATGGAGCACTGTGGTGATTTTGGGGAGATGGTTGAAGAGGACTCTAACAATGACTTTTCCTTTTACAACAGCAGGGAAGTTCCTAAATAGTTACCACAGTCTGACTTAGTCATAGGTATGTTATTGATATATTATAAATTTATAGAGCTATACAGCATGGAAGCAGCCCTTTCAGCCCATCTTGTCCATGACTGTCTAAGATAATCCCATTTGTCTGCGTTTGGCCAATATCCTTCTAAAGCAATATTTCTCAACATGTGTTCTGTGGACAACTGGTGGTCCAGAGGTTTATTATTAGTAGTTGACGATAACACAGCAATGACAACATAGATGAATAATACATAATAAGTACATTGGAGGGTAAAGATAGGCCTTACAGCTCAACATCTACAAGAGAAAGGTCTTCTACCAACCTGTCTCGCATATATGTCACAGTGCTCCAATATATCATTCTATCATTGGATGACAGAAATGGAAATTTTCAAAACAGTTTGCCACTAAAAGAAGACAACCCAGTCCCCATTTGGAATATTGTGTTCACAGGAAGGGTGTGGATACTATAGAGAAGAGGCAGAGGAGATTTACAAGAATGTTGCCTGGATTGGAGAGCATGGCTTATGAGGACAGAGTAAACTTGGTCTTTTCTCCTTGGAGTGATGGAGGATGAGGGGTGACCTAGGGGCCACAGCACATTTAAGTAAAAGCCTTGTTTTCTTTTCATCTCATGTAACATAAATATCTTTTATATATTTTTATGTAGTCAGTAGGAGAGAAGTATGGAAGAAACTAAACTTGACTGCTTCACAGAGAAGGGGACCCATTAATTTTAAGCAGAATGAAAACACAATGCTGGAGAAACTCAGCAACTCAAACAGTGTCTTCTATATAGCAAAGATAAAGATAACTGACATTTCAGCCTTGAGCCCTTCATCAAGCTAAGTATAGTCCTAGGTGTGGGTAGTAGAGGGTGCTATAGCCAAAAAAAAGGTTGAGATTGGCTGTTTTAAGAGAGTTTAGATGGTTAATGGAACTGAGAAAAATGGAGGGCTATGTGGTAGGGAAATTCTAGGCAGTTGTTAGAGTAAGATATTAGGTCAGCACAACACTGAAGGCCAAAGAGTCTATCCAGTAGATTTCAATGTTCCATCTTCTATGGTATGTTTCTGGTTTTCCGAAAAGCTTGGGACTGGATGTTTTTCAGTTAACTGGATTTTTTGGATTATTGAATAATGGCTTTAAGCAGCCCAGAGTGTAGCATCAGCAGAACACTTGTATTGCTTGATGGAAGAAAACAAAGGATCAGATGTTGCCGATCCCTGACACCACCCCACTGCCGTCGCCAATCCCCGAAACCTTCCCACCTCCATCACCAATCCTGCCCGGGAGCTTGAGGTCCCTGCTCCTGCCCAGGAGGCTGCTCTCCTGAATGATTCTGGGACCAAGTACAGTGGAAGGTAAAGAAGAAATGGAAACAGAGAGGGGAGGGAGTTACCTGAAATGAGGACAATCTCCCCATCTGCTGCATGACCCATCAACTTTCTCCAGTCGCTGACTGATAGCATTAGATTCCAGCCTGCTTCTCTGAGCAGGCATCTAGCCATTCAGTGTCTGTCTGCTTGGCTGGTTTGGAGGTCTGTTGTTAGCAAACTGGCACTAACATTGCATAGAGCCCCACATGAGCATGTCAGGTGAAAAAGAATTTTCAACTTGTAATGTTATATCGCTGCTGAAAAAGAGTTTGGTATATTGAACTTTTTGGTTAACTGAATTTCAGATAACCAGAAACATACTGTATAAGCAAAAATCCCACTCTGCAGTGTCCTGTCCCTGCTCCTCACAGGAGCTCCATGGGCTTGTTATCGGTGTCCCCCACCCCGTAAGTAAAGGAATATTTAAGGTGTCAATGGGTGAAAAAAACCAGAGCCACAGCATTAAATATTTTGATTTTACAAATATTTTTAAAACATTGTGATTTTACCTGCCTCCACCACCTTTCATATATCTTAATTTCCAGAGTTTTACAAAACTGAAACAGGCACTTCTGCCTAAATTGTCCATGCTGACCAATTTGTCTAAGATAGTTCAATTTCCTGTTTGTTTTCTGTACATGTACTTGTCTTAAAATCTTTTGAAAGTTATAATTGTACCTTCGTCTACCACTTCCTCTGATAGCTCATTCCAACATCCACCACCTCCTGTGTTTTAAACCTACCCCTCTGCTCTCTTTAAATCTTTCCCATCTCTTATGTTATTTTCATGATACAGCATGGTAGAAAGCCCTTCTGACCCATGAAACCCATGTCACCCAATTGCACCTAATTAACCTAGCAACCACATCCAATTTTGGAACGTGGGGGGAAATCAGAGCACCCAGAGAAATTCCGCATATGTCACAGGTGTACAAACTCCTTTCAGACAGCAACATATTCAAACCTGGATCACTGGTGCTGTAATAGTGATGCAGTAACTACTATGCGAACCATGCTGCCCTATGGCCTCCAGTTTTAAACTTCTAATACCTTTGGAAAAAGACCATGATTATATATCTATCTTTGCCCCTCAACATGTTAAAAAAAACCTTTGTCAAATTAGAATTTTACTGGCTTCCTTTATTCCTTTATTTAACATTTTTACACGTTAGTATATCGTACTTTTGATATATCGCAATGATATTGTTTTTTATTCAGGATCGATATTTGAGGTAAAGGTTCCATTTTTGTCATGTAACGTACATGAAAGTCTTTAACCTAAGGCAGATAGAGAGTTGCCACTTTGTTCCTAGGCGGTCTCCCCTCCAAGTATTGACCAGGCTCTGAGCCTGCTTAGCTTCTGAGATCAGACATATTCAGGCTAATAGGCTTCTATTCAGGCTATTAGCTTTTATTCAGGCTGCTCCGTTATTAGGTGTGAGATGAGCATGCTTACATTTTCCTATCATATTTTTATACAGTAAAATATTTGTTCTGTAGATGAGAAGGATGCTGGTTCATTTCTTGCATCTTTAATTGCAAGAATTTCATTCAATTTGTATGACTTACACTGTTGTCTGAACTACTTTTACTGCAAAGATGTTGCATTCAGCTTCCACATTGTGCGATTATGAAAAGTCAAAAAAGATTCTGATCACAGCTGAGATCTTGTCTGATGTAATGGATTTGACTGACAGCTGTTTACAAAACTCTGGGGAAGAGAGCAGAATCATTATTTGACTAAAGCCTTCCAAAAAAACAGTTTTGACATTCAGAAAGAACTGTTGATCTCAGTGTCAGGAGTGGCGGCCTCGTGAAAAGAAAAAGGCAGAGATTGCTTGAGGCATCTGTGGGAAGAAAAGACAAAAACAGACGGCCTACATGGAGCAGTTGACCACGAGGTTGAGGATGTCAGGAAGCACCTGTTGGTGGGCCCAGGAAAGAGTGCAGGCAGCGCTGTGGGAGAGGTGATTCCTACCCTCCAAGGTGACACCCGCGAGTGGCAGCAGGACAGGGTTGGAAGTGACGGCGACAGCGGAGTGGGAAGGAATGGAGAGAT
The DNA here is from genome assembly GCF_036971445.1 of Narcine bancroftii. Lineage (NCBI taxonomy): Eukaryota > Metazoa > Chordata > Chondrichthyes > Torpediniformes > Narcinidae > Narcine > Narcine bancroftii. Next base: position 333,874,743 of record NC_091470.1, on the reverse strand, counting down.
GGAGGAGGACCCAGATGGCCTTGGCCCTGCACCAAAAGGTTGGGAAAGGAAAACAGGCAGAGCCGTGGAAGCGGCCCTACCTTCATCCCGGGTGAGGTTCGTGAGAAGCGGGGGGGCAACACAGTGGCAGTGGGAGTGAGCTTGGCCTCATGAGAGAGACGTCAGAGAGATACACAGGGTACGGCTCAGACAGGAAAGTGGAGATTGGCTGAAAATGAGGCCCGGTGCTACAGACAGAGCAGAGGAGGAAAGTGGAGAGGAGAGAGGGAGGGGGTTTGGAACTCTCCATGGAAGACTTTAAGGAGGTGATGGAGACAGAGGTAGATTAAAGAAAGTACTAAAAGACATCAGCAGAAATGGGAGACATTAGGAGGGCTCTGGGGGAATTATCTGGAATGGCGACCTCGGTGGAGGAGAGGGTTGAAAGGATGGATGACTGTTTAGAAAGGTTAGAAAATGATAGAGATGCCTGGACAAAGGACAGGGAAAAGATATGGAAAAAATTAGGTATATTATAAAATTTCAGCATAAGATACAATATAAAAATTGTAAGGGTAAAAGAGGGGATTGAAGAGGAAGACCCCATTATGTTTTTCAGGGAGTGGATCCTTGATGTACTCAGAAAGGGCCCCTTGGTCTTTTTTCCCCAGGCAAGGACTGGGACAGAGGCCCTGTTTGGTCCTGATAAAAATTCTGAAATATCAGGATAGGGACGGATTCTGCAAGCGGTGGCTGGGGGTGCAAGGGAGAGATGTGCCCTGCCAGAATTCGAAGGGGGAAAATCCCTTTTTATCCTGATATAAGTGCAGTCCTTATAAAAAGAGCAATGAATTTGATCCAGTAAAAAAAAATTAAGACACACGGGATTTGGTTTCACAGTGTTACATCCAGCGATGCTGAAGGTGCTTCTTCCAGGGTGGGGTGGGAGAATGAAATCTTTGTAGAAGCCTAATAGACGTTGAGGTATACAAACATTCTGGCTGCCACTCAGGAGGATCCCCAAGGGAGAAAATAGGATGGAGGGCCAAAGACAAGAGGTGATATGGCTGTAAATAATGTAAATGTAATAGAAATAATGGTTACATTTTGATTATTAGGACAGTTAAAGTTTTAAAGGTTGGGAGTTTTGGGGTGGCAGAGGAGGTGACAAGTGTTAATGGGGGTTATAGGCACACTCCAAAATGGTGGGGGAGATGGCGCCAATGTTTTGGAGAGTGACGCAGGGAAGGGTAGGGGTAGATTTGGGGAGAAAGGAAGGAGAAGTGCTTATTTGGGAGTATTGTATGTATTTTCTTGAATCGTTGGCTTTAGTTTTTTTTTACTTTGCTAACTTTAGTCTGTGCCAGGAGTCGGCTGAAGGCAAATGGGATGGAAGGTAAGTATCAGAGGACAAGAAGAAAGGGGAGGAAAGGATAATAGAAAGGTTATGGGGTAATGGATGCGACAATTAAATTTATAAGTTTTAACATAAATGGGATAAATGGAAAAATAAAGAGAAAAAGAGTCTTGGCGCACCTTAAAAAATGCAGACAGACATAAGTGCTTTTGCAGGAGACCCACTTTACAAAGCAAAAACACATAAAGTTAAAGAGGGGTGGGTGGACCAAGTGGTGATGTCCTCCTCAAATTCCATAGCCAGGGGAGTGGCTATCCTGATAAGGATTAGTGTTCCAGTGGTGGTCTGGGATATGGTCACTGACTCGACAGAGAGATGTGTGATGCTGCATTGTTAAATATACTCAAAATCTAGGACATTTACGAGTATATATGCCCCAAATTTCGATGACAAAAAAATTTATACAAGATATATTCTTGAAAGTAACTAAAGGGTATGAGAATATCTTGATTAGAGAGGATTTAAATCTCATAGATATTTGGAGAAGGCTGAATTTGAAAGAAAGGGATTACTCTTTTTACTTGAGACAACATGATTCCTACACTGGAGTTGATTTACTTTTGGTGTCAGCCCATTTGGAAAGTAAGATAATGGAAACCAAGTACCCAGCTCGGCTCCTGCTGGATCCATCACCCTTGACTTTATCCATCATAATGTCAGATAAGCAGGCTTTGGTGTATAGGTGGCACCTGAATATGTTGTTGCTGGGAAAACTGGAATTTTGTAGCTTTGTTAGAGCTCAGATAGAATTGTTTTGTGAGACAAACTGTCCCTCTACTGAGAATAACTTCCTAATATGGGTCACACTGAAGGCTTATTTAAGGGGCCAGATAATTGGATATACTAAGAGCATCAAAAAGGGGCAAATGAAGGAGATTAATGATTTAGAACAGAAGATAGCCCAACTGGAAAAGGATTATCAAAGTTCGGACACAGAGGAAAATTACAGGAATTAGGTGAATAAAAAGCTCAAATATAATATTTAACAAACATATAAGACAGAAAAGTTGATTTTAAGATCTAGACAGCAGTACTATGAGCTGGGGGAGAGAGCCCATAGAGCAGAAGAGGCCTCAAGAACAATCAATGTGATTCAAATAGGGAAAGGCAAGATCACATAAACCAAAATAAATAAACAAAACATTAAAGATTAAAGGTTTTATAAAGAATTGTATAAATCTGAGTCAGGGGGAAATCCTATCAAAATTAATGATTTCTTGCTTTCATTGGAACTACCAAATTTGGATCAGGAAGTGCAAGAGGGGCTAAGTACCCTTTTCTCTAAAGAGGAGATTGCATGGACCCTGAAGCTTTTTGCAGGCTGAAAAATCACCAGGAGAGAATGGTTTCCCCACTGAATTTTATAAAGTGTTCAAAGATCTTTTAATGCCCCTTCTTGTGAGCACAAATTGGACTAAACTCGGTAGGTGAAAAGATAGCAGGAGAATTCATATGTAAGTGGGGCACCAAATTAGTCTCAAAGAAAATGGACAACTCCATATTAAAACATGTACTTTCGACATGGAAAAGAATAAAGCAAAGTATTGGATGGAAGATAGGGACATCTCCCAAAATACCTTTGACCTAGAATAAATTAATACCCTTGATTCTGGGGAATAAAATCCTGGACATCTGGTGCCAGAAGGGGATCAGGTGTACCAAGGATTGTTACAACCAAAGGCAGCTAATGTCATTTGAGCAGTTCGGAAACAAATATGATTTGTCTAATAGAACATTCTTAAGCCCAGCTTCTGGGCCTCACTTTGGAATATGTAATACATCTTAGAGATAAATTTGCACACATTCCCTGTCGAATTAGAATTTCCACGTTACTATATCTAGGTAGGGTCATAGATAGTCCCTTATTTGCAGATAAGAAATACAATTTCTTGCACCAGCTGTACCTCACACCACAAAAATTACATAAATCAAAGCCATAAATTTCAGAAATGTACTTTAAGTGTGTTGTAGAGATTGGAACCTTTACCCACTCCACCTGGCTATATACAAGAGTGAGATCCTTCTGGGAAGACCTGGGGAACATTCTGAAAAAAATCACAAAAGTGGATTTTCCACAAATATGGAGTTGTACCTTCTGGGAGATATTGGGGATGTGAGTTTTAGAATGTCCAAATACCAAATTCAGTTTATAAAGGTCACCCTGTTGGTAGCCAGGAAGTGTATAGCAGTTACATGCAAGTCTGACTCCCAATTAAATATCGCACGATGGAATATGGAAATGCAGAGTTCTATTCCCTTGGAGAAAATCATGTACAATTTCTCTTCTTTTTTCTTTGGCTTGGCTTCGCGGATGAAGATTTATGGAGGGGGTAAAAGTCCACGTCAGCTGCAGGCTCGTTTGTGACTGACAAGTCCGATGTGGGACAGGCAGACACGGTTGCAGCGGTTGCAGGGGAAAATTGGTGGGTTGGGGTTGGGTGTTGGGTTTTTCCTCCTTTGCCTTTTGTCAGTGAGGTGGGCTCTTCGGTCTTCTTCAAAGGAGGTTGCTGCCCGCCGAACTGTGAGGCGCCAAGATGCACGGTTTGAGGCGATATCAGCCCACTGGCGGTGGTCAATGTGGCAGGCACCAAGAGATTTCTTTAGGCAGTCCTTGTACCTTTTCTTTGGTGCACCTCTGTCATGGTGGCCAGTGGAGAGCTTGCCATATAACACGATCTTGGGAAGGCGATGGTCCTCCATTCTGGAGACGTGACCCACCCAGCGCAGCTGGATCTAAGGAATAAATATTACACATTCGTTAGAGTGTGGTAACCTTATCTGAAATACATCGGCAGACAGATTTGACTAGCCCCACTTTGAATTATGGGCACTGTAACAATCTGTCCCAGCAGGGAAATGAGTGGGATTAAGCAAGTAGGACGTGATGCAGATAACGTGCTTTTCTAGTTTTGTTTTTAGTTCTTTCTTTTTATTCCTTACTTTTTATTATTTAGACAACCTGGTTGTTTTTTTCCAAGGCTTTTTTCTGAGTTTCTGGAGGGGCTGTTGACCTCACCAGTATTTGTATCTGTATAATTTGCATGACCGTATTCTCAGTTGTATTGGGGTGGGGGGAGGGGGGTGGGGAGAGGGGGGAGGGGTGGTTAAGTGCAGACTCTGTATGTTATACAAGTGTTGAAAGGGATTGTTTGTCTGAATTTTTATGAGTCTATGAAAATCAAAAGTAAAAGATATATAAAAAAGAATGAATATTATGGAATAAATACTCATGGTGTTAACTTCTATACTGATTGAACTTGTGTGTAAATATATTACTGATTCAAAGCTCGATCCTTGATTTGGTAGGAAGATTTCCATCTCTTTAATTCAGTAACAGAGTGAGTTACATGATGGCAGGTGATCAAAGTTGTCACTAATATGCAATGTTTCTCAGGGGTATTGTTTGAATGCAGGTCATGAAGGAAAACAAGAAACTTTCACATCAGAGTGGTGATCATTCAGAGTCACGCAGGAAGTGGTACTTATGTTATAGTTTACTTTGGCTTGGCTTCGCGGACGAAGATTTATGGAGGGGTATGTCCACGCCTGCTGCAGGCTCGTTGGTGACTGACAAGTCCGATGCGGGACAGGCAGACACGGTTGCAGCGGTTGCAAGGGAAAATTGGTGGGTTGGGGTTGGGTGTTGGGTTTTTCCTCCTTTGTCTTTTGTCAGTGAGGTGGGCTCTATGGTCTTCTTCAAAGGAGGTTGCTGCCCGCCGAACTGTGAGGTGCCAAGATGCATGGTTGGAGGAGATATCAGCCCACTGGCGGTGGTCAATGTGGCAGGCACCAAGAGATTTCTTTAAGCAGTCTTTGTACCTCTTCTTTGGTGCACCTCTGTCTGGGTGGCCAGTGGAGAGCTCGCCATAGAACACGATCTTGGGAAGGCGATGGTCCTCCATTCTGGAGACGTGACCCACCCAGCACAGTTGGGTCTTCAGCAGCATGGATTCGATGCTTGTGGACTCTGCCAGCTTGAGTACTTTGATGTTGGTGATGAAGTCATTCCAATGAATGTTGAGGATGGAGCGGAGACAGCGCCGTAGGTGATGCCAGTAGAGGACCCATGATTTGGAGCCGAACAGGAGTGTGGGTATGACAACAGCTCTGTACATGGTGATCTTTGTGTGTTTCTTCAGGTGGTTGTTTTTCCAGACTCTTTAGTGTAGTCTTCCAAAGGCGCTATTTGCCTTGGCGAGTCTGTTGTCTATCTCTTTGTCGATCCTTGCATCAGATGAAATGGTGCAGCCGAGGTAGGTAAACTGGTTGACCGTTTTGAGTTCAGTGTGCCCGATGGAGATGTGGAGGGGCTGGTAGTCATGGTGGGGAGCTGGCTGATGGAGGACCTCAGTTTTCTTCAGGCTGACTTCCAGGCCAAACATTTTGGCAGTTTCCGCAAAACAGGACGTCATGCGCTGGAGAGCTGGCTTTGAATGGAGCCAGGAAATACAGGAGCTGCTGGCAAAGAAGCGATCTGCCCACCAGGCTCACCTTCCAAAGCCTTCCTGGCCAGAGAAAAAATGAGCCTTCCATCTTGCATGCAGCCATCTTCAACGCAAACTCTGGGAGATCCAAAATGAGTGGTGGACTAGCCTTGCCAAACGAACCCAGCTTAGCGCCAACATTGGCAACTTCAGGGGTTTTTATGAGACAGTAAAGGCGGTGTACGGCCCCTCACCCCAAGTCCAAAGCCCTCTGTGCAGCTCAGACAGCGAAGTCCTCCTCAGCGACAAGATCTCCATCCTCAATCGATGGTCAGAACACTTCCAATCTCTTTTCAGTGCCAACCGCTCAGTCCAAGATTCCGCCCTGCTCCAGCTCCCTCAACAACCCTTGAGTCTAGAGCTGGATGAGGTCCTTACCCGGGAAGAGACATATAAGGCAATTGAACAACTGAAAAGTGGCAAAGCAGCAGGTATGGATGAAATCTCCCCCAGAAGTCTGGAAGGCTGGCGGCAAAGCTCTGCATACCAAACTGCATGAGTTTTTCATGCTCTGCTGGTACCAAGGAAAGCTGCCTCAGGACCTTCGTGATGACATCATCATCACCCTGTACAAAAACAAAGGCGAGAAATCAGACTGCTCAAACTGCTCTCCATTGCAGGCAAAATCTTCGCTAGGATTCTCCTTAATAGACTAATACCTAGTGTCGCCGAACATTTCCTCCCAGAATCACAGTGTGGCTTTCGCACAAACAGAGGAACTACTGACATGGTCTTTGCCCTCAGACTTATGTAATATTAGTACACGTGCTACTTGTACATTTCAAAATGGTAATCTTTAATAGTAACTTCAATAGCCTTCTTATCTTCCTTTATAGTTCTCTCAAGTCCCTTCTTCAGTTTCTTCCTGGCTACCTTATAATTCTCATGAACCCTGTCTCTATTTTGCTTCCTAAACCTTGTATATGCTTCCTTCTTCCTCTTGACAAGAATGTTCCTTCTCTCTTGTCAACCATGGTTTCTTTACCTGACCATCCTTTCCCTCTCTCAGTGGGACAAAATTATCCAGACTTCCATGCAAATGGTCCCCAAGTAATCTCCACATTTCAGCTGTTTATTTCCCTGAGAATAGCTGTTCCCAATTAATGATCCCAAGTTCCTGCCTAACACTGTTGTAATTAGCCATTTCCAATTAAATATTTTCCCATATTGTATGCATCTCTCCTTGCTCTGACTATACTAAAGGTCAGGGAGTTGTGCTCACTATCTCCAAAATGCTCCCCTACTTAAAGGTCTGTCCCTAGATAAGGTTTATTGCTCAATATGAGATTCAGTAAGGCCTCTTCTCTGGTCAGCCTGTCCACATACTGTGTAAGAAATCCAAATCCTATGTTATCTAACCCTTTTGTATAAAGGAGGTGTTGAAGTCACCCATGACAACAACCATGTTATTTTTGCACCTTTCCAAAATGTCTATTTATCTGCTCCACAGTGACACAGTGTCTACAGGGAAGCTGATGGAATACTCCTAATAGAGTGATTTCTCCCTTCATTTTTCTGACTTCCACCCACAATGACTCTGTAGACTCTGATCCCTTTAAATAGCTAAACAGCAGAATATCAACCAGTCAATCCTGTCCTTGTGGCAGCCAAGTCTATGTCTATGTTTATGCCACAACTGCAGTTGGGCATTCTTCTCTCAGGTGAAGTTGCCCTGATTTCCTGCATCGTGGAAGTGGCCCATACCATTGCCCTAACTGTCATATCTACTGCTCAAAGGGAAGACTTCACCAGACCTCACCTTAGCCTCCACTCATTCATTTATTTTTATTTTTATGAACCAACTGGATTACTGGGAACAATTTTTCACCTTTCCACTGGAAATAACAGGGCAAAGTAGATCACTCTCTACATTTTTGGAATCCATCAGATTTGTATTCTGTTGAAGTTGAAAATTTAATACCATTTCAAAGAAAGAATTTGATTTTAAGGGTGTCTTCCACATCCATTTCAGAAACCTTAAAAATGCTTAAAACAACTCCTCCTTCGAAATGTAGTTAAGATTGGAGGGGCCATACTTCATTGGGTGAGAGGAGATTAGAACAATTTTGAAAGATTTGCCAGTTTTCTGAAGTTATCTCCCTAAAATGTTGATTGGTTCGCTTTTCAGTTAAATTTTAATTGATAAATTTGAACAGTTCAGCTCATGAAGTTAAAAAAAAAACCACTTAGGTCATCGTGTCGGTTATAAAGTTTCTACAATAAGGAAAATAAATTGAACCCATTAGACCTTTGTCAAAATAGCACCTGATGTCTTTAGTGTGGAGGAAAGTCCATCTTGTAGTTTTGATCTTGTTTCATCAGTGATCACAGATCTCTGCTGGAACAACTGTACTTCATTAATTCTAAGCTGCAGGGGCTGCCACATAAGGGAGAGCTTGTTGCATCTAAACTACTTCACATATGCCATCTTTCCCCCCAAGCCTGTAACACTTTTGTTGCAGGCTCCAAGCCATAACTGACCATCACTCCTTTCCCTAACTGTTAACCATCCAAACTCCCGATGTCTCCACTCCCAATCATATTCTCTTCCTGGACCTAAATCTCAACCACTGAGGTCCTATCTACATCCTGCACATTCCTATCTTCCTCTGTCCACCCCTCCCATGACATCACTATCTTTGGCTACTAAAAACCTAGTTCTTTGCCTAGGCACTGCAAGATTCTATGCCCCAGGTCACATTAATAACTCTCAAACCTTCCATCCAGCCACAGTCTTCAGCACTTATCTTGATGTCATAGAGTCAGAGAGTTATAGACTTTGACAACAGGGGAGCAGACACTTGACTAGTCTACCCAAGATAATCTCATTTGCCTGTGTTACCAACTAATAAACCTTATTAATACTAACAAAGGAACAGCAATGGAAAATTTCACCACACAATGGAAAAACAAAACATTTCTTACTTATCTCTAAGCTTACCTCGAAACTTAACCCCACTATGTGCAAATGTAAATGTGTGTGTGTGTGTGTGTGTGTGTGTGTGTGTGTGTGTGTGTGTGTGTGTGTGTTAAAGTCCAAAACCATTACAGTTTAAACTTGATTCTGAAAATGTCAATTTTAAAGTCCAATTTCAAACATCTTGTTAACTTCAGGATCCTTTTAAATCATGGTTCAGAAGTAATTATGAAGCAAGAATGAAGCACCCGTTTTCTTTAAATTGTGGCTAAAAAGCAATAACAATATATTTGTTAATATTCAAGTTCTAAGATTTTCCCAAACTCACAAATCTTGTTGAGCCATTCTTAAGGAAGAGATTTCTTCTTAATCTCTCACACTAGTGATCTTCAGATGCCTCTTATCTTCTTAAGAGTCACTGAGTTTCCTTCCACGATGAGGCTGCCCTCTTATTCTCAAAAGAAAAGCAGTCAGAAAGTGGTCTCCCTTTTGAAATCCTCTTATTTCTGTATTCCCCTTTAATTAGGAGTAACACATAAAGGTACCTATTACTGCAATTCAACCCTGTCTTTCACAATGGTCCAACTCCTGTGTATTCTACAGGGTTTTGACTTAGGAACTGCCTCAGAATGTCTGAATTTACCCTGAGATCTCTCCATCCAACAATACTCTTCAGAGCCCCACCATTCACTGCAGAGGTCCTGCTCTGGTTTAACTTGCCAAAGAGCAACACCTTGTACTTGTCTGAGCTAAATTCCGTCTGCCATTCTTTTACCTATTCTCACAGGTAATCTAAATCCTGTTGCAATATCAAATTACATTACTCACTGTCCACCACACAACTATATTGGCATCAGATCATCAATATTCCCAGACAGTCATTGTAGATTGTGATCAGTAGCTTGAAGGGATGGATAAATGACAACCAAGGAAAGATCTGCATTAAGGATTCTCTATGTGCTCTTTTGTGGATCACAATGAAAACCTATGACCTTTGGCACTACTAATATTACAACAATGGTTCACAACCTAAATGGTTATAGGCTCATCTCATTAATCTGCTTACATGCTCAAATATATAGGGCTAAATATAAACTCTTGATAATGGGGACCAGAGGATTAATGAATGAGGGAAGACTGTGATATCTAAATATCTAAATAATTCAGAATTTTCAAAAAATCTAAAGCATTTCCACACAATCAAAATTGATGCGGAGCCACAAAGTAGACAATATTGTTGCATTTTTTAAGCTACCCTCTATAAAGTTGTTCTCTCAAATTGATATGCTGTATATTTTTAAAGGTTTGTAATTATTTAACACCTATTCAGCTGCTCAGGACACCCAGCTATCATGAAGCATTTTAACAATAAATCTAAAAAGAAGTAAAACCACACAAATACAGTATAGACATAAGTACAGTGATCATATTACACCAAATAGTGCCAAATCTGCAATTAACCACAGTCAAATCAAAATTATCTATTTGGTTTTGGGATATAATACAGTGCAGATTTGCAGCAGACTCACAATTCATAGCCGTATTTTTCATCGTTTGTGTCGGGCGTACTTTAATATCCTCACCGATTTTTTATTAAATTGGTAAAAGAAGATAAGAGGCATCTGAAGATCACTAGTGTGAGAGATTAAGAAGAAATCTCTTCCTGAAGAATGGCTCAACAAGTTTTGAGTCATTTGTGCTTTACAAGTGTATTTGAATATTTGTCAGTTGTAACACACTGATGCCATTTGCAAATTCCTTGGTCCCCTTATGCATGGACAGACTTTCACAGCCACTAAGATTTAATTTCATTATTATTTGAGACCTGCCTGATTGATTCCTAGCTTGCGCAGGGAATGTTTCACGCAGATATTTACCCAGATCTCATAATCTCCTCTACAAACTTATGGATCATTTCTCAATCCCTTCCCCACACCAAACTCTATCTCTGTGACCATCAAAGCTCATCCTACTCCAAACCACCATTCATACCCCTCAATCACTAATTCAACTTCTGAGAATTAAACCTATGACCATCTACCAATCATCACCCATTGATCAACACTAGGCTTTTTCAGGTGGATTCTACGCTAAAAATGCGCCTGAAGAAGCAGAAGCAGCCCTTTAAATTGTCATTCAGGTGGCAGCGTTTAAAGCACAACGCTGGCCACCTGAAGGACACAGCTGCACAGATGCGGCTCTGAGCACACTCCGGCTCCTGCCCAGTGTCAGCTGTGATCAGCAGCCTATCCCTTTAACATCCGCTTTCAGCCAGCTGCATTCAGGTGGCTAGGGAGCCACTGAGCTGAACTGATAATCCCTCTCGGAGTAGCTCGCCTCAAGAGCGCCTCCTGCACATTCAGGTGGCCTCAAAACAGCCACATATTGCCTAAACATGAGCCTTTACATGCGGGGCAATTGGCCACCTGAAAGTGCCTACTAACTAATCTATTATCCTATCTCCCACACCACATTTTTCCTCCCACTCCCACATCGTTATATGTCACCAGGACTCAGACTAGGATGTCACTGTTTTGCTTGCATAATGGAAGGACATTTGAATGTCCTCTGTTCTGTGACACGATACTCTTTGCTTCTCATATTATTAGACTTCCTTGTAATTGGCACTCAAAATCTGACAGCCTTCGAAAAGGGATAATTTAATGCAATGATTTATTTTAATATGGCCTTATCATTGGACTATTTCAATACTTAGATCATGTCAGGATGATTTAATATTCATGTTGTTTGTGCACCAGTAATTTTTTTCATTTCTAGCCCAAGCAATGAACATTCAATTAGCCCTCGTAATGACATAGTACCTGAAAACTAACATATTGAGTTTCTTGCATAAGAATCCTAAGATCCCATAATATTTTATATTTCCACTCTTTAAATAATAATTTGTAATTATAATTTTATAACCACATTTTTCTCACATTATACTGTAACAATATTAATATTTAGGGAGAATTTATAAAATTTAGAGTAGATCACATCCATACACACATTTTAAAACAGATCTTATTTGAAAGACTGAAGAATTCACATTGCAGGATCTCTGGAGAATGCAAGCACCTTTCACAAGTAGGTGTTAATTGAATTGACTTCATAAAATGCTTAACCATTGTCTTGCTGGAGTCATGTATCCTTTCTGCAAAGTGCTCATAGAAAGGTCAATTCTGGATTGTTTATCAAAGAGGTACAAGGACTGCCTAAAGAAATCTCTTGGTGCCTGTCACATTAACCACCGCCAGTGGGCTGATATCGCCTCAAACCGTGCATCTTGGCGCCTCACAGTTCGGCGGGCAGCAACCTCCTTTGAAGGAGACCGCAGAGCCCACCTCACTGACAAAAGACAAAGGAGGAAAAACCCAACACCCAACCCAACCCCAACCAACCAACCAAAGCCACTTGTCTTGGTGAATGTCTATTGCTGCTGGGTTTTGGGGTCCTTTGGGCTCATAGCAATACTCCATCAATTTCTTCACCACTGAATTCATATAATTTTTGCTGTTTTTTATGTTCTCACAATTTATTAATCCACCTATCTTTGAATCATCTAGCTTTAGTGAACTCAGCCTGTTCATCCAAATTATCAATCTACGTTTCAAGTAGATGAGGTCCCAAGACTAGTCCCTGTGGGAGTCCAATAGTTCGTGGTTGCCATTCCAAAAGTAACCCATGTAACCCATATCCTGACTACTTTCTATTAGTTAGTCACTCTTCTATTAATGCCATGCCTTGTGTAATAAGATTAAGAATATTTTTACTTTCCTTGAGTATTAGGAATCCATAGTTTATTAAATCATGGTGTGCCATTATCTTAGCCACAAACAACAATGAAGAATCTAGACCAGCAGCTGTAATGTGGACCAGAAGTCTGTAACCTCTTAAAACCTCATGAAAACATTAACCTGTGTCAATATTATAGGCAACTAAAAAGGTGTGAGACTATCTAAGTGTAGATGTGTGAAGTATCAGGGGTTTTTAATTTCTTTCTGCAAAATGGATGCATATTGAGATACAGTCGTTTCACCAAATTTATTAGGAGGATGAGGGGGGTGGGAGCTCATTGAAACATTTTGAATGTTGAAAGGCATGGACAGAGTAGATGTAAACTGTTTCCCATGGTGGGAGAGACTGTAATGAGAGGGCACAACTTCAGGATTGAAGAGCCTCTGCTTAAAAAAGAGATACAGAGGGATTTATTTAGCTAGAGGGTAGTAATGTGTTGCCACAGGTGGTTGTGGAGGTCAGGTCATTGGGTGTATTTAAGGCTGAAGTTGAAAAGACGCACAAATGCTGGAGAAACTCAGCAGGTCAAACAGTGCCTTTATGTAGCAAAGGTAAATATACATCACCAACGTTTCGGGCTTGAGCCCTTCATCATCATTGATTCTGTATCTTTACCTTTGCTATATAAAGGACACTGTTTGACCTTCATTGAATTGATTTGAAGAAATTCTTTGGTACTCAACTTTCATCTCTGTAAATTTTGGGATTTTACAAACTCAAATGTGAGAGTCTGTGTGTTTAATGATTTCTGTTGAATTTATTCATTGATTAGATCACAAAGTTACCACACTATACCCAGTCTAAGACAGAAATAGAAGGAGTTCACCATTTAGCCCTTTGTACTGGCTCCATCATTCAATAAGATCATAGTGTCACCTTCCTGCGCTAACCTCAAATCCATTGGCTCTCTCAATATCCAAAAACCTATTGATTTCTGATCAAACAGTGTCCTTTATATAGCAAAGATAAAGACACTGTTAACTCAACTCTCTCTTTTCCAAATGAAACTCCAAAGAGAGCATGTGACTCAAGCCTGAAACATTGGTGATGTATTTTTACCTTTGCTACATAAAGGCACTGTTTGGCCCTGCTGAGTTTCTCCAGCGTTTCTGTGTTTTTGTCACTTAACCACGGTGTAAACAGAATCCTGTGTTTTATCCCTTAAGGCAGAAGTTGATGAGTTATTAATTAGCCAGGGTATCAAAGGCTATGGGGAGAAGGCTGGGCAGAGGGTCAGTCATGATTAAATGGCAGGGCAGACTCAATGGGCTGAATAGCCTATTTCTGCTTCTATGTCTAAAGATCATTGCGAGGTGCTGAAGAGTTGTAGAATTATTTCAGCCCTAAACTATCAGAACTGAGAATTTGTAATGAAAAATTAAATTCAGGTGGGACAGTATATTGATTCATTAAAAGTCTGCATTTTTCATGGTTTGTGGGGCTGTTTTAATGACAGGAAAATTAGAAGGCTAAATGATAAGGGATTGAAAGGTGTTGCTTGGAAGGACCTATGAGTTCTGTATACAAATCACTGATAGTTAATACAGAGCTGCAGCAAGCAATTAGGATGGAAAATAATACATTTATTTTTTATTTGTACAGGAACTGAGTACAAGAGTACAGATACCTTGCTTAAATGATATAAATCCAGCTTAAGAAGGCATCTGGAATATTGAGTACAGGACTAGTCTCTCTGTTTGCAATAGGAGGAGTGAACAAAGTTTCTCCAGGTTGATTTCTGGAATGGCAGATTTGTTGTATGAAGAGAGTCAAAATAAAACAGGTGATCTTACTGATACAAAATGCAGATGGAGCTTAAGAGGGATAATGCCATGACTGATTGTTCCCTGGATGGAGTGTTGTGAGCCAAGGGTAAAAGACTCAACATAAATGGCTGACCAACCAAGACATTTCTTCAGCCAAAAGGGAATGAATCTTTGGAATTCATCCTGCAAAGCGGCGTGAAGCCTCAATCGTTGAGTATATTCAAGTCAGAAATCAATAGAAATAAAACATGAAAGTCTGCAGACACCGTGACTGAAATGAAAACACATGATGCTGGAGAAACTCAGCAGGTCAGTGTCCTTTATATAGCAAAGGTAAAGATACAGAATCAATGATGAAGGACTCAAGCCTGAAACATTGGTTAAGTGTCTTTATCTTTGCTATATAAAGGACACTGTTTGATCAGAAATCAATAGGTTTTTGGATATTGAGAGGGCCAATGGATTTGAGGTTAGCGCAGGAAGGTGACACTATGATCTTATTGAATGATGGAGCCAGTACAAAGGGCTAAATGGTGAACTATTTCTGACTTAGACTGGGTATAGTGTGGTAACTTTGTGATCTAATCAATGAATAAATTCAACAAAAATCATTAAACACACAGACTCTCACATTTGAGTTTGTAAAATCCCAAAATTTACAGAGATGAAAGTTGAGTACCAAAGAATTTCTTCAAATCAATTCAATATGATGACAACAAAGGCTAGAATTTCAAAGTAAGCTGCATATGGTTGAGACCTACGTGGACCGATGTTATACAACAGAGACAAGAGCAAATACATTAAATTAAAACAGCAAAATACCTTAACTGTCAGAAAAAAGTAATTTATATCCTTCAGCATGCAAGAATAAGGTTGAGAATCAAAACAACGTTAGAAGAATGGATCCTTCACAGAGAGCAGATCCTACATCCACGATAACTGCTGCAGATGTTAGAGTGGCATTCCAGGGTGTTAAGCCATGGAAAGCAACTGGCCCAGATGAAGATTTCAGACATGTCCTTCAACCTTTGCAGACCAGCCATCGAGAGTATTCAAAGACATCTTTATCCTCTGCTTCCGACAGGCTGAAAGACCCTCCTGCTTCAAGAGGGTCACTATCACCATGGTGCCAAAGAAGAATGGGCCAAAATTACTACCAGCCATTGCCTCTGGCATCCACCATCATGATGTGCTTCAAGGAGTTAGTCATAATTCACATTAACTTCACCCCACCAGCCATCCTTGATCCAATAAAATAGGCTACTCCTGAAACTGGTCCACGATAGGTGCCTTCCCCCGGCTCTGCACACAACTCTGGAACATTTGGACAACCAGGACATCTGCAGAACATCAGATTAACTCTACCTCTGGCCTTAGCACAATAGTGTCAAACAAGCCTATCCCAAAATTCAGAGACCTTGGCCTCAGTAGCCCCTTTGCAATTAGACCAATGACTTTTTCTCCCAAAGGTTTTTCATGCAATCAATGAGGAATGATAATGGCACGTCCTTCATTCTCATCTTCCCACAAATCTGCCTACTAGTTCCCTACTATTCTTCCCCTACACCCATGACTTTATGAACAAATACCACTTTAACTCCCATCGATAAATTCATGGGTAACTCTTCTGTCACGAGTAGGATGTCTAACAATGATGAGTGGGAGTATAAAAGAGAAATAGAGGGACAAATGGCTTTGTGCAGGGATAACAATTTCTCCCTTAATGTCAGTGAAACTAAACAATCAGTTATAGACTTCCAGAAGTTGGGGGGAGATCATTCCCCTGTCTGCATCAACGGTGCTGCACTGGAGATAGTACGCAGCTTTAGTGAACTGTTGAGGTCTACCCACATTGACACAATGGCCAAGAAGTGCGCTGGGCCTCTATTCCCTCAGGAGCCTGATAAAATTTGCCATGTCACCTGCTAATCTTACTAACTTCTACAGGCGCATCTTTGAAAGCATCCTGTCAGATTGCATCACTCTGTGGTCCAGGAAATGCTCCAGCTAAGAATGCTAGAAGCAACAGAGGGTTGTAAATGTCCATCACTCAAATCTTCCTCCACTCATGAACTCCATCAATACTTTTTGTGCCCTTCGAAAAGCAGCCCACATTATAAAAGATTCATCACACCCTGATAAACACTCTTCGGCCCGATTCTGTCGGGAAGAATTTCACGAGTGTGAAGCCACTCATCAACAGATTCAGGGACAGTTTCTTACCTGCAATTAGCAGACTGCAGAATAATCTTTCTATGTCTAAAGGTATGGTGCTTTTGCTCTGTACCAACTGATCTATAACTCTACACTTCTCTACAAAGTCTTACTTACTCTTTTATGTTTGGGATACATAATTGGACTGTTCGAAGATAAACCTTCTCATTGCACCTTTGTACATGTCACAAGAAACTTGAACTCAATCTCACAGCAAAAATAAACATAGACACAACTTGTTAAGGCCAACAAGAATTATAGCGAATTAATCAGTTACTCAACCAGCTCAAATGTCAGGACGCAGAGCATATTGGAATGGGCAATCCATCAATGTGAGCTCCATTTCAGGGATGCCAAGATTACAATATAAGAACTCTGTGAATGTATTATATCCACATTGATAAATGTTGATAATTTTAGCATTACAGCAATGAATAAGCTTAAAAGATTTGACCAAATTAAATCTCCAAGCAAAGTTATAAATAGGATGTTATTGAGTTATGAAAGGTTGTCTTATTAGGATTAACAATTTAGGAATGGGAGCACATATCTGTACTACATGGATTCAGGGATGTCATACCAAGTGTATTGAAAGCACAAATCTTAGAAAAGCTTCATACTGAATATTCTGAAACTGTAAGTATGAAAGCAATTGATTATGGTCAAAAAGCTTTCGGGCTCATCGATAGTCATGCAAAACTGGATTGATCCGAAACATTCTGAGTCGAGAAACATGTTCAGATTGTATTCATGAAGAATTGATAGCTGCTTTCTCATGCTATAAGAATTAGTTTCAAATCAACTTAATTCAGCAATTAATTCACCATTTCAACCAGCATGAAATGATGCAGTGAGAATTGTCAAATAAGGACTAAAGAATCAAGTATTAAAAGAGGGCTGAAGTTTGACAATGAGACATTGATCGGTAAACTTTTTTCTCAATGGCATGCTTTGCCACATTTCAGAATCAGAATCAGAATTAATTGTCATGAACATGTCACAAAATACATTGTTTTGCGACAACGTCACAGTGAAAATATTTATATGAACTACTATACAAAATAAATAAAAAGTGTGCAGGAAAAAGTCATTAAGGTTCATTGATCATTCAGGAATCTGATGGCAGAGAGGAAAAAGCTATCCTTGTGCTACTGTGTTCTCATCTTTAGGATCCTGTACCTTTTTTCTCAAACCTCATAAATGTTAGCTGCTGGTGGGCTTTCTTAGTGATTGCGTCGACATGGTTGCTTCAGGACAGATCCTCAGGTATGTTGATACACAGGAATTTGAAATGTTCTTGACCCTCTCCACTGCTGACCACTTGCACAGGACTGGTTCGTGTTCTTCTAATTTCCTCTAGAAATCCACAATCATCTCCTTGATTTTGCTAATGCTGAGTGCAAGGTTGTTGGTGTGACACCACTCAACGAGCTGATCTATCTACCCCCAGTACACTTCCTCATTGCTGACTATGCTTCTGACAACTGTGGTGTCATCAGCAGATTTGTAGATAGCTCTGGAATTTTGTGGCAGATTATCCTCCCGCTAAACTATAAATATGTTGAAGACTCATTTAAGGACTTTGATGTTTGCACTTTATTGATTTTTTAAATTCTGTATTGCACAGTCAGTTTGTTTACATTTCTTTATGTTTACATGTGTACATAGTGTAGAGTCTTTTTTTTGCATTACTAATAAGTGGAAATTCTGCCTCGCCTGCAGAAAAAAAAATCTTAGTTTGTGTGATGTCATATATGTACAGTGTCAATAAATCTGAAATCTGAAGACTCATTTGAGACATACATTTGAGTTTAGTACTGCCAAAGACTGAGGAAAGATTAAAAAGTTGAGATAGAAATAAAGTTATTGCACCATCTATGGAAAGAAACAATTGAAATAACATGATAGAGGGATGGTAGAAGTGTGCCGTACCAATAGAAATGTGAGAATTTATGTGTACATAAATGAATTAATTCTCATGAGAAATATTCAAAAGAAAATCACAGGGTTACCTCATTATGAGTGTATTCCTGAAATTGATCCATTAGAAACTGGAAAAAATATAACACAAAATTTTACTGAATAGAGTAATTTATTTAATTTCCCAATAATGAAATTTTGTTTCAGAAGGCCAAACAGGCTCAGTGAATAATCAATGTTAAATCTATAAATGGTGTGAATATGTAAATCTCTCTTCCTTTACAACAAGGGAAAGCAGTCTGGTGTATATTAATTGTATTGATCATATGTGAGATGGAGATCCAGAATGGGACAGCAATGCAAAACCTATGACCATTTTGATTGTTTTACTCATTCTGGAAATTTCAGTTGTGCCCACAGTCCAAGATCTGAGCGTAGCAGATTAGGAGAAGGGCAGACAAGCGTGTGCTGTTATCAGCACTTGAAAGGACTAGAGGTGGAAAGTCTAGCAATTTGTGAATTGGAACATGTGAACCAAGAAACATCACAATGGTGAAGGGTAGCCAGCATGGATGTTGATTTAGGTATTGGGGTGGCCACAAATTCATAGATCAAAGGATCAGGCTGGAGGTTAGTGGAAGTGAGGTTGGGGCATCAAGATTTAAGATACAAGATCAAGATTCCTTTTATTGTCATGTAATACAAAACCTGTAATATTAAATTTAAATGTTTAAATTTAGACATGCAGCACGGTAACAAGCCCTTTCGGACCATGAGCCAATGCTGCCCAATTACACTCAATTGACCTACTACCACTGGTATGTTTTGAAGGGTGGGACAAAACTAGAGCACCTAGAGGAAACACACACAGACTTGAGGAGAATGCACAAACTCTTTACAGACAGTGTGGGATTCGAGATTCTTCTACTTTTGCCTGCCATAGGGAAAGAGTCACCATTTGCATTGCCCAGTGCCCCCAATAATAAAAGATAGAATTCAGAGACACTAAATGTCCTTGGATTTGCCTCTAATGCTTCCACACAGCCTCTGCAGCCCCAGAGACTCCTGTTCAATCTATAGGCAACCCAAGCTCCAGATCCAAATTTCCGATATGATCAAGAAGCTTTCAGAGCCTCAGCCACTAGGGAGCCCTTCTTGCCCTCAACATCATCTCAAATTCCAAATCCAATAGATGGTTCCCATGAGCCAGTCTCCAGCAGCCCACAGTCAGGTGTAAGTCAGTCGACCGTAAGTCGCTAACAGCCTACAGAGTTTATAGTGGATGCGTAAGAGTGTAGCAGATGGAGGGACAAGGATGAAGCAAAGTCATTTGTTGGCTTGAAGGAATTCCAGTTTTGTTCAATTTAGACCATTGTCCCAGGAATGCCTAATGAAAGTCCCTCCAGGACAACATGAGCAAGCAACTGAACACCTTAGCATGCGTACCTGAATTTTGTTTTTTTTAATCCAACTCAAAATTAGAAATGTTGTGTGCCTCTATCTTGGCTAATCTAACTTTGCTACTTTATCCAAAGCTGTCAGTGACCTTTTGCCAGTGTTTTAGATTGGCAGGAAATGATATTGATAAACATGTCATTAGAATGTTAAAACAAGAATAAGATTGACTGGGAAAAAAAGTTACAGGATTGGTCAGCTGGCATCCATAATGTGCTTTCATTTATATGCTCATAAGCATTCATTTCTCAACAATGATGCAAAAGAAATCAGTCTGCTTCGAATAAGAATAGTAACTGAATCTGATTTCATTCACATTTCTCTGAAACATTTGAAAGGACTTGATCTATGATAAATTATATTGAGTTGAAACAAGTGTTTTGCAGGAAATTTGGCAGCTATTTTAAATGCAACAAGCTTTCAAAAAATATAGACTTGTTTTTTTCGTCATTTAGGAGGTCAGGAATTTACCACTGTGTAAGAAAGTTCCTATCTCCTCACCACATTCAAAACATTTATCTGACAAATCTGACTTTAATTTATTTAATTTCTGTGGCATGAGATATAACTGATGCAAAAAATTGTATTGTTCTAATGTATGCCTTACATTTATTGTATTTGTCATACTGTCCTTACAGAAATCAGACCAGTTTTGCTCATCAATACTAACATTTAAGACTGATTCCCATCTCTGACTGGACTTATGATCCCCCTGTTTAATGGCTCCTGTTTGAAGTAATAAATTGCCAAAGTGAATTTCTTTGTGTTTCCCTTTTTAATCAGAGTCTCCAGGTCACTACACTTTGATAAAAACATTGTTGGCCCCAATTTTTCCCTTGTGTACACTCTTAATTGAGAAAAGCAGAAGGTTGTGTTGTTAAGGATTCCATATTTATTTTTTAATTGTTCAAATGACATGTTACCCCTGCTCATAGCAATCCTCAATATATCTGACCCCTTTACAAGATCAAGTCTATCAAGCCTCTAAAATTGTGAAAGAGATAAGCCTATTTTCCAGCAACCTTTTTATTTTTCCACTCTATCTTTCTTTCTTCTTTCTTCTTCTCTTTCACTTTTTTCATGGTCTTGTGGGTGGGTGGGGGGGCTGGAGGGTTTGGGTTACAACCAACATGCAACATATATTTCTCTACTTATGTATTGATATTTTTTTTTAAATTGTATTTGACTACATGTATGGTATAAAACTTTTTTTTAAAATATTCAAATATAGAAGAAATTAGCACTGTTAGTAACAGTGGGAGAGACACGCCTATATGGTGATGGAAAGGAAAGGGGAGAGGGAAATTGAATGGCTGTGGAAAGGAATAGAGGAGAACTAAAAACAGGAAGAATGTGATTAACTAAATGTGGGGTTAGTACAGGGGTGTCAAACTCAAATTCACGGAGGGCCAAAATTAAAAACTTGGACTAAGTCGAGGGCCGAACTAAATATTTAATGAAAACTTTCAACCACATCTGCATGTTTTCTCTTCTTTCAACATATGTAATGTTAAACTTTAGGATATAACTTTAGGAGGATAATGTTACAGGTCAGGAGTAGGTAGCTCAAGTTCACCCTTTGCTTGACCTGAGGGAAACCTATTTGGTCCCTGTGGAGATGTAGTCAGCATTCACAGGCTGTGTCCATTTTGGCCTGCATCAGGACTCAGCATTTCCTGCTCACTCCTCAGGCTCTAAGCCATTATTCACCCTCGACCCATCATCCCTCTACCTGACCAGTCCTTTACCCAACCTCTACTCACCCCTCACTCTACTCGCTCTGTCTCTACCCACCCCATCCTATACACGCCCCTCTACTGCCTCTCCCCTCAACCTGTTCCTCCCTCTTCCCGTCTCTCACCCTTTAATCACCCCTCCCCTACTCGCCCTGCCCATCCCCTTTTACCTCTTCCCTATCCTCCCCTCCTTCTACTCATCCCTCCCTCTAACTGCCCCTCGCACCACCATAACTTCCCCTGCCCATTACTCCTCACCTCTGCCCACCCCTGCTTACCCACCCACTCCGGCCCAGCGCGCTGCCGATCAGCCTTTGCGGACAGCCACCATCTCTCTCTTCACGTGCAGGGCCGAACCAGCCGTCCCCGGGGTCCGCACGGGTGCAAGCGCCGAAGGTCGTGGCGACCGGGAGAAGTGCGCTCGCGCTGTGGAAAGACCGTCCGGTGCCAGTCGCACGGGGCTCGCGCTGCCCGGGGGCCGTGCGCAGCCTGCCATGCCCGTCGCGCCGACAGGCAATCACAGGCGCTCGCCCATCCGCCGCACCGCTCGACAGGTGGGAGAAGTGACTGGTTGTGCGGGGAGCCTTCCAACCGGCTTGCCGGGTGATAACATCGACAGACTTCTCGTGTTACAATTTCTCGTGTTACAATGGGGAAGGATGTGCAATGAAAGGGGAGGATGGTGGGGGTGACATTACCAAAAAACAGCATCGGCTCTCGCTGCAGGGCAGGCCACCTCTAATACATTTTTGAAATGATCTTGCGGGCCAAATATAATTATATCGTGGGCCAAATTTGGCCCGCGGGCCAGAGTTTGACATGTGGGGTTTAGTAGGATCATTGACACTCGGATAGGACGAGATAAAATGACTGTGATTGGTTCATTTCTGATAACTTTTATGACGAGCTGATGAGTTTTTAAGTTTATTACTTAGTAATAATGGCTTCAAAACACGTTCAAAAATCTCTGCCACATTGTGATCTGGGAGATGGAAATTTTACCTGTCTCAGACAATATTCCTCTTTTAATAATCTAGGCAGAGCCCTGGAAGATAGCCTGCCAATATGTGTCATTGAATGTAGTGCACTGGAATATTTGACCAACTCCACAGGAAATGGAGCAGAAAAGTGGTAAAATTATTTTGTGAAAGCCATCTCCATATCCATGTTAATGAAGCTGGCGTTTCAAAATTGCAACCCCTCTTTTTCATCATCCAGTCCAAATAGTTGTTACCTAGAAATGGAAATTGATCCATTGATATTAGATCAAAATACTGCAGTTACTAGAAATTAGAAAAATATGCATAAAAATTCGGAAGGCCAGACATACAGCATAAAGAGAGGTATGGAGTTAATTTTTCGGGTCCAAGACTTGAATTGTCACATTTAGTAATGCTTTGTTAGTTCCAAATGAAGGCTTGATCTTTGAGGTACAGTACAAAGATGGAATCCCCATCTAAATGGCAATCCTGAGGTAACGATTTCAAGTCAAATTTTGTAACCTCAAGCTCAATATACCAGGTCACTTGTTGGTTTGCATCAGAAAGCAAGCTTGTAGAGATGTTGGTGGATATTCTGATTTGCTTCTGTGAACTGATGACACATTTCACGTGAGTGAATCTTGGAACGCCTGTCCAATCAGTGATGGGTAATAAATGTTGACTTCCAATAATAACCACGTTTGAAAAATAAATTAAACCAAGTTAGCCAAGGAGAGCCGGCATAGCCATTTAGTAAAAACTAATTTAAACCTCTTGCAACGTTGCACACAAAAATACATTTCTCAGCAAGATAGTAAATATTGCTTGTTGCCAATTTCACAGAAGAGAGGAATGGCAGAATTTGGGACTTTTTCCATGTCTGAGAGAACACAGAAAACAGCAAGACAGCACAGCAACTTTATAAGATCAAAATTGTGGAGAATAAGAGTTAAATGGCTGTTCTTGGCAGATCACTTTTGTTGAGTTCTTAAAATCTTGGAATCAATCCAAAATATATTGAATTAGATCTAAACAAAGGATTGGAGCAAAGAATGAGATACTCACATGGTAACAATAGGCAGTATTCAGTTCATGTGGCTAGTCAAAAATGATACAGCTGTCAGTGTCACAGATAAATAATGGAGGTAGGAACAGTAATGCTAAAGAATCCTACTTAAGCATCAAAGTGTATGGGTGTGTAAGGCAATATGTCAAGTGCAATGTGATTTGGAGAGATTGAGCGAAGTAATATAGGAGACTTGAAGAGTTCCATACAGATTGAGAAATTGTTTTTTTTAATCACCGATGAGGTTTATTCACCAAGAGAATTGCAGGATCCTATAAATGAAAAGAATGCACATCCCATTATATCCATAACAGCCAGAGCTTTCCACCTTATCCCAATTTCCAGCAACGTTCCCCTAGATTGCACACCCTTCTGACATAGTAAGGTGGAAATTGTTATCTCTTTCCTAACATGTGTATGTATATATATAAATATATATATATATATATATTTATATACATACACACACATATAAATAACGCGCGCGTGCATGCACACACACACACACACACACACACACACACACACACACACACACACACACACACACACACACACACACACACACACACACACACACACACACACACACACACACACACACACAACAATTTCATTTCCACCACACCCTCTAGTGTCATTACTTCTGTGCAACCAAGTGGCAGATTTACCAGATTTATGACTGACTGCGACAAATGACATTAGAAAATTACATGAAAAATGTTGACATACGAATTTCCAATGATTGAAATTGACAGAAATGTGAGAACAAAAATTGGTAGAATTTAAATAACCTTCAGTTAGGATGCAGTGCATAACCAGTTACCAAAAAAAATCAAGAGATCTTACTCCTGAACTCCCTGTGAAGAGAGAACTTCCAAGATCAGGGTGGAACACTTGCTTGTTTCACTAACCTTGCCACAACCCCAGTCTCATTTCTTCTAACACCTACAATTTCCTGGGTGAAGCAATCAAAAAATGTTAAAACAAAGGTAAAATGGAGGAAAATCCATAGAAACTTTCTCTTACCCATTCAGCTGAAGAAATAGTCCAGGCAACCAAAAGTTATTAATGCAATCAGTACATCTAAGTTATGCTAAAGTGGAGAGATGGTATTTCAGTGTATTATCAAGTCAAAGTCTCAGCTATGGCTTTGCTGATAACACTCTTCACTCTGACAAAGAGGGTTGTGTGTTCATATCACACTCAATTGATTTATGCACTAAATTTTGGCTGACATACCAGTACAATGTTGCTATGTTAAACACAGAACCCCTACTAATGCCAATCTCTCAATCATCATCCTGTATTATTTTATCACTTTCTTGCTTGAGGAAGTCTCACTTCTGGGTACAACAGTGACTACATTTATTTTATGTGTAGTGTTTTGGAATATCCTGGAGCCATGAAAGGCAACATATAAATGCTAATATATTTTGCTTTGTGCCATCTGTACCATGGTGGTTACAGACTCACAGTATTCATGCTGATTTTATGGAAGTAAATGTTGTCCACGCTCATGAAGATAAACTTTGCTTATCACAAATATAAGTTTGTAAAAGGAAAACATCCATAAACAAAAGAAATCCTGAGGAAGCTCTCCACTCCGTTCCTGTGATCTTTGATCTAAGATGATATTTCTTATTTTCCCCTGGGCAGGTCTCTGGCAGTTGGTCATCAGTACTCGACACTGGCAACTCAACCCATACTGTGTGGAAGTATCCCCGGACTGGTACCAAAGCAACTCAGGTTTTGTCGGAACTACATGGAAATTATGCCCAGTGTGGCACAGGGAGTAAAAATTGGGATTCAGGAATGTCAGCATCAATTTCGAGGGAGGAGGTGGAACTGCACAACTGTTGAGGATAACTTGGCCATCTTTGGACCTGTGTTGGATAAAGGTAAATTCATAGATCATATCAGAAAAGGGTATTTCCAATCTGTTACTTTGGACCACTAGAAAACAATATTACTGACTAATCTTCTCATCGAGATCAACAGTAACTTTTTGCCTGTGCACCACACTTCAGGAGACTCGCCTACTGGGAAAGCAGATGGAGGTTTAAGAGCTCTCCACAAAGGATTTTCCAAAAACTCGATCCAGAGAAGTGAGATGTCCCTTTGGGAGTGTAAAATTGGGAAGCTGCCTTTGTCATTAAAAGCAATAGTCTCGCTCTAAAACCTTTCAAAGCACTTTTCATTAAACATTACAAAATAATGGGATTTGTGCAAGCAGTTATTTGAAGAGTGTGATGTTAAGCAAACCATTGTCCATTAATTTATTTAGTTTCATGAGTATTTTAACATCATTACTAATGGTTTAAATCAAAGCAAAGAGAGTTTAATATCGAAAGGGGTCATAAAACACAATTAGAAGCAATAATGAGAGTGAAGATAGGAGCAAAACAGTACAAATGGAATAATTGAAAAATTGAAGTGAGTGACATAAAGTATTTGCCAAATAATATATTTAATGAGAGAAAAATTGATGCCATGTTTATTTTACTAAAAAGAAAAAATATATTTTCTAACATACAAGAAATTAGATTAGATTTGGGAATCCAAGCAAATCATTTAAAGGAAGTCAAAAAGTGTTAATGAACGTGGGAATTCATCCCAAGGAAGACAAAAAGGAAGAAGATACTGCTGATCAGAGCAAAGGATAGATTGTCTTGGCAGCTGCACCCAATTTTGTGCAGTAAAGGAAAGTATATTGTCCTTGGTGTGGATGTAATGCAAGTGTCCAGCATAATTTGGTCTTAAATTACCCATATAAGGATTACATAAATTGCTGAAATCTGCTCTTGCCAAAAGAACTCAGTAAGGAGAAAAGCCATTCAATGAGTTTGGAGGGATTACATAAATGGGCAAATACATCGAGCAGAAACCTGGACACCAAAGTACACATTTGACATAAATATATATATATTGTAGTGTGTGCGCTACCGCCAAGTGTGGAAAACAACATAGACCCAAGAAGTCGAAGACTGGTTTATTGCACTGGCAACTGGGTTTATATTCTCTCCCCACCACTGACTAATGTCCAGATGTGCTGACTTGAGGCAGTCGATGGTGAAAGTCTCTTCCTTACTGCTAATATCCAGCACATGTGTCAACCCGTTGTGTCTGACTACTTTGTACAGCCCTTGTATGGCCATTGCAGAGGTGTGCGGTGTGCCCCCCTCTGAACGAAAACATACTCACGGGTCTCTAAATTTTTGGGGACATAGGACTTGGCCTGACTATACATCAGAGGCTGCAGAGAGGCTAGAGTACCCAGTCTTTCCCTCAGCTTAGTCAATGAGGTCATCAGGTCCTCTGAGTCCTTGGCAGTGGGCAAGAACACCCCTGGTATCAGAAACAGTGCGCCACACACCATCTCAGCTGCTGGGACATTGAAATCTTCTCTCGGACACAGGGTAGATCGTCTTCCTTAGTTTGGCCCCTTGAGCCAAGCCACCAAGGCTGCCTTTAGGTGTCTGTGGACCCGCTCCATCAAACTGTTGGCCTGAGGGTGGTACATTGTGGTGTGGTGGAGCTGGGTTCCCAGTATGTTAGCCAGCGCTGCCCAGAGTCCCAAAGTGAACTGTGCACCTCTTTCGGAAATCATGTGCTCTGGGACTCCAGATATTGACACCCAAATGTTAATCAGTACCCTGGCGCAAGTCTCAGAGGTTGTGTCAGCTAGTAGGACCCCTTTCTGCCACCTCGTGGAGCAGTTAATCATGGTGAAGAGGTATCTCACCCCATGGGAGACTGGTAGCAGTCCTATTATGTCAATGTGGACATAGCTAAATATATGTCATGCTGGTTTGAAACTCTAGGGGGGAGTTGGGATTTCTTGATGTGTGTTTGCACTTTCAACATCTGGCAGAGCGTGCAGGTCTTGACCCACTGACTGACCTGTTTCTGAACGCCGCGCCAGACAAACCTACTGATGGGTGGGTGTGCCAGGTTGTGCACCACATCAAAACCTGCTGTCTCCATGCTACCAGCACAATGGGGTGGGGTTTGCCGCGAGAGATGTCGCAGAGGACAGTCTGGTTACCAGAGCTGATGGCGACGTCCTCCCACCTGAAGCCAGAAACTGCCATCCTCTATGCCAGGATCTCTGGGTCTTCCTGCTGAGCCTTGACTAGGGCTGTATAGTTTATTCCCTGGGACAGGGCCTGGATATACACGATCGCGGGCGTGACAGTCCATTGGCCACCACATTGGTTTTTCCTGCAATACGTTGAATGTCTGTGGTGAACTCAAACACATGTGAGAGGTGTCGCCGCTTTCTGGCTGACCATGGTTCCGACACTTTATGGAAGGCAAAGGTTAACAGTTATGGTCCGTGAGGAACCTGAATTGCCTGCCTTCAAAAAGATACCTGAAGTGCCTGACTGCCAGGTACAGCACCAAAAGTTCATGTTCAAAGGCACTGAATTTGAATTTGGATGGATGGCTGGAGGTGCCTGCTAAAGAAGGCCAGGGGCTGCCATTGCCCTCTGATGAATTGTTGCAGTACATCCCCTACCGCTGTGCTGGGGGTGTCTAATGTGAGACCGGTTGGTGCATCTGGACTGGGGTGTACCAGAAAGGTGGCATTGGCCAGTGCATCCTTAGTTTTCTGGAACATCTCCGAAACCTCATTTTCCCAAGTAATGTCCTTACCTTTCTCCACCATGAGTGCGAACAGGGAGTGCATAATGTGAGCCAATGCCAGCATAAAGCGGTGATAAAAGTTAATCATACAAGCAAATTCTTGCTGCCCCTTCACTGTACTGGATTTGGCAAAACTCCAAACAGCCTCTATCTTTTCAGGCAGGGGCTTCATTCTGTGCTTGTTGATCCAGTACCTCAGGAATTCAATCGTTTCCAGTCCAAACTGGCACTTAGCAGGGTTTATAGTTAGTTCAAATTCCTGCGCCGGGCGCACATTTGCCTCCAGTGGGCCGCAAGCTCTGTGTTATTGCGGCTGGTGATGAGAATATTGTCCAAATATATGAATGCGAATGGGAGATCCCGATCCACTGTATCCATCTGCCTCTGGAAGGTCTAGGCTGCATTTTTAAGTCCAAAGGGCATTTTCAGGAACTCAAAAAGTCCAAAAGGGTTAATGATGGTGTTTTTAGGGATGTCATTGGGATGGACCAGGATCTGGTGATAGCCTCTGATGAGGTCGACTTTTGAAAATGCCTGTGCACCTTGTAAGTTAGCAGTAAAATCTTGGATGTGCGGCACAGGGTACCAGTGTCGGGTGTGGTGGCCTCATTGAGGCAGCAATAGTCACCACATGGCCTCCACCATCCTGCTGCTTTCAGTACCATGTGCAGGGGGGAGGCCCAGGGGCTGCCGGAATGTCGCACTATCCACAGCTCTTCCATATTTTTTAACTCCTCCCTGGCGAAGGTGAGCTTCTCAGGGTGAAGGTGACACGCCCTGAAGTGGAGCAGGGGGGAAATTGGTGAGAATGTGATGCCTGTTAGCTGCCATCGGTGCCAGGCCTTGCTTGCCATTCTAGGTGTCGTAGGCGCTGATTTCAATGAGGAAGCACCTTCAGGACAGAGAGTCTCACACGTGGAGGAGGCTGTCAACTGCCACAGCCATTAACAACAATTGACCATGGTGTTTTCCTGAAATGTGCAGGGTTGGCAGCAGCAAAGTGCCCTCGCACCCCATCGTTGGTGATAGTAACAGTACAAGTGGGTAGGGGGATCCACTTGTCTCTCCACTTGCTTTGGCCTTGTTGCTGGCTGTGTGCGGGTCCTAGCAATCTGCTCCACTGCTCCACTGAGGCACCGCTTTCCTCCTTCGCTTTCCAGAGCACGTCCGCCCGAGCTGCGACTTTCCTGGGGTTGCTGCAGTCCTCATCGGACTGTCGTTGGGTTGCTGTTCCAGGAAAATCTGCTCGAAGAGCAGACAAGGGTGCGTCCCTCAGCAAGGGCGAGCATCTCGCTCATGAGGGTGGATGGGGGCCTGTCCCTCAAACCGTCCATATGCAACTATCAGGTGGGGCGCTCGCACCATGAGAGCTCGAAGGTGTGGGTTAATAGATCCTTGATGGCATTGTAGTTGCCTTGATCCAGAGGCTGCTACAGGAAATGAATGACCCTCACTGCTGTGTCTTGGTTGAGCGAGCTCACCATGTAGCAGTAACCATATAACCATATAACCATTTACGGACATAAAATCAGCGGTGATCTGTTGGAGGTGGAATTGGACCTCGGCCTGTTAGAACCACACATGCGGCTGAAAGTCCCAGAATGATGGCAGCTTCAACGAAACCACATGAAGAGCCGTCTGGTTCATCATCTTCAGGTCCAATTGCCGGTTGGCCCTGCCAGGGTCACCAATATAGTGTGTAGGATACCGCGAAGAGTGGAAAGAATGTCACACACCCAAGAAATCAAAGTCGAAGACTGGTTTAATGCACTGCCAACTCGGCTTGTATTCTCTCCCCACCACTGACAACAGGAGTAATGACACAGCAGCGCCAGCCTCAAATTAGTTGGCATTCCAGCTGTTGCTCATTGCTTCCTGCCATGCAGGTTCTCACCTGGTATGGAGGTCGTTGGCCCCGTGGGGTCTGTGCAGTCGCCATGCTTGTCAGCCATCTTGTGTACCAGGTCACATCCCGGTTAGCAGGCCACTACAATACATGCATTCCATTGATGTACACTCAGGATATTGAGTACATTATCAGAGTTAGTAGTGGCACACACTAAGATTACAATTTAAAAAAATTATAATAGCAAATAATTTGGGTTCAAAACTGATGAAGTCAAATTGTTAATTGTTTTACTGCATTGCAGGTAGGGTTTTATTACATGCAGGAGTACAGAGAACAATAAGGCCAATCCAGTTCATGGCCCTAAGAGGGTTCATGTCAAGACTTTGAAGGGTATAGGAAAAATAATTGTGGAATGTTGTTTTCAGATAACTTTCTGGAATTAGCTTCAGGGTAAGGAAGGACAAGCTTAGTTGAAATGTTACCATCAAACCGAGGCCATCAGGCCCAGTTATGATCAATGGAAATTCAGCCTATTTATTGTTGTAAAAGGATAGTATATCTACACAATCTTGTTTAGTCTATGGATTGCCATAGAAGATAGCACTTAATCATTGGGAAGCCCATGAAAGAAGGGCTAGATGAACATGGGAGCTGCTTTAGATTTGATCTGCAAGGTCTCTTCCCCTTGAGGGTAGGTGAGATTGGAATGAGGGGTCATAAGTTAAGGGTTAGGGGGCAAAAGGCTAGAAGTAACTTGAGGGGAAACTTCTTCACTGAGAGTGGTGGCTGAGTGGAATGACCTGCCGGAAGAGGTGGTTGCAGCATGGTCAATTTTGTCACTTAAGAGAAGATTGGATGAGTGCCTGGATGTGAGAGGATTGGAGGGTTATGGTCAGGGAGCGGGTAGGTGGAACTAGTGGAGTTCTCTTAAATCAGTGCAGACTAGAGGGGCCAAGAGGGCCTGTTTCCGTACCATAATTTTTATATGGTTATGAGTATGAAGAGTAGAATTGACATCATTTTGCCCAGTTAACTGAATGCTGAGATCCAAAGCTGCCATATTTTTGAGAGAACCTATTTAGATTTATTAACACATAATTGCATGTAAGTATCACAGGAGAAGAGCATTTGATTAATATTTGTGTTTCTACAGTAATCTTTACAATCCCGTTTGATGAACTAGTTGTGCTTATATTGGAATCTGCCAGTTTCGTGCTCACCTTTCATGAATTTATTTGTGGTACCACATGGTGTGTTTAATCAACATATTCAATATTGACAACAGGAGGAATACACAGGAGGTGTGCAATCATAAAACTTTGCCACACGGAAGAAGACCCTCTGCCCATCATATTTCAACGGGTTAGAAACAAAATCTATCTAACCAGATTATTGCATGTTCTATAGCTTTGGGTGGCATGGTAAGCCTAGCAGTTAGCACAACACTGTTATGGCACCAGTGACCTGCTTTCGAATCTGGCGGTGTCTGTAAGGTGTTTCTACGTTCTCCACGTGTCTGCATGGGTTTCCTCAAGGTCCTTCAGTTTCCTCCAACCCACCAAAATGTATGGAGTTGTAGGTTAATTGGAGTATTTGGTCAGTGCGGGCTTGTGGGCCAGAAGTCCTGGTACCGTGCCGCGCATCTGTATTAAAAATAAATCATATGTTGCAATTTTAATGACAGAAAGGTATTGCCTCCATCATTCATTCAGCGCAAGTTCCATCTATATCTCTATTTCAAGGTAACTGTGTCATTTGAGATGTTCACCTGCCTTTCTTATAGTTCATAACTGTCTTCCTGCAAATGTTTTGGGATATGACATGTCCATTTGTCTGGTGTACACATCTGCCTTATTTACTAGCATTGAAGAGTACAGCACTAAATACTGGCAAATCTCAATGCCATCTATTTTCCAGCCTTTGTATTCTCTGTTTGGACCATATTCATGCTCTGTCTCCATTTTCAGTTTTATTATTCTCACCTTTGAATCAATATCTTTGGTAGTCTTAAATTATACATTTTATTTGGTTCTGTCCTAACATGATCTTGAATTATAGACAATTTCTTGTGTTTTTGTGTCCCCATTTCAGCAACAAGGGAATCCGCTTTTGTTCATGCCATCGCTTCGGCAGGGGTGGCCTATGCCATCACTCGCTCCTGTGCTGAGGGCACCGTCAGCATCTGTGGCTGTGACACCCGCCACAAGGGCCAGCCGGGAGAAGGATGGAAGTGGGGAGGCTGCAGCGAAGACGTGGAGTTTGGCAGCATGGTGTCGCGAGAGTTCGCAGATGCCCGAGAGAATAGACCAGACGCGCGCTCTGCTATGAATCGGCACAACAATGAAGCTGGGCGCCTGGTTAGTGCTGGACATAGTGGTGTAGAGGGTGAAATGCATGAAATTTCTAGGAAGAACCCAAATCAACTGATCCATATGTGGTAAACCACTGTTATGCTATGATTGGCTGCTGCTGGCTGGGCAAGTCTCTCAAGACCAATCCTACCCATAGCCCTTTGCATGCTCCCCATTCCACTCTGTCTTGATCAGTCAATGAGATTGATGGCTATAGTTAATAAAAGCCTATCAGTTTCACAACTTCAGTCATTTGTGATAATTGATGGTGCATCACCATGATTAGGAGCATTAATATAAATGAATCAGAGAAGCTAACCAATCCAATCTTGAGAAGAGAAACACAAAGCATGCAGATAAAAACAAAATCTGCAGATGCTGAAATCTTGAGCAGACAAAGGATAGAGAGACAATGTTTCAGGTGTGGACCCTTTGTTATGACTAGAGAGAAGGGGCTGAGGTTATGTCTATTAAGGAAGAAAGAAGCATTGGTGGAATAACCATATAACCATATAACCACGCAGCGCAAATATAAAAATGTAAAAGTGCAATGAAATAAAAGTGCAGGGCATTGTGTCACATCAGGCAAACATGTAGGGTTTTTTGTGTTGAAGGGAAAAGTAGACACTCCTCCACCCCCCCCCCCCCCCCCCCACTCCAACAAATACTGTTGACCTGCAGAGTTCTTCCAGGAGATTGGTGCTGCACACAATTTATGTTCAGTTTCCCAACTTGCCACAGTGGGATTTGATTTCATGATCACATTTGCTACAATCTTTGATATATATGTTGAGGATGACTGGGATTGTGAGGCACTGACTAACATGTGGATTTTAAAGGTATAGGACACACATGTCAAACTCTGGCCCGCGGGCCAAATTTGGCCCGCGATATAATTATATTTGGCCTGCAAGATCATTTCAAAAATGTATTAGAGGTGGCCCGCCCTGCAGCGAGAGTCGATGCTGTTTTTTGGTAATGTCACCCCCACCATCCTCCCCCTTCATTGCACATCCTTCCCCACCCCCTAACTATCCCCTCCCCCCTAA
Organism: Narcine bancroftii; assembly: GCF_036971445.1. Taxonomy (NCBI): domain Eukaryota; kingdom Metazoa; phylum Chordata; class Chondrichthyes; order Torpediniformes; family Narcinidae; genus Narcine; species Narcine bancroftii. Next base: position 333,841,112 of record NC_091470.1, on the reverse strand, counting down.
AACCACCCCCCTTAAAAGATGGCCAGAATAGTCTCAAAAAGGAATCCAGAATGGTAAAGTTCCACAAACCTTCTGCTGGGAATCCTAACAACACCCGGGCATCAGATCCACGGGACGCAGAGGGAGCAAGAGTGTTGCAGGTTGACCGTGCAAACTTTGAGAACGGGGAAATCAAAATTGTAACACGAGAAGTCTGTCGATGTCATCAGCCGGCAAGCCAGTTGGAAGGCTCCCCACACAACCAGTCACTTCTCCCACCTGTCGAGCGGTGCGGCGGATTGGCAAGCGCCTGTGATTTCCTGTCAACGCGACGGACATGGCAGGCTGCGCACGGCCCCCGCTGTTCCGCAAAGGCTGATTGGCAGCGTGCTGGGCCTGAGTGGGTGGGTAAGCAGGGGTGGGCAGAGGGTGTAGGTGAGGAGTAATGGGCAGGGGAAGTTATGGTGGTGCGAGGGGCAGTTCGAGGGAGGGATGAGTAGAAGAAGGGGTGGATAGGGAAGAGATAAAATGGGAGGGGCAGGGCGAGAAGGGGAGGGGTGATTAGAGGGTGAGAGACGGGTAGAGGGAGGAACAGGTTGAGGGGAGAGGCAGTAGAGGGGCGTGTATAGGATGGGGTGGGTAGAGACAGATCGAGTGGAGTGAGGGGTGAGTAGAGTTTGGGTAAAGGACTGGTCAGGTAGAGGGATGGTGGGTCGAGGGTGAATAGAGGCCTAGAGCCTGAGGAGTGAGCAGGAAATGCTGAGTCCTGATGCAGGCCAAAATAGACACAGCCTGTGAATGCTGACTACATCTCCACAGGGACCAAATAGGTTTCCCTCAGGTCAAGCAAAGGGTGAACTTAAGCTACCTACTCCTGACCTGTAACATTATCCTCCTAAAGTTATATCCTAAAGTTTAACATTACATATGTTGAAAGAAGAGAAAACATGCAGATGTTGTTGAAAATTTTCAATAAATATTTAGTTCGGCCCTCGACTTAGTCCAAGTTTTTAATTTTGGCCCTCCGTGAATTTGAGTTTGACACCCCTGGTATAGGAGGAAAGAGATGAGATATTCCATTCCCACCAACCTCTTGGAAATCCTTTTTCTCCTTCCAGGGAGTGTTGAAATGCAAAGTGCATCGTCTTTTTAGGCTGACAAGAATGAAAGCAATTGAGATATCGCTGTTGCATTTTCTTTTCCAGGCCATTTTGGACCACATGCATCTGAAGTGCAAGTGCCATGGTCTGTCGGGTAGCTGTGAGGTGAAGACTTGCTGGTGGTCGCAGCCTGACTTTCGCATGATTGGAGATTACTTAAAAGACAAATACGACAGTGCCTCCGAGATGGTTGTGGAGAAACATCGAGAATCCAGAGGGTGGGTCGAGACCCTTAGCCCCAAGTATGCCTTATTCAAAGCTCCAACAGAAAGAGATTTGGTCTACTATGACTTGTCCCCAAACTTCTGTAACCCCAATCCTGAGACAGGCTCATTTGGTACGCAGCACCGGAAGTGTAACATCACATCACATGGAATTGATGGGTGCGAGTTATTGTGCTGTGGCCGTGGATATGACACGAGGACTGAGAAACGCAGGGAGAAGTGTCACTGCATCTTCCACTGGTGCTGCCATGTGAGCTGCCAAGAATGTACACGCATCTACAATGTTCATACATGCAAATAGATGGAGAAAGAGGCTTTCCAAGAAATTGGTGATGGTCCTGAAGTTTTTTAGCTATGTTGGAAGATTAGGATCTTAAGTCAGAGCTCAGATTCAAGTCAAAACTTTTGATCTTGTCTTGGAGACAATGTCATTTAAATACTACTGCAGAAAAGAAGTAAAGGCAAATTCTTCACATAGTTCAAGCTTGGAACATGACTGCAAAAGGAGAACAAAACAAGTTTCTAATATATATATATATATATATATATATATATATATAAAGCATTGGAACTCCTTCAGGAGGGCTGTCTAAACAGAAATAAAGCATGCCTTATAAACAAAGGGGATCCATAATTCAACATTTAAATCAAAGAAATGTAATTAATTCTAGATCTATACCTAAAAGGGAATCCCAGAAGCAGACAGATCCCTGTAATGAGCATTCTTTGGGTAAAGAAATAGAAGACAATGGCAGGAGCCAAATGGGCAAGTGCGGCAGTGAATGAAAATCAAACTGCAGATGTGGGAGAGTGGAAATAAATACAGAAAATATTGGAAACACTCAGCAGAGCAGACACCTTTCATAGAAAGATAAACAGAGTTATGGTTGAACCTTCAACTGATGCTTGTTCTGAGGTGGAATTCTTCCAAAAACATTAACTCTGTTTCTTTTTCCATCAATACTGTGATTTGCTGAGTGCTCCCAGTATTTTCAGCTTTTATTTAAAGTAGCTTAGCCTATGCAGAGATATTTACTCCCAGTGAGTATATTTTAACACAGTAGATTATTTAAATGCCAGTTGAGTTATTTTAAGAACTATTAATCTATTTTGTCATGTTTCCGAATGTGACTGTTCATTTTGGGATGACTATATAGCAGTGGATTATTCACCACAGATGAGAGGAATAATATCTACTGATCCATTTTTTCAAATATTTGTTCATTCAATAAGATGTTTGGCTGCCATTTATCTGTATTATTTTAGTATATTTTGCTAGATTCCAGTGGAAAAGCCAGGAATATATTACTGTCCAACTTTTATTTGAACTTTCATTTTTACTCAAGAATTCAGAATGATGACCAAGGTTAGGATTTAGACATTTAATTTCATTTGGAAAACACCTAAACTGGTGAAATGGACAACCTTCAACCACAACAAAAATATAAATCAGAATGATGTTCCATTAGATTATATCACATCTGCAATGAATAGTGAACCATGTACAGTTTTTGTACTATTTTCCACTTCAGTTTCACAAAGCCAATTTTAGGCTTTGGAACATTCTGGATCAGCCATTCTCAACCTTTTGTTTGGCCGTGGCCCCCTTAGGAATCTGCTCAAAGTTTATGCCCCCCCCACTTCCCTGTGAAACAGTTTAGTTGGTTTCTCCCATACTTCTACCAACTGTATAAAATTACTAAAAAATATTTTATGATTTAAGTCTGTGCCCCCTCTCCTGAATGGTGCCATGGCCTCCAGGGCCCCTGTTAAGAATGGATAGATATCTGCTTGCAGAGGCCTAGATTTGATTATAAACATCTGCAGCATAAGCTGGCAGAAGACCATAGACAATTATTTTTGTCCTTCCGACGATGCAGCAGCAATGCCTCTGGAGGATTCATTTTAAAGAGTAAATGGTATGCTTGGTTAATGGCTGACATCAGTAAAGCCTTGGAGACTGTCGTGGTATTATCTGGTGATAACTGTCCATCAGCGGTTGAGCAAGTAGATGTGTGAGATGTTTGAACTATAAGCAATTGCACAGATTGCTTTATCCTAGATGATGCTGAGTTACTTGTCCATCCAGATTTTTGACTTGTCCCAAAGAGGTGATGAAGAAGATAATGGAGTTTCTAGAGCTGAGCAATTTATCTCAGAATATCTTGCTTCTGCATTTATAATCAAATATGTAGATGCTCACTTACACATGAGCCAATTTTACAGTACTCTTTTCTGAGTAAGTATTCAAATTCTTGTAGCTATCTTGGTGGATTTTGACTCAGTTTTCTAGTATTTATTAGTTTAAGCTTTTACTGCAATAAAATGTTGAAGTAAGATGCCTGTAATTCAAGCCAAATTAAAGATTTGTCTTTGTTCTCATCATACCACTGCCATGGCTAGTGAAAATTGGATCAGATTTCTGTCATGGACAACAGAAAATTGTACCACAAACAGAAAAAAATGAAAGTTAGACAGACTGGCCCAAAGCAAGAGTGTTTCCATTTGCTGAGTTTCTCACAAGTGTGATTCTGTCACCCAAATTTCTCCAGAGATCCACACCGTAGCTGAATATTAGGTGGGCAAGTGTACCCCAATCTTTTACTGAAGTGTAAGATGAAGAAGGATTCTGAAGCCTATCAACATTCATGATTGATTACTCCTCTTCTCATTTTCTTCATCAATTCCATTCTCTTCTGGAAACATTAAAAAAGTCATAGGAGTGACTCCGGTCTCTTTTACTCCACATTCAATGAGGTCATGCTGTTCCTCCATCTCCCCACTCTTTCCTACCTCTTTATTGCTTGAATGTACACTTACAGACATAACATTGCTACTGGTAACTTTATTTCATTTTATTCCTTGAAAACTCATATCAAGTGTTATCGACGGTGTCCATTTATGTGATGTATTTACTGTAACATACTTTACAGGGCTATACTCAAATGAAAATGCATGCCAAATTGTATAAGGACATAACATTAGATGTCAAAAAATGTAGTCAAATGGAAATATTTTGATAAGTATCTTAAAAGAGGAGAGATAGAGAGGCATTTTAATGTAAAAGTATAATGAATATGTGTTTTCTTATTCAAAATGTAGGTAGCACCAATAACATAATGAATCTTGAAGATATTTGGAAAACTACTGAAACATTTGCATCTCATTTCCTCCACTGTCTAACTGCACTATAGATGTGAATATGATGTTCACTTATTGACATATTTCTTCCTCCTCTCCCCCTGACTTTTTATAACAAATGAGATTCACAGAAATTGGTAGAAACCAATTCCAGCCATTGAAACCCATGCCACCCAAATACTCGTGATTAACCCACCAGCCCTATACATTTTGAAGGGTAGGAAGAAACTGGAGCACCCAATGAAAACCCAAGCAGGTCCCAGGGAAAACGTGCAATCTCCTTACACACAATGCCAGATTGGAACCCGGGTCTCTGGCATTGGAATAGCATTGGGCTAATCCCTGCACTAACCATGCCACCCACATATTCAAAAATTTGGCCTGTCCACAGGTTTGCTCTGAACTTATTAATTCATAGCTCGAAGGATTTCTGTTTCAGTCCTGACCTTGGGTGCTGTTTGTGTGAAGTTTGTAAAATTCTCTCCCTGCATGAGTTTTGTCAAGGGGCTTCTATGACCTCCCATGATCCAAAGGTGTGCATGTAACTTAATTGGTTGCAATAACTTATCCCTTAATATAGTTAAGTGGAAACATGGGAATTGGTGGGCATATGATAGAAAATGAGTTGGGGTAAAGGGGGGAATGGAACTGAAATGGACTCAGTGGACAGACCAGCTTTCTTCTTTGTCATAATCAGTAAATATAAGTGATGAGTTGCATTACACTTGTTTACAAGGAGCACTTCGATGAATAATATATGAGATAGTCCTTTAGAAAAGTTAATATTTGTACTTTTAACACACTCTTTCCTCATAACCTTGAGAAAAATATTTTCAGTTCCCTTTTAAAAGTTAGTATAGATTTCTCCAACAATTGTACCACACCTAGAACAAAAGAATAAGAGAATATGGCCTGTCATTGAAGGGTAGCGCATGGTTATTGTAGCTATTAGCATAACCCTGTAACAGCGCCAGTTACTTGGGTTAGAATCCGGTGCTGTATGTAAGGAGTTTGTACATGTTCCCTGTATCTGTGTGGGTTTCCTCTAGTTTCCTCTACCATTCAATAACATACTGAGGTTGTAGGGCAATTGGGTGAAATTGGACGGCACAGGCTTGTGGGCCGAAAGGGCCTGTTATCGTGTTGTATGTCTAAATTTAGACTTCAAAATTTACTTTGGAAATAAATTCAGCCACAGAGATACTTTCCTAAGTAGATGAAATGTGTTTACTTGAGTGATAAAAATAAATAATATTGATTCATTAAAATTAAAATTGGATTAATTTATTTCTAAAAGTAATATATTAATATTACATTGTAAGGGTTGAATGGTTTTGAAAAATAGATCATTTTAATTCTCTGAGACCTTCACTACTGTGCCTTATTTAATCTCTCCTGTGGATTGAATGGTTGCCACCATGGGTTGGAATTATAGGTACCGTCTATGAGCCAGTTTCTGGGATAAGACATAGTGAACTTGATGGCTGTTCTTACATTCTTTTGTGTTTACCTTCTCCACAATCTTTCAAAATGAAAAATGATACAATAATCAGAAACCTCTCATAATTCTTTTGATGATTGTTGCAGAAGATTGAGAGAGAGAGAAAATAAAATGTTATGGAATTAATCCAGCTTTCTCTGTGATGGTGTTGAAGTTCAAGGAACCACTCTGTTCTTTGTATTTTGTAAATTACATGTCTGACATTAAAGACAGCATGACTCAACATCATGAATATTTTCAGGTACAGCTTTATAAGGAATAGGTCATGATTAATGAACCTGAGTTTTTTTGAAGAGTTCTTAAAAGGCCAATAATATGGATGTTGCTTTTGTAGACAGAATGTGAGAATCCAGCACATGACATTTACAATTAATGTTAAATCTTATAAAAGTAAATTAACTTGTCATGTGGGCAAATATTCAAATTGGCAGGAAGTTCAACAATATTTGCACATCCATTCTGCATGTTCTGAAGTAACTTGGAGTAGAAAGCCACACGTCCAAGTGCACTGATAACATTAAGATAGGTAGTATTGTAAGCAGACTAGTTGGAAGTAATACATTTAAAAATGGATATTAGAACATGAAACAAATGGGTAAAATATGGCAAATGAACTTCAATATATGCGAGGGTAGAATCATTCATTTTGGACACAAAAGCAATGGAGAAATGTGCTACCTAAATGCTGACAATCTGGAAATGGTGGAGGTCCAGGGAATAAAGACTCCACATGTATGGATGCATGAAATTTTATATTCTGGCATACATCATAATCATCTCAAGGATTAGAATAGGGAGAGTGTGCTGTGTCACAAATACACAAAGACCTATTTAGACCTCACCTGGAGTACTTTCAACTGTTTTAGGCTCCTTACGTTAGGAAAAACATATCAATCTTGAAGGGATCAAGATTGTCAAACTAAATAATGAGGAAAAATTACTCAAAGTAGACTTTTATTCCATGGCTTTTAAAATGTTTAAGAGATGAGTTGATCAAATCATTAAAAGGTACCAAAGGAATAATTAGAGAGAGTTACTTTGATTTCAGTTGTTGGAAAGTCTAGGATTAGGCAATATGTTCTAAAAATTAGAGTTTGGCCTTTTGGGATTAAATTACGAAAAATATGCATGAGCATCTGATAGAAGATTGTAACTATTAGTTGTGATGGAAAAAACTTAATTTTAACCAAAGATATTAGGCTACAGATCATCCACTGAATCACTAAACAAGCTGTTGCTGCTCAGTGGAGTACCTCTATTCCAAGTCTTATTCTAAGTTTATCAGGTCTAATCACAGTCATCTTGCTAAAAATCCTCTTATAGTTTTGATTCAATGGCCATTTTGTCCTTCAGAGAGAAGGCTTTAACTTCTCTTGCATCTTTTCACTTTTAGAAGTGTGACATCTTGCAATATTTATAAGCTAAATGACACAAAGGCCCCCTCTTTCAATGCAATCTTTTCCAAGATCTCTGTTTGTTCAAATCTGACCTTGTCCATCCTTCACTTCCTTTATCCTAAAATTGAGAGCTGTCTGAAATTTCCTCTGTAAACCCCAATACTTCCCATTTCTCTTCTGTTTCAGGACCCTCCTTCAAACTTACTCCTTTGGATTATCTTTTCCTTACCTGTCCTGATATATCATTTTTGACATAGAGTCCACGTTTCTCAACCGTGAAGCACTGGAGGATGTTTTCTACATTAATGAGCAAAACAGATGCAAATTATTGTTGATTAACATTGTGGTGTGATATCTAATATCTATGCAGCCACAGGTCAATAAAAGGCATCATTGCCTTAGAAGAAAATGAGATGTCCTGAACCAACCAGTACTTTGATCAGTACTTTAATTCCTAATTTTTGTATAATATACTTTTGAATTTTGTATTCCTAAAAAAATCATTTTTAATAATTTATTTCAGATATGTATATATTAGTAATTAAGGATATATATTTTGATGGGTTTTCTTTTTTTGTGCCTTGTGACTGTATACAACTGATTAAACTTTCTACTGACGATTTGGAAGAGTCCTCTATGCTACAGTGCTCAATCTTACACATCAATAAATAAATGTGTTTACTTTTCATAACTTTTCTTATTAAATTTTATGAAGACCTGTCTTTATATCTTTCACTCTGGGTTGATACAAATGTGAATGTCTATAAATTACATTTGAAGAAATTTTCACCTCTGAATCAAATGGTAGTGGATTCAAGAACCAATCCAGGGATAGGGACACTTTATCTGATTCTTTATTGCAAAGTGAGATTGCAGATTTATTGTCAGAGCATATACATGACATCACATACAACCCTGAGATTCATTTTCCTGCAGGTGAGGTAGAATCACCACTAAAAGGCAGTGCAAAAAAAAACTTGAAAATGTACATGTAAACAAATAAAGAAATGTTAACAAACTAACTGTGCAATACAGAGAGAGGAAAAAAAATAACTGAGGGGTATTGTATTCTGCAGGACCATTTAGATGATGACCCAATTGGTTCTACAAGGTAACATTAAGTGACCCCATTACACTTTCATAGATAAGCATTGGATGACTACCGGTGGTCACGGGATTGTTGCCAGAACTTACAGTCAACCATTCAATCCATTCCAGTTAGAAGATCTTACGCATCTAAACAATTTCCTTTGGCACACAGTTGCTATATTTAAAATGTACTTGGTAGACAATGAAGTCCTTGCAACATGCTAATTTTATAAAAGTCACCCTAATAAAATTTGATAACATGATCATAAACAGAATAAAACTCCATTCATTCACCTGAGGACATACAGTCGCTCCTCATCTTCAAGGATGGAATTCAGTTGTACCTCACACTGTTTTTGATACCTCCATCCCCCATCTACCAAAAGCACTTGAAATGATGTAGAAAGAATTTTGCTTCTTGGTGATGCATCAAAAAGGGATGAGAGGCTGAAGTTATATCATGAATTATAGAATTTTATAAACTAGTTGAAAGAGTAGGCCATTCAGCCTTTCAAGCCTGCACCACCATTTAACATAATCATGGTTAATCATCCAACTTCAGTACCCTATTCCTGACTTCTCTTCATACATGTTGATCGCTTTTGCCATAAGGGCCAGATCCACCTCCCTTTTGAATCTATCTAACAAAATGGCAACAATTTTCTGTGGTAGGAAAACACTGAAGAAGTTATTACACCTCCAGCAACCCAAGTTCAATTCTGGTACAATTTGAAAGAGGTTTGTACATTTATATATTCTCCCTGGGACCTGCACATTTTTTTTTCCCCTTGGTGATCTCCCTTCCTCTGTATTCCAACTCTCTGTTTCCTGCCAATCAGGTCAAAATCTATTTGTCAGATCTGGGAAAGAGAAGCAAGTTTGCTTTAAGTTGCAGAAAAGATGGGAGGGGCAGATTTTGTGCAATGAAGTTCGTGTTCATAAAAAAAATTATTTCCCAAGTTTATCAATTAGCAACTAAGGAGATATAAAATGCAAGGCTAAAGTACTTAAAAAGAAAGTGAGCTTGTGGTTGTACACATTGTGATACATACCTTCAAAGAGTACAAGTCAATGTTCTTCACTTGTATCAAGACTAAATACCTTCATTGAATATAACAATGGAAAATACTCACACATTCTATCTGACTATTTTATCACATAGTCTAAAGCTCACATTTTATAACCATGAGAACACGTGGCCAAAACAGTGTTTATCACTCATTTTAGTTACCATTCAGTGATGTAATCATCCTGTTACAATTCCCAGTTACTCGCATGTGGGTCATGTGACGGGGAGAACTGATATTATTCATTCATGTCAGCACAAACTATGGTTTAACAATCATGGACAACAATGGTGAGTAATTTTTATGATTGATGGTAATTATAACATTCATCGCTTTTACATCCAACTAACAATAGTTAATAATTGACAAAGTTCATTGCAGCACCTGCATTACTTTTATATTGAAGATTGCTCTCACTAATGTTACCTTTTCACTTAAACCAATAGATTGAAAATTATACATTACGGTACTCCCCAGTATTCCCTGGTTTCAAAAATTTGTCTGATAATGTTTGGGTTAAACACCTTGGGTCACTTTACACATTATTTGAGTTCATTAAAAAAAATAAGAAGTTGTGGTTATTGAATGCCTCTGCGCAGAGCGTTCCATTTGCTGGGTGTCTATCCGTGCATTCATATGAAAAGAAATGAGATCGTTTGCAGAACAGAGGCAAAATATTTGTAAAGGATTCAAATGTATGTTTTTCCTGGTACTAGGATATCTGCAGATAAAAAAACAATGAGCAAAGTAGCCCAGCTATTCCCTTGCATCTGTAACTTTCATCAAAAGCTTTTTTTTTATCTCCAAATTTGAAACACAATTCCAGGGCACCTCTCTCTCTCTCTTACACAACTTGCCAAACCCTATAGGAACACTAATAACTCCAAAGAAGGTGCCACCTTACTTTAGGTGTGAAAGCCCATGCCTCCCTTTCCTTTCCATCCCTCTTATGTACTGACATGTAACTAAATGTATCTATTTGTCATTGGTCTCTCAGCCAGCGATTAGAAGGAACAGTCTAGTAATTAGTCACAGCTGGACTGACCACCTTCAATCTTTGAAGTAAACGAGGCCTTTTCATCTTGCATCTTTTCAAAAGTCTGAGCTGAAATATGAAGAATCATTAGGGAGTTCATGTGCAATTATGCTTCGGGCCAGTGCAGTGGACGGCCATGTATACCATGTATGATATCTGTATAATAGGTTTTAGTGGAAAATCCTCTTTCCTCCACAAATGGAAGATAACAGAACAATTCTGATTGATGGTGTTGTATTCCCCTTGGTCAGCCTCCCTTCCTTAAATAAAAGTTGATCCAAAACTCCACTTAATAATCCCATTCATCCTTCTTGCTGATGTATGTTGACTCCCAAAGAAAGTCACCATTACAGCAAATTTAAATTCTTTTCCTTGGATTAAAACTTATCAATGACTCCAATCTTCCATAAAACTGCAGAGGGAAGATAATTGGACCTTGTTACAATGGAGCATGAGGCCAAAGCCAGTTAGATCAGACTGAGAGTGGAATAGAAAATTAATGTGCCAGGCAATTGGAAACTCAGGATCGCTCTTGCAGAAAGAAAAACATTTGGGTTCTCCTCCTGCACTGTTCTTACAAGGCTCATCACACACATCACGATGAGCCAGAAATCAAGAATCCGATCGTTTGATGCCAGAATAACAACATGGCTTTCAGTGTAAGCAAGACCAAGAGGATTTTTGTGGAATTTAAGAAGGGAAGTTGGAGGGGCAACACACCTTCATTGGTAGGACATAAGTGAAGAGGGTTAGTACCTTCAAGTTCATGAGTGTCCACATATCAGAACATCTTTCCTGAAGCCAGCACATCAAGGCAAACGTAAAGAAGAAAATATAATACTGGAGAAAGAGTGTCCTTTATAGAGAAAAGATAAAGATACATAATTGACGTTTCAGGCTTGAGCTCTTTATCAATGCACGTACCTTGATGACAGACTCAAGCCCAAAGTGTCGGTTATGTATCTTTATCTTTGCTATATAAAGTACACTGTTTGGTCTGCTGAGTTTCTCCAGCATTGTGTCTATAGACTTTCATGTTTTACTTCCTAAAGGAGTCTCAGGAGATTTGGCATGTTGTTGGATGCTTTATCAAACTCCTACAGATGCACTCTGGAAAGTATACTGGCTGGTACATCACTGTCTGATGTAGGAATTTGAGTGCCCAGAACACAGAAGGCTCCAGAAGGTAGTAAAAATAGCCAGGTCCATCACAGGCTCAGACCTCCCATCCATTGGAGACATCTATTTGAGGCATTGCCTCAAGAAGGCAGCCAAATCATAAAGGACCTCCACCACCCTGGCCACAACCTCTTCTCTTTGCTATCTCTGGGTATAAGATACCCAAGTCTGAAAACCAGGACTTCCAGAATCAACAAAAGATATTTTTCCCAACAGCTGTAAGGCTCGTGAACCTACCCAAAACATCAACAGGTCTGTCTGCACTATTGAAACATTACAATCTTTATTGCACTAATTGCAACATTGAATATTTACCTGTCATTTTATATTTGCTAACATTATTTTTCTCATATAACATTGTGGTAATTTAATTTGTACGATTGTTATTGTTGATATAATGTATATATAAGCCTTTGTGTGACTGCAGCAAGTAAGAATACTGCTGTATATGTACGATACATCACAGTAATATATCATATCATATATCCTGCACAAAACCAAAGTAGAAGCCAATCATTCTCAAACCCAAGAGACTGCCTAAGAAGTCAGAGGAGGGTTTAGAAAGCCTGTCTGAATGGGAATTTGAAATTGGACAATGGAATAAGATAATTGAGGGGAAAAAAAACTGAAGTGTTATCACCCAGACAGATCCTAAAAGGTATCATTAGTAGAATAGTCAACTACCCAGGTAGATACAGTAATTACGACACAAAGGGAAGGCTTTGAATTCTTTCTCACCCCGTGCTCACAAACTGAGAATTGAGTGTCTGGTTCTTTTCAGCCCCAGGAGGCAGCCATGGTTATCATCTGAGCCGTCCCCAGTTCGTTTTACAGCCTAATTATTATCCAAACACTGCTCTTCATTGAACTGTCTTTCACATTTCTGAATTGTTTATTGCTTTGTTTTCATCAGAGGTTAAGTTAAAATTGCAAAGCTACAGAGTGGTTGGGGGAAGGGTATGGGGAGCAATGGGGGAATTAGCTGTGATTCATTTTAGTCAGAAGAGTATTTTACCATCGTGATATTGAACATCGAACTGATAACAACAATGGTGATGGCTTTATTGTACACAACTTTTGCTTGCTGCAGCTGATTAGGTACTTTGTATGGAAACTAACTTTAAAAAAAACTATATTATACTTAATTGAATTGAAAAGAGAATAGAAGTAAAACAGAAAATAAATACTCAGATACCCCAGTGCAAAATAAAGTTAGTTAGCAAAAGTGCAGAGAATTATTTTGTGTGGTTGGAGCAGTTGCCTGTTTGTGTAAAAAAGGGAGGTTCAAGAGTCTGGAAAGAAACTGTTCTGGAAACTAAAGGGGCTAGTCTTCATGCTTCTGTACCTTCTTCTCGAAAGTAGCAGTAATCAAGGTTGTGATCAAGGTAACGGAGGTCCTTTATGATGTTGGCTGCCTTCTTGACGCAGCATCTCACATAGATGCATTCCGTGGATGGGAAATCAGAGATTGTGATGGACCTGACTATATTTGTTCCCTTCTGGAGCCCCCGGCATTCCTAACTAGTCATATTCCCAAACTAGGCTGTGAGGCAATCTGTCAGTACACTTTCCTCTGTGGACCTGTTGAACTTTGATTGAGTTATTGAGATGTCCATAAAAACTCCAGCCAGTTGATTCACACAGGTTTTAAGGACCCAGCGAGATACACTGGGCTGGGCACTTTTCTAGGATCGGCCTCCTGAAGGTTCTGTATACATCAGCCACAGAAACTGAGAGCATGGAATCACTGGGGGCTCATGTGGGTTCTTCAATGTAGAACTGTAGCACAATTAATATCTTGTTTCACCTTATAGGATGTGATGGTGTGCCAGCCCTGGCACAGTTGTCAAGGCTTTACCTGGAAGTCAAGTTGGTCAGGAACTGATTTTTTGCATAAATGATGGCCTTTCAGGGGTTGCGCCTGTTCTTTCAGGATATCTATCAACAAGTTCTTTATCAAATCACCAATGGAGTTGGGTTACCAGTTCAGAAGGATCTTTTTCTTTCTTGGTCCTGATGATGCTCATGCATTATGAACTTCAGCCTCTTCCCTCCAATTAGCTTGTAAACTGCCTTGCTCTTTGGTCCATGTTTGCATTTAATACTATTTTGGGCCATGTTCTGCATTTGTTTCTACCTTGATAGAACATGGATCTTTTATGCATTTTGGAAACTTGATCCTGCACTAATGCATCTCTCTGCTACAGAAGATGTATATGCCTAGAAATTGTAAAATGCCTGCAACAACACCTTAACCAGTCAGTATGTGCTGTCTGGGATTGACATCTGGTCCAAGGGGCTTGGGCATTGGATTGAAAAGTGTCTGGATTGATAATTCTGTTAGCAGTTTGGATCGAGGCCAACTGTTTGCTGGGTTCTTACAGTACCATCTTTACAGTGGCGCCATCTTTTAGGGTGGCACAGTTAGTGTAGCAGTTAGCATAATGCTGTTACAGCATCAGCGATTTGGACCAGGGTTAGAATTCCGCACTGTCTGTAAGGAGTTGGTACATTCTTCCCATGTCTGCATGGTTTTCCCTGGGGGCTCCTGTTATCCTCCCACCATTCAAAACGTACCGGGGGCTGAAATGACCTGTTCCCATGCTGTATGTCTAATTTTTTTTAAAATTAAGCTCTCCTGCAGTTATGAGTCAAGATTTACACTAGCAGTCGGACCACTCACCCCTGTTATTGGCAATAGAGCTAGAAGACATCCCTCCAAGAATGTATAGATGGAGATTAAACCCCATGCTACTTAAAAGACAGGATTTTAGAGAATTTATTGAAAAACAATTAAAAATGTACTTTGAAGTAAATACGGAATCAGTGGAAGATAAGTTTATACTATGGGACGCAATGAAAGCATTCATTAGAGGGCAAATAATAAGTTATGCAACCAAGATGAAGAAGGACTATAATCAGGAAACAGAGCAGTTGGAAAGGGAAATAATAAACATAGAAAAAAAATTAGCAATAAAGGAAGATACAACCAAAAGAAGAGAATTGGCGGATAAAAAAATAAAATATGAAACATTACAAACATATAAGGTGGAGAAGAATATAATGAAGACAAAACAGAAATATTATGAACTAGGGGAAAAAACACACAAAATCCTAGCATGGCAGCTTAAGACAGAGCAAACTAAGAAAATGGTATTGGCAACAAGGAAAAAAGACAAACAAATTACATATAATCCAAAAGAAATTAAGGAAAACTTCAGAGAATTCTATGAACAATTATACCGAACCGAAAACGAAGGGAAAGAAGGGAAAATAGATGAATTTTTGACTAAAATTGAACTACCAAAACTACAAATAGAGGAACAAAATAAATTAACAGAACCATTTGGAACAGTAGAAATACAAGAGATAATAAAAAATTTACCAAATAATAAGACACCAGGAGAGGATGGACTCCCAATAGAATTCTACAAAACATTTAAAGACCTAATAATACCGCCCCTCCTGGATGTAATCAACCAGATTGATGAGACACAAAACTTACCAGATTCATGTAAAACAGCAATAATTACAGTGATACTAAAACAAGGGAAAGATCCACTCTCACCAGCGTCATATAGACCAATATCTTTGCTAAACACAGATTATAAGATAATAGCTAAACTATTAGCGAACAGATTAGCAGAACAGGTACCGAAAATGGTAAATTTAGACCAAACTGGATTTATCAAAAAAAGACGCACAACAGACAATATTTGTAAATTTATTAACTTAATTCATGCAGTAGAAGGAAATAAAGCACCGGCAGTAGCAGTTGCTTTAGACGCAGAGAAGGCCTTCGACAGAGTAGAATGGAATTACTTGTTCAAAGTATTGCAAAAATTCAGTTTACCGGAGAAGTATATTAATTGGATTAAAGCATTATATAAGGGACCGTTAGCGAAAGTGACAGTAAATGGACATGTATCAAAGCAATTTAACTTAAGCAGGTCAACGCGGCAGGGATGCCCACTATCACCATTATTGTTTGCGCTAGCTATAGAACCACTAGCAGAATCGATAAGAAGAGATAATAATATAAAAGGAATAAAAATAAAAGACAGGGAATATAAAATCAGTCTGTTTGCGGATGATGTGATAGTGTACTTAACAGAACCAGAACTATCAATAAAAGAACTATATAAGAAATTGAAGGAATATGGAGAAGTGTCGGGATACAAGATAAACGTAAATAAAAGTGAAGCAATGCCTATGAATAACGCGGATTTCTCAAAATTTAAGGAGGAATCCCCATTCAGATGGCAAACGCAGGCAATAAGATACCTAGGTGTGCAAATAAACAAAAATCTAGGCCAATTATATAAACTCAATTACAATCCACTAATGAAAAAATTACAGGACGATTTAGAGCATTGGAAAGAGCTACCACTAACACTGATAGGAAGGATAAACTGTATTAAAATGAACATTTTTCCAAGGATACTATACTTATTTCAGGCATTGCCAATACAACTGACAGAAAAATTCTTCAAAGAGTTAAAGAAAATAATAAGGAGATTTTTATGGAGAGGGGGGAAACCGAGGATAGCACTAGACAAATTAACAGAATGGTATAAACAAGGAGGCTTACAATTGCCAAACTTCAAAAATTATTATAGAGCCGCACAATTAAGGTACCTATCAGATTTTTATCAAACAAGGGAAAAACCAGACTGGACGAGACTAGAATTAGATAAAATAGGGGAAAAGATACCTGAACACATATTATATAAATGGGACGAAAAATTGGTACAACATAGAACTTCTCCAGTATTACACCATCTCCTCAATATATGGAAGAAGATACATGTAGAAAGAAATAAAATAAATTACCAAATACCAAAACTAATATTGACGCAAAATAAGCTACTCCCTTTTACAATAGACAACCTTGCCTTTAGAAAATGGGAAAAAAAAGGGATTAAAAGAATAGAAAATTGTTTTTCAGGAAGTAGATTCTTATCCTTTGAACAAATGAGAGATAAGTACAATATAACGGGAGATACAGCGCTGGCATATTACCAACTGAGATCCTACTTGAAAGATAAATTAGGAAGCAACTTGAGTTTACCAGAGGGAAGTAACCTTGAATATGTGATTACAGATACAATGTTAATCAAAAGATTTATAAAAAATATGTATATTAAACTGCAAGAAAAGGAAAATGAGGAAACAAATGGTAAAACTAAACAAAAATGGGAACAAGATTTAAATATAAAGATAAAAAAGGAAACATGGGAGAAGTTATGCACTGGAACGATGAGAAATACAATAAATACGAGGCTGCGTATGATACAATATAATTGGTTACACAGACTATACATTACACCGCAAAAGTTAAATAAATGGGACCCAACAGTATCTGATAGATGTTTTCGATGTAAAAAAGAAAGGGGAACAACAATTCATGCAATCTGGACATGCGAGAGAGTAGAAAAATTTTGGGATGATCTCAATCAGATATTAAATAAAATAACAGAAAACAATATACCAAAGAATCCAGAGATCTTTCTCCTAAGTAACATAAAAAATAAAGAATTTGGAATTGACTTGGAGGATGCACAAAAAAGATTTGTTAAGATAGCCCTAGCTGTAGCAAAAAAATGTATTATGTCAACCTGGAAATTGGAAGATAATTTGAAAATACAACAATGGTATATAGAAATGAATAAATGTATTCCATTAGAAAAAATAACATATAGTTTAAGAAATAATATTGAAATATTCGAACAAGTATGGGAGCCTTACATTAAATACAATAGCGAAAACCTACCGGGAACAAACATTACCTAAGTTGATGGAAGGAGAAGAGAAGAAAAAAATGGACTCAGTAGAATTTCTGGTGTATTTTTGTTGAATGACAACATTGTCTAACTGAATTAATGCAACCTAGATTGTATAACTAAAATGGATGAGAGGGGGGAGGGATGGGGGGGTGGCTTGGGAGGAGGGAGGGGGGAGGGAGAAAAAGTCACTGTAAATGTGTGGAAAAGAAAAAGTGTATATCATGGCTATTGTGATTTATGGTGTGAAAAATAAAAAATTTAAAAAAAAAAAAAAAAAAAAAAAATTTACACTAGCAGCATCTCCAAAGACTGTGACGTGTACAGTGGAAGTACGAGGAGTGCAGGTTCATGGACACACCTCCATGCAGTATTTCTGACTAATTCATACACTCTTTCAACATGGAAGTGTTTAGTAGATTTGGAACTCCCTACTCTGCATCACTGTGGGGATATCTTCGATGGAGAGGCAAGAACTGGCTCATCACCACCTTGTCAAGAGCCATTAAGAATTGACAATAAATAGTGACTTTTCCATCAAAGCCCACACCCAGTCAATGAATAAATAAAGTATTTTGCATTGTCCTTCTTTAATTTCTAATTGTGTGTAGTCGAAACTGTGGCTTTCCCCTACTAAAAACAACACTGCACCTCTTATAAGACCTTTCCTGCCTTAGAAAGTTCAAACTATTGGAGATAAATCTTCCTCTACTGCATTGATGATGGGCTCGTTTTGCACAAGAATGGCTTAGTTTCTCCTTGGAGATAGAAATCACTACTGCTGAAAAGATCACAGTCACTCCTACACTAAAAACCTGAGATCCTTCTCCAACCTCTACTTGTGACCTCTACTTGAGACCTCAGCTCCATCAGCAGGAGAGACCATAGCCTTTCCCAGACTACTGGCCCCAGTACAACCTACACGAAGGACCTTAGTCCCTCCTGTATTTCAGACCTTATTCTCTTCTACATTAGAGACTATAGGAAACGATGGTTATCCTACAGTTGAGCTCGCATCTCCTCCTAGACTAGGACCTCCCATCCCTCCTATACTGGAAAGCTCAATCCCCTCCTGCTCTAAAGACTGCAGCCCCATATTTCACTAGGAACCTCAGCCCATCTGCATGACAGACCTCAGTCACCTGCTCTGTAAGTCACTCTTATAACCACTCTTGCATGGAGATTAGCTCGCCATGGCACAAAGACCTCAATCCTCCTTTACCTCCTTCCCCTAGCCTGCAGCATGACAGTCCTCAGGCCTCCTCTAGGTGAGAACCAATTATCTCTAAATTAGAGACCATTGTCCTCCCTGCATTGTAGCCTTCAGCCCAAGCAGCCTTCAGTCCTCCAGATAACCACAAGAGTCCCAAGTTCTCACTGTACAATGGATGCTCAACCTCCTCAAGAGACCCTCAACCTTCTAGTTCACTACGGACCCTCAGCCCTCCACTGTGCAAGAGACCTTCACACCCTACATCACAACAGCCCCTCAGACTTCTTTTTCAGTACAAACCCTCAGCCCTCCACTACACAACAGGTCCTTACCCCTCTACTTCACAAGACACCTTGATTTTCAGTGAAATTGAGACCACTATCCTTCCTGCATTGTAAACATCAGCACTTCCTACGCCAGAACCTCAACAGTCACTGCAACTGGAACCTTGGCTCTTCCTGTAAAGCAGTGGTTCCCAACCCTTTTCCTTTCCACCCACATGCCACTTTGAGTATTCCCTATGCCATAGGTGCTCTGTGATTAGTTAGGGATTGCTTAAGGTGGTATGTAGGTGGAAAGAAAAAGTTTGAAAACCACTTTAATCATACCTAATTAACTCATTATGTACATGGTTTCATAACTCTAAAGGAAATGGGCTCAAACAAAATATTTCAGTAACAATTGGGTCTAGAAGAGTGATTCTCAGCCTTCCCTTCCCACTCACATACTACCTTAAGCAATCCTTTACTAATCACAAAGCACTAATGGCATCGAGATTACTTAAAGTGGTATGTGAATGGAAGGATAAAGGTTGAGGACCACTGCTGTAAAGGGAATCACATTAGAGAGCTCATTTCACCCTAAAAACCTCAGCAGGCACTATAGTATTCCACTTTCGCTAAACTTTAACACTTTACGACAGTCAAACTTTTTTGAAATTGAACCTTTATGTTTCCTTCAAATGCATTCTCCAGTCAATGGTCCTAACTCACAACTGTTGAGCTATTCAGAAAACAGAGCCTCAACATTTCTGTTCATTAGCTGCCATTATATTAAGTAAATTATTAAGGAAATGGTTTGACTCATTCTTTAGGGAACAGAGCATTTAGGAAATTACAAGTCATGGTTTGCATGAAAAGAAAATCACATTTGACAAATCTAATAGAGATTTTTGACTGCATGTCCAGCAAGATAAATAAAGGATGTCACGATTCTTGGTTTTAAAAGGCATTTGATAATGTTCCACATGGTTCATCTATGGAACACCCCAATATTGGAAGGAGTGAACATTCAGATAGGTAGATGGACATCATATAAATTGGTTACTTTGTCTTTTCCTTTTGAAAAGTTTTGAACATACGGGCAACACTAACTGATAACATAAAGCATCAAGTGAGTCAAGAGATGTGTTGACCACATTCTAACCTGTTCCTACAGTGTAGATGCAATAGGTTTCTGCTCAATGCATGACAGCCAACCCCTCATCATATCCAATTAACACCTTCTTTTGGTCTGCACAGTACTAGACAACACAATCTTTATTCTAAGATTTCCTGTTTTTTGCTTATTCTTGGCCTATTCCTTAAAGATGGGCTCAGGTCCAAAACATTGGCAATATATCTTTATCTCCTATGGATATTGCAAGAGTGGCTGAGTTCCTCCAGCATTTTGGCATGTTTTTACTGTAATCACAGCATCTGCAGGCTTCAGTGTTTCACTCAGCCCACCTAATTACCACACCATCTCCCCTTGACACAAATGAGACATGTGATAATAATGCTATTGAAATGTTGGGCAGGGTGGGGAATGAGGTTTTCTTTTTCCTTCTTAAATCTGGTTACTACCTGACACTTGTGTAGCATCTTTGCCAATTATTAATTCATGGCTGAATGTTGATCAGGTCTTGATAGATGTTGCCATGGTCTATTTCATTATCTGAGAAACTCCAAATGGAATTTAACATTGTGCAATCTTAATGAGCAACTCAAGGTGATCTGTGATAGTGGAAAACTTAATAGTGAGGCAATGGACTTAGGCAATGATGTTAGGGTTGGGCGACTTCCAGTCACTACAATGATGTTTGCTTTTACCAGTTAATGGGAAATTTTCTGTTGAATTTAGTTGTGAGAGAGTTCTTTGATATCATATTCAAAGATTGCCTGAAATGAATTGCAATCACTTTCAAAACACTTATGGATTGCAGCAGTTTTGCGTATATTTCAGCTACTACTGTAAATCGTTCTGGGGGTTGAGTGGTTGAAATATGACAATGTGCAGATACTGTGATTCTACTGTCACCATGCCTAGCCCTCAAGGTTGAGGATAATGGTCTTTGTTCCATTGATCTATTTATGGCCTCTCAAGTGGCTTATGAGTCAAATCTTAGAAAGTGGCCCACAGATCGAAGATGCCTGTGTGTGTACTTGTTTAATGTGTACTTGATGTTACACTCCAAGAAGCACACAATACTTCACAAATCAACCAACTAGTTCCAACGGCATTTAAACCACAGTGACTGGAGCAGATGGATTTGTTGCACCGTTCATCTGCCTTCACAGCTGTTGAGTTCAAAGTAAATTTGTCCACCTGTTCCACTATTGAGGTCTTGGTTGGATTGTTCTTTGTCAGGGACCTCACCCTCAACCTTATCACAATGGGTGGCCTGATCAGGAGCATAGCAGCAGACAACAGCGCTCTGGGGATCTCAGGACCACATAGGCTTCTCCACCACAAGGCAACAATCCACTGAGAAGGATTCTACTGCAAACATAGAACCAAAAATTATAGCACAGTACAGGACCTTCGGCCCACCACGTTGTGCCAACTTAAACTTACCTTGAAGAAGGGCTCAGGCCTGGAACATCAGTTGTGCATTATACTTTTACGTTCTATGGATGCTGTGACACCTGCTAATTTCCTCCAGTATTTCTGTGTTTTTACTGGGATTGCATGATTGATGAGGTTCAAAGCCATTTCCCCATTCAAGCCAAGTCAATGAGTACTCAGGGATTTAAAACAGAGAATGCCACAAATACTCAGCATGTCAGGCAGCTTTGGTGGAGACATTTAAAGTTTGAGGTTGCGGACCTTTCATGAGAAGTGAAAGTACGTTTATTTGACTAATGCTGTCAAAAGAAATCACACCATGAAGTGAGTCCGCAGCTCTGCAAGAGGAGAGACGAAGATGAAGAGCAAAACGGGCCTGTTGAGTGTTGGTAGCTGTAGATCACAGAGCTGGTTCCACTCAGTATGACTGGCAGTTGGCTTGATCTTTATTTCGCCTCAAGGGAGACAGGTGTGATACAGTAGGATTCCATTGGCTTTACTGGCAAAGCAGCTGTACCAGCAAGTTACTTTCAAAGGAAAATGTAATTTGAAAAGTGCACACAGCAGCTAAATGCAAATAATTTACTTCAATCTGTCTCAGTGGTGACTCCTGCAAATGTCCAATGCAATTGAAAAAAAAGATTCTTCATTTCTTTCTATGATTGTGTGCGTGAGTTTATGGAAGTAAGAATCATCCACTACAGTCTCGTTCTCTAAAGCTAACAATTGTCATTTTACTGTATATTACTGGGAGCAGAAGAAAATGATTCACTCCAAGGGGATATAGATTCTGTACATCTCTGTAGTCGCTTCTGTCCATGTAGAAAAGAAAGTTGAAAACATTGCTGATTTCTGCTGAACGGTAATGCAAATTAAAAGATACAATAAATACTCAAGATAGATGTAAATATTCATAGTAATCCTAGTACAAAAAATAATGTGATGAAATAGTGTAGCAATCCCTGATTAGTGTACCAAGAGGTTCAAGAGCCTAATATCCTTTGGAAAGAAACTGTTCTAGAACCAAGAAGTTTGGGTTTTCACGTCTCTGTATCTTCTGCCGAAAGGCAGCATTGAGAAGAGGTTGCGACATTTATGGTGTTGGCTGCCTTCTTGAGGTAGTGCCTCACATCTATGTCTTCAGTGGATGGAAAGCCAGAGTCTGTGATGGACCTGGCTATGTTTACAATCTTCTGTAGCCTTCTGCATTCTTGTGCAGTCGCATTCCCAAACCAGGCAGTGATGCAACCAGCCAATAAACTTTCCACAGTGCACCTATAGAAGTTTGTCAGTGTATCTGACCACATGCCAAATCTCTTCAGACTCCCTAGAAAGTATTAATGTTGGTTTGCCTTCTCCACATTGCCTTGATGTGCTGGCTGCAGGAAAGGTCTTCTAAAATATGGAGGCAGGTTCTGAGCCCTCGCCACCTCTATCCCATCAATGCAGACAGGGGTGTAGTCCCTTGGCCTCTCCTTCCTAAAATCAGCAATAAGCTCTTTGATCTTGGTGAGGATGAAAGCAAGATTGTTGTTTTGGTACCACCCAACCAGATTCTTGATTTCTGTCCCATATTCTGACATCATTTCCATTTATTTGGCCAGCAGCGGTGGTGTCGTCAGTGAATTTGTAAATTGAGTTGGAGCTGAAGGTGCTGCACAGTCTTGGGTGCTCAAGGAACAGAGCAGGGGGCTAAGCACACAGTGAAACATGAAAGACTGCAGATGTTATGATTGTAGCAAAACACACAGAATTGCTGCAGGATTTCAGCAGGTCTCACAGCGTCCAAGGGAAGTAACAATATATTACTGACATTTCAGGCTCAAGTACATCTTCAAGGAATATGCAAAGAACAGAGGTTTCAGAATAAAGACTCCCAACTGGCTGAGAGAGGAGTCCAGACCAGGATAAAGTGCTAATTGGATATGATAAGAGAAGAAATTAGAATTGATTTTGGCTCTGTGAAAGGAGACAGAGAGAAAAGAAGAGAGAGATAGAGAGAGAGAAAGAGAGAGAGAGAGAGAGTGAGAGAGAGAGAGAGAGAGAGAGAGAGAGAGAGAGAGAGAGAGAGAGAGAGAGAGAGAGAAAGAGAGCAAGTGCAACCTTGGGGAAAGGTGACAGGAGAAGAAAAAAAGTGAGAGGGTTTAACGGAAACCAGACAATATTAATGCCAACCAGTTGGAAGGTGCCCAGATGAAAGATGAAGTGTTGTTCCTCCAGTTTGAGGGTGGTCTCAGCCTGGCAGTGCATGAGACCATGGACAGACATGCCAGCAAGAGAATATCAGGGAATTGAAAAGATGGCCACTGGGAGACCCACGTTATTGCTGCGGATAGACCCAAAGTGCTCAACAAAGCAATCTCCCAGTCTGTGCACAGTCTATCCAATGTAGAGGAGACCAATACAGGAGCACCGGATGCAGTAGATGACCCCTGCAGATTCACAAGTAAAATGTTGTTTCATTTGGAAGGACAGTTTGGGGCCCTGAATGGTGGTGAGGGAGGAGGTCTTCTGTAGTCACAGGGGTAGATATCAAGGGGATGGTTGGGGGGGAGGGAGGAATGGATGAGAGAGTAATGGAAGGAGCAGTCCCTGCGGAAGTGGATAAATTGTATCTAGTTGTGAAATCACATAGTTAGTGGTGGAAATGGCAGAGGAGGATATATTGGATCGAGAGACTGGTGAGGTAATAGGTAAGGACCAATAGGAATCCTCTCCTTGTTGCGCATAGGGGCAGAGGGGGCCAGAGCAGATATCTGGATAATGGAGTTATGCAGGTGAGGGCTGAGTTCATGGTGGTAGAGGAAAGCCATGTTGTTTGAAGGACAGGCAGCCTTGGGATGCCCTTGTGTTAATGATCTGCATGGAGGAGGCTATGTTGCTCATCGTCATTGATTGAGGTTTGTCAATGTGAAAGTCAACATCCAGTTGCCGAAGAACACAAAGTTCCGGGTCCATTAGCTTGGTTATGAACAATCCACGTACAGTATGTACAAACAGTGAATGGAGATGTTGACTGGCTAATAATTGGTAGCTTGAGGCTTCTGTTCCTCCTCATTTTCACCTCTTGTTATTTTCTGAAAGCATTTGGAGGATGGTTCTGTGCCTTCCTTTAACAAATACCTCTCTGCATGTCTCTGTCATTATATTTTTAGAAAAGTTGTGTGCAGATTTTGTGGATTTTTGTTTTTAGTTCTTTGCAGTTTGGGAATAGCTGTATTGTTTTGTCTTAGAAGAATGCAAGGACTCTGGGGTGCCAGAGCTCACCAAAAACAGTGAAGGAGATCTCGCGAGACCTAGCTTTGGTGGCCACCATGTTGTATTTGGTGTTGTATAAATGACAACCTACAAAGTAGGGCAACCAGTCGTGGAAGAAAGATGTATGTCCAGAATAGAGAATAGTGCTCAGCAGGGGTGGGGGGTGGCAGAATGGGAGGCCACCATTATTGCTGCTCTGAGCAGGCCATGAGGTGCTGGAGCAACCCCAAAGGAGGCCAATGAGGTGTCACAGTATTGCTCCGGTAAGCTCTGGCACCATCTCCCCTGTAAGGACTTGACAGAACAGCAGAAACCGTGCAAGTTCTGGTACCCTTGATTGGGTTGCATCCATGGCTCAAGGGAACAATCTAAGTTAACAGACTGTGAATTCAAGCCCACTCAAAAAATATTAACTGATGATCCAGATTGATGCTCCACTCTTTCATTGAAATTTTGGAGGTATCGTCTTTCTTTTGTTATTTCAAATAGATGTTATTTTACCTCTAAAATGGATGTGAATGATTAGATTGTAGCAGCCTGCGGCTCGCTCCACGGGCCAACACAGGAAACGGCCATCAATCACAGCGATTGACCACACAGCACACAGGATAAGACACCCGTTCCCATAGGTCACAGGAATAGCAGTCAAATCAACCAATCACTACCAGTGGATTACAGGGGGTCCAATCCGGGCCTGCACATCCAGGACAGCCAATCGGCAGCCAGCCCCGCTCAAGCCACACCCCAGTGGTGACGTGGCCGGCTGCCTATAAAAAGCAGAGCTGAAGCCCGACAAAGTCAGTGTCGATTACACTCCCTTCATGTGAAAGTCTTCTTTCTTGAACCTCGAGCTATAAACGCAGCAACCCTGCTTCAAGGTACCTATATTCAAAGAAGAGTTGGGAAGATTTCCCTTGGATTTTCTGCTCGAATTACTCATTGAGTACATTAAATTAATTATTTTCTTATTCATTTAAATGTATTTCATTTTGCTGTGTTCAAATTACAATATTTGATTTACTCAAAAAATCTTTAGTTTTGTAAAGTACTTTGCTGTCCTCTGCAATTGCAAAAGAAGGTATTGATTTGGGCATTGTTGACTATTAGCCAGAGCAGAAGATTAGATGGGTGGGTGGGAGCTGTTGTGATGAGCGTACATATTGCGGCTAATTTAACAAGTGCAAAGCTGCTGGCTTGGACCCATTTACACCACCCATGTATATGAGGAAACCAGCATGTGATTTTCAGTTTTACATGATAATGGATGACAAATCCTGTTCAGCGGACATGAGCTGATCCATTGCTGAAACTAACAACCAGGCTTGCTTCTAACAGCTTGTAAGATATCTCATTCTTGAAATGTTTTGCTGTGATGAAAATGTTTATTCTTCTTACTGTTGTCATTAATTCTTTCCCAGTTTCTTCTCTTAAACTAAGGCAATTAATCTCTAACAGGTGTCTCATTGATGCAGATGCTATCTTTGCAACTTGCTTTGATTCAACAATTGGGTATGAACCATAATATGTGAGTGGCTAATTGTTTCACACTTGCATGCTATGAACTTTTTAGATTTCCAAATTCCTTCCAATCACAATTCTTGTTGGTGGAGGGCCCTCTAAAGGAGTACTTTTCTGAAGGTATGTTCAGTGTTTTCAGGTGCTCCAAATCACTTTTGATGCAGTTGGTTTTCTACAATGTGGGTTCTTCTGTTAGTACAACATGAGTTCACTAGATTTGAGGAAAGATAAATATTGCTGTGGTATAGTCTAATTCTGTGAGTATATATTCTTAAATAATAATAGAATATGCTGGAAATACCCAGCAGGTCAGGTCACATCTGTGGGAAGAAAAACAGAATTATCATTTCAGGTTGAAGACCCTTCATCTTTGATCATCCCAACCTTTGTCTTTCTACTCACATACCACTTTAAGTAATCCCTATGGCAAAAGAGCTCTGTGATTAGTAAGGGATTGGTTAAGGTGGGATGTGAGTGGGAAGGGAAGGTTGAGAACCCAGTTGTTATTAAAATATTTTGCTCGAGAAAAATTGTCATTGAACCATTTCCTTTAGACTTATGAAACCATGCACATAATGAGTCAATTATGTACGATTAAAACCGTGGTTTTCGACCTTTTTCTTTCCATCCACATACCACCTTAAGAAATCCCTTACTAATCACAGAGCACCTATGGCATAGGATTACTTAAAGTGGTATGTGAGAGGAAAGAAAAAGGTTGAGACCACTGACCTAAAGCATTAACTCTATTTATCTTTCCATATACAGCATGTAGCCTGGCCTGCTAAGAAATCCAAGCATCTTCTGTTTTGAATTTGTATTTGCAGCATCAGTAGATTTTTTAAAATTTTCAAAACGATATTCTTTGTTGGATTGCTGAGACCCAAAAAACACAAGCCATGAAACCTGGCTTGTCAGTCAAAAAAATGTTTTGCGTCCATTAAACCAATACTTCACAGAAGATACCTCAGATCACAACATGACAATTTAAATTAATGGAAGTTTTAAAAGTCTTGATCTTGAATCTGTGGAGAGCAGTTTTAATATTCTAATTAGATTGCTTGCATTTTTGAAAAAAAATATATGTACATACACACCACACATACAGTAAACAGACAATGATGGAGAATCTCAGATCAAATGAAATACTTTAATAACTATTACGAGCCCAAAGGACTCCAAAACCCAGCAGCAATAGATATTCACCAAGACAAATGGTTACGTAAACAAAAGTTGCTTTTAATTATCTTTAAACATGAAAATAAAATCACACTTTAACTTATCACTTTTGACTTGACTAATCTAATGTAACCCCTTTCTAATTCGAAGCACACGTGCATGTAATGTGTATGTAAGTTCAGAAAAGTTATTTGATTCACAGTCCAATCTCACTTCTCCAAGTTCACTGGTTGCAGGCAATTCTTATATTGTGCACAGAATTTAACATTTATGAAGTTCACCAGGCTTTGGTGCTTGGAAGGTCAATGGTTACTGCTCAGGAAGATTCTTGTCGGTTTTCAAAGAGAGATTTGTGGTTTGCTGGACACCCACAACTGATTCCTTGTAACCAGCCACTTCAGTGTCCTGCTGAAGAAACTTGTCCCCTCAGGGATCCCCAGATGGTAACCTTTCTTTCATCTCACCACAGAGTTCCTTTCTGTTTCTCTTATTTCAAGTGAAACATTAGGCAGCCAGTCCTCTCCTCTTGCATGAGCCACAAGGGCTTTGACCAGGCTGAACTAAGCAGTCACTACCCATCTTCCAAATGGGGTTTTCACAAGCTTGCCAGCTTGTCCTGTTCCAGTCCCAGCTGCTGCTGCTGCCTATAAAACTGCAGAACTGAATTCTCTCTCTCTTTCTCTTTCTCTGGGAAAGTCTGTTTTACACTCTCTGCTTGAAAAACCACATGACCCTCTTAGAACAGCAAGTTCCACTCTCGACAGCCTGCAGCTCTGGAGTTCTTTCATCTGTTGCTTTTTTGTAAACAACAATCCATTAGTGCAGTCTCTTGGGCACTCTCCAAAGTTTTTGTAAAGGGTCTTGGTGCTGGTCTGTCTAGCATGAGCAGAGCTCCAGTATTTTAAATAAGATCTGTTTTAAAGTGTTTGTATGTGACCTACACTAAAAGAAACCTGCCCCAATTTATGTCCCCAAATCATATCTATATATAATACAAACACAGCATAATCTGTCACATAAAAAAGATAAAGAGACAAGTTTTGAACCTGTAGAGCTCGTCGAAAGAATCAAAGACTTGTTGATCCAAACCAAGGCTTTTATTAGCAAAAGACAGGAGCTCTTCACAGGTGGCCGACCAGTCCGGAATGATCCGATCTGGCTAGGGACACAACCCTTTAAGGCCCAGACAATAGGCGTGGCTTAGCTCTCAGCCAATCGCTGTAAGCACAGTCTAGATACAATAACTATATACACTATATACATTGGTGATAGATCTGTACTATCACAGAACCTGAGCTGTTTGACCTACTGAGTTTCTCCAGCCTTGTGTTTTTACTTCATTCATGGTGTCTGGATACTTTTGTGCTTTACTCCAAGATGCAGTGAACAGCAGAGACCTTAGAAGCATTCAAGGATAGATGGGCCTTGGGTGCAAGCTTGTGGTTCCCTGAAAATAATGACACAGGTGGATAGGGTAGAGAAGAAGACGTTTAACTTCCTTGGCTTCATCAGCAGGGATACTGAAAATAAAGGTTGGGACATCATGTTGCAGTTGTACAAGACATTGGTTAGACTACACTTGCAATATTGTGTGCAGTTCTGGTCACCGCACAATAGAAAGCAGAGAAAGAGTACATTAGAGATTCACTGGGATGTTAGTAAAACACAAAAGCCTGTAGACATTGTAGTTGAAGTAGGGCTTTGTAGTGGCAGTGTGGCAGCACTACAACTTCAAGGAGGCATCGAACCGGCCATATAATGTCTGTGTGTGATGACATCACCGTGTGTCGAGAGCATGATTCTGGCTTTTATAATGGCTGCCCAGGTGGTGGATTAAATCCATTTGATTTACTCTAAAAATGTGGTTATTTTGTCATGTCCACTGCGATTCCAGTGCCCCCAATTGGTGACCCCAAGGAGTCCAAAAACATATTTTTGGAAAAACATGGACTCTGCAGCTGTTGCTGTGAAACTACCACCTTTCGAAAGCTGAGCCTGAACAGTGGTTCCAACAGGCTGAAGCACAATTTTACCTTCACACAGTCGATTTGGACTCCATCTTGTCAGTGCCCTGGACAAGGCTATCGTTAAGAGGGTCAGCGACTTCCTGCAGAATCCACCACATACCAGCAAGTACGACGCTTTAAAAGCACTTTATTATGTGTATATGGTATGTAACATAGGGAAAGGGCAGCCAAACTACTATATTCGCACCCCTTCAGAACTAATGGATGAAATGCTGTTCCTGGCAGCTGGCAAAAGTCTCAATATGTTATTAAAGCATCTTTTTTAGATGATATTTGGCTCTTGTTATTCAACTGTTCATTAGAAGACCCAAGGGCTGTAGTGGTGGAGGCAGACATTCTAGGGTTGGCTTAAAAGCACAGCAAGGAAAGACAAGTCAGCACAAACAACTCCTCTGATATTGATCCTGTGTTACACTCTAGTACTCTTAGCACATCACTCCCTACAAGAGGCAACATCCCAAGATGAGCAAGAAACCTGTAGATACCTCATCTTGGTGTTATTACCACAGGCGTTGGGGAGTAAATGCCCACAAGTGCCTTCCACCCTGCCCATTTGTGGGAAACTCCCAGGCCAACCGCTGCGGCGGTTGGTGAGAAACATGCAACCAGTATGCAACCAATTGTCCCCATGAAAATTTCTGGTGGACACAGGTTCAGGAGTTAGTGTATTTTCACTCACCAAATTTGACAGACACCATCCTACCCCTGACCTGCAACTACAAGCAGTTAACAGTTCCAACATTCCGACCAGGAAGATGAATGTCAAGTTCGAGAATTATCTCTACACTTGGCCATTTATTAAATCAGTAGAATCCTGACATTTAGTTGGTGAAGATTTTCTTTGGGCTCATTCAATCCTCGGCGACTTAAAAGGGCGTCGGCTAATAGACGGAACTACTTTTCAGGCTATTCCTCTGGCATATGCCTATACCCCTGCTCTGCACCTTCAAACATTATGTAAACTAGTAGATGAATTCTCCAAGCCGTTGAAAGATTTCCCTGAGATTACTACTCTACAATTTTCTGCCTCCTTTGTAAAGCAAGGCGTTATTCATCGCATTTGTACTAAGGGCCCTCCCATCCATGCTAACACGTGCTGCTTGCCTCCAGAGAATGTGCGCTTAGTAGGGAAGAGTTTGTCAAGATGGAGGAACTAGGCATAATTCGTAGGTCTGACAGCCCCTGGGCATTCCCATTACATATGGTCCCAAAACATAATGGAGGTTGGTGACTTTGTGGAGATTACAAGCGGCTTAATGACGCCACCATCCCGGATCATTATCTGATACATCATATTCATTATTTGTCAGATAATTTGCATGTTCTCCTCCAAAATAGACGGTGCGAGGCCATCACCAAGTACCAGTAGAGCCAGAAGACATTCCAAAAAATAACAATAATTACCCCGTTGGGGTTGTTTGAATTTTACAAATGCCATTTGGATTAAAGAATGCTGCTCAATCATTTCAATGGGTTATGGATGCTTTAGGACGTGGTATGATCAATGTCTTCACTTACCTCGACAACATTATAGTGCCCAGTGTGACCAAGGAAGAACATTTAGAACATCTTCATACACTTCTTATTCATCTTCAAAAGTTTGGACTGACCATCAATCTGGATAAATGTGTTTCTTGACAAGAAATGATTGATTTCATGGGGCATAGGATTACTCAGGAAGGTGTTACTCCACTGCCATCCAAAGTTGAGGTGATTACCAAATACTCAAGACCTGCTCCATTTAAAAGCCTGCAGGAATTCTTGGGAATGGTAATTTTTTACTGTCGGTTTCTTCCAGGAGCAGCTTGTATCATGAAGCCAATTTACTGTCCGGATATGCCAGAACCGTCCATTGGACTGAAGAGGGAAGCAATGGCTTCTTGAAGATGGAAGAGTTGCTGACTCATGGCATTATGCTCAGCTACTCAGTTTTAAATGCAGCCACCGCCCCTTCTACAGACACTTCCAGTATGACCATAGGAGGAGCACTTCATCAATATGTCAACGGGCAAAGGAAACCATTAGCATTCTTCAGCCGCAATCTTCGTGAAGCAGAGAAGAAATACAGTGCTTTTGATAAGGAGCTTTTGGCCATTTACTTGTCTATTCAACATTTCCGTTATTTTTTGGAATGCAGAGATTTTATTATGTACAAGCCCTTAACATTTGCATTTTACAAGGTTGCAGAACCCTGGTCAGCTTGACAACAATGGCAATTATCATTTATTTCAGAATTCTCCACAAAAATACTAAATTTTTCCAGAAAAGACAATGGAGTAGCTGATGCACTTTCCTGCTTTGCTCCACTCGACGTTTTGTCCGTAAATCAAGGTGTTGACGACACTGCGGAGCTTGTGTATGGTGCATCATTGGTGGTTCCAGGGGAGTTCATCACCGAACATTCCAACTCCAGTGATAATCCTAAGGAACTGTGGAGCAGGCTAAGGGAGACCGTAGGAAAATTGACACCTATACCACCATCGTCACATGGAGAACACTCTTCATTTGTGACTGAAGACCTCAAAAACTGCAAATATGTCTTCGCCCAAAGGGGAACACATGGTCAATCTTTATGGACACCCTACGGAGGACCTTATAGGATATTCAGACAAACTCGGTGTGGTGCGCTGTTAGACCAAATCAGACACACACAAGGTAAAGACTGAACAACAGGCTTTAATCCACAGAGCCAGGCTGGCTGTGGCTGCAGCAACTCAGTGTGAGGCCTCGGGAGGTCGGCACAGGCTTATATCCCGGAGGGTGATTGACACCCGACTGGGTGGGGCTTGATCCATTCAGGCCGACTGATTGGCAGCTGGCCAGGTATTGTCCTGTCCCCTTAGATTTCTGCAGGTACAGAGGTTGCCCCCTGCAGTAGACTGGTAGTGTACCACCACACTTGGTCAACCTGTAATTTGGACAATGGAGGGAAGCCACAGTCTTTTCCTATTGACAGGCTTAAACCAGCTTATGTGGACAAGTCTTCCCCGCTGCAGTGCAAACAGTCCGTCACAGAAATCGACAATCTAAAAGACAGACAAACCTTTTTGCCTGTTCTAGGGGTGTGGGGGTGGCAGGCCATGGAGTGGCACTATGGCAGCACTACAACTCCCAGAATGCATCGAACCAGCCATGTGACATCAGTGCGTGTTGAGCATGTGATTCTAACTTTTAATAGGTTGCACAGGTAATGAAGAATAAATCCATTTGATTCACTCTAGAAATGCCTTGTGTGGTTATTTTGTCGTGACCACCGCGATTCCAATTTATTAAATTAATTATCAGGTTATTACATTCAGGTTATTGGGCTTTCTTAAGCCCAAGAAATTTGTTATGTATCTTTATCTTTATTATATAAAGTTCACTGTTTGACCTACTGAGTTTCTTGTGCATTGTGTTTTCTCTGGGATGTTGCCTGGAATGGAGTGCTCCATTTCAAGATTAGATTGAGTGGGATTGTTTTCACTGAATCACAGGAGGCTAATAGGTGATCTAATAAATGTTTACAACATGATTAGGGACAGAGATAGCAAAAATGTCAGTATTTTACCAAAAGTAGAGGAGTTTAAAATGAGACATAGGTTTAAAGTGAAAGAAGAAATATTTCAGAGTTCTGAGGGGAAAATTTTTCACAGAGAAGATGTTGGATACATGGAACATGCTACCTGAGAAGCTGGTACAGACAGACACAATTAGAGCATTTATAAAGCATCTGGGCCAGTATATGGATAGGAAAGGAATGGGATGATATGGGCCAAATTGGGATTATTTGGATTAGCATGGAAAGACATCTTGATCAGCATGGATGTGTTACGCCATGAGTTTCTGTGTGTAATGACATTTTTGGCTCCACATGTAGCCCATCTACCACAAGCCTCCCATCAAAGCCACTCAATTCTCTGGCGCTCCATTGTTGCTCTTGAAACCCCAAACCAACATGAAAGAGAAAATGGCTTGAAGGCAAGTGAGCCTCAAAAATGAATTAAAATAAGCATTTTGCTGGAGGTGACTGGGAAGTGGGTTAAAATGTCAAATGAGTGAACCTCGTGCTCCTAAACAGCATCTGCAGTCTCTCTTGTTAACCTCTGAAACGTGCAACCAGTTTTATTGGTTCTAGATATTGGCTGGTGTGGATATCCATTTTGAAGAACAGATATTTGATTAAAGTCTGTCAAGAAGGGCTTCTATGATGCAATTTTATAATCAGTACCTGCTGCATTAGATATCCAGGATAAAGAAAATGTAATAATCTGATAATTAATTTAATTATCAGGAGTTCCCAGTGGCCGGGTGGGCACAAAGGACTCTAGGAGGCGCGTGACTTCAGAGCTTGGGTGATTGTAATAGCGCACCAACTGTAATTATTTAATCTTCTATGAAGATTTCATTACCAGTTCTGTTGGTTCAGCTCACAGACAATTTCTTTTGTGCTTTGTTCACTGCATCACTCGCTACAATGGTGACCCCAACAGTGTAGAACACCGTTGTGCTTAAACTTCCAGTATTTTGGACATTGCAGCCACAGGTGTGGTTTGAGCAGGCCGAGACCCAGTTCCATCTATGCCAGATTACCGTTGATGCAACAAAGTACTACTATATCGTTGCATCGCTGGACGAAGATGCCATCCTCCAGCCAATGACAGTTATGAAACCAGCAAAGTCCTGCTCATACGTATTTTCAGCCTTTCTTGTTGCCACAGGTCAGCGTGACTTCTCTACATGGACGGCCTGGGCAACCACACTCCTTCCGAACTAATGAATGAGATACTTGTGCTCATGGTTGGACACTTTTTTGCTTTTTGACCTGTTCTGGGGGGTGTGGGGGTAGCAGGCCATCTAGTGGCACTATGGCAGCACCACAACTCCCAGAATGCATCGAACCAACCATGTGACATCAGTGCGTGTTGAGCACGTGATTCTAACTTTTAATAGGTTGCACAGGTGATGAAGTTGCTTTTTGAGCAACTTTCTCTTGAGCAAATGCCAGAAGGCTTCCGTTTGGTGCTTGCAGAAGACTTTAATGAATCCCGTCATATAGCAGCCCATGCTGATGAGTTGTGGCATGCTTAGCAGTATGATAGACTTTTAGTTGGGTGCCTCAGCAAAGGGCACAATTCCTGCCCACTCTGGATAGCTGTCGGACTCGACCAGACACAGCAGAGGCAGAGCAATAATGCTATTACCATCAGAGATGGGGAGCTGCAGCCTGCCCCTGCCATCCCCCTGCACGCATCCAGGATGGCTAGTCACAAGAACAACCTCCCTTTCCTCTGGAATCAACATTCAGGTCATTGGTTCTTGGTTGACACTGGAGTGGAGGATAGCGTGTTTCCCTCCTCCGGCCCAGATGCATGTTCAGGAAAGAATGGGCCTCCTCTCACGGCCGTCATCAATGACAGTATCCGGACTCACGGATCATGGACAAGTCCATTCATTTTCAGCTCATCGCGGTTCAGCTGGTCCTTCAACATTGCTGATGTATTACAGTCTCTCCTGATTTTTTTTGTGACTGCACTCCTTTCCAATAGATCACAAAGGTCACCGCCTAGTTAATTCGAAGACTTTCAAGCTTCATAATACCCATGCATATCTCCTCTGACAGAGGAGCTAGATCTACGTCCAGGTTGTGGTTCACAATTGCACGGTTGCTGTGCATGCAACTGCATTGGTCAATGGCCTATCATCCCCAGTCTAATGGGTTAGTGGAACGTTTTCACCATCATATGAAAACAGAGCTCCTGGTATGTCTTAAGGGATTGGATTGGATAGATGAACTGCCTTGGGTACTTTTAGGTATCTGTACTGCTCCGAAGGAAGATCTAGCTGCATCCTCTGCAGAATTGGTTATTAGAGGCCCCCCTAATGGTCCCAGGGGATTTCACTCTGGCAACATGAGGGCAGAAGGAATCTCCGATTTCGGTATTCACACACTTAAAGGAGAAGATGAGTACACTGATGCCTATCCCAACCACCCAGCATGGGTCTATGACTTCATATATTCCACCTAAACTCAAGGATTGTCTTTATGTGTTCTGATGTGCATAGGATGCCATTGCAACAATCATATGAACGTCCTTTCAAGGTGGTACACAATAATGGCTTCACGTTTGTTAGACATTGGCGGCAGGCAAAAATCAGTTTCAGTAAATCGCCTTAAGCTGACACATGTGAAGCTAAATCAGCCAGTACGGGTGGCATGCCCCTAGTGCAGGGGCTGTCTACCGGCCTGTTCTAGCTGTATAGGTAAGACTGTGGTGTCACTTCTGAACTCTGGTTCTGGGAGGTGGTGGGTGCTATGTGCTGAACCGCACCACTCCATTATCAAACCTGTGTCTGTAGTTGCGGGCCCCCGCAGGATCAGGAGTTCCTGGTGGCCGGCATGACTTCAGAAGTTGTAATAGCGTGCCAAATGTAATTATTTAAACTCCTGCAAAGATTCCATCATGCAGTTCTGTGGTTCAGCTCACAGACATCTTCTGTTGTGTTTTATTCACTGCACCACTCACTACAAATACATAAATATATAGATAAATAAAACAATCAAAAAAATGAAAAATGCATCATAAATAAATAAAATGTTAATAAAAATTACAATAATAAATAAATAATGATTGCATTAGAAAGGGGTGATGAGTCAGCATTTAAACTTGGCTCAATGGTGCACTAACAATAACTTTTCACTCAATATCACTAAAAACAAGGAGATGATTGTGGACTTTAGGAGGGGAGATCCAGAGGTGTATGATCCAGTGATCATTGGGGAATCAGAAGTGGAAACTATAAGTAAATTTAAATTTCTTGAAATCACTGTCTTAGAGGGCCCTTCCTGGATCCTATACACAAAGGTCACCATGAAGAAAGCAGTCAGCACCTTGACTTCCTCAAGAGTTCGCCGAGATTGGGAATTACAACAGAAACCCTGGCAAATTTCTACAGATGTGTAGCAGGAAGTGTGCTTACTGGCTGCATCATGGCCTAGATTGAGAGCATCATTACCTCTAAGCCAGTGGTTCTCAACCTTTTTTTCCACTCACATACCACTTTAAGTGTTCCCTATGCCATAAGTGCTCTGTGGTTAGTAAGGGATTGCTTAAGGTGGGATGTGGGTGGAAAGAAAAACTTTGAAAATCACTGTTTTAATCGTACCTAATTGACTCGTTATGTGCATGGTTTCATAACTCCAAAGGAAATGGGCCAATGACAATTTTTCTCAAGCAAAATATTTCAGTAACAATTTGGTCTAGAGCAGTGATTCTCAACCTTCCCTTCCCACTCACATACCACCTACTTATCACAGAGCTCTGTTGGCATAGGGATTACTTAAAGTGGTATGTGAGTGGAAAGAAAAAGGCTGAGAACCACTGTTATAAGCAAAAAGCCCTGCAAGAGGTAATGGACACAGCTCAACACATCGCATCCAAAACTCTCCCCATCATCAAGAAAATCTACATGGAATGATGCCGTCAGAGAGCAGCAGCAATCATCAAAGTCCCACACCACCCAGGACATGCTCTGTTCTCGCTGTTGCCATCAGGAAAGAGATATAGATGACACAAGACTCATACCACCAGGTTCAGGAATAGGTGCTACCCCTCCACCATCAGACTCCTGAACAAAAACTCAATCTGAAACTTATTTTAAGACCCTTAATTTTCACATTATTTATTACTGAATATTTATTTTTTTATGTATTACACCATCAGTTTGTTTATATTTCTTTCTTTGTTTACATTTCTCTATTTTCCATACATATCTTTTCTTAAGTAGCGTATTTTGCACTACTGACAAGTAGAAATTCTGCCTGGTCCACAGGAAAAAAGAATCTCAGGTTTGTATGTGATGTCATGTATGAACTCTGATAATAACTTTGAATATGAAGTGGCTTTTCATTAATATATAGGAGGTCAAATCTGAATTAATATTTCATGCCCAGATAAGCCTTTTGTGTTCACACTGGGAATGCTTTAATGTGAGCCATTGTTTGAGGAAATTCCATCCATTTTGGAGATGGTCTCACAAAAAGCAATGCTCCGGGGAACTACAGCAATGTTTCGTTACACAATATACAAGAATATAATCATTTTTCAATTCGATGAGCTTTCCTGCAATGAAATGTCATTGGCCTGAAATGTTAACCCAGTTTATTTCTCAACAGAAGCTGTATATTTTATATTTGCATTTTCTTTCTTTTTCTCAGGCAAATAAGTTTATATTTCAGAAGCCAGGCTTCCTTTATCTCTCAGGAAGGAGGTGCTTCCAGGAGCTGAGATTGTCACATCGGGTTCTCCCAGTTATCTTCAGTTATCTGGGCTTGATGGCCAAGCATTCATTTTGAAAATAATCACCAGCAATTTATTTGCCTTTGAACAGAAGAACATAATAAATAGGAGCAAGAGCAAGGACCATTCAGTGTGATCATGGCTGATTGAATGATAAGCACACCTCCACCTACCTGTATCCCCATATCCGTTGATTCCCTTACTATGTAGAAATCTATCCAACCTTGTCTTAAATATATTTACTTAGGACACCTCCACTGCTTCAATGGCCAGTGAATTCCACAGATTGATTCCTTCTTGGGTGCTACTTGAGATATTTTGAAGATTAAGTAATTGGCTGTGCAAAAATTGAAAGGCATATTAATGATGTATCATTTGGCAAGAATGAGACACTTGAAAACTTCTCCAGGGGCACACATATTTACTTCTGTGCCTATATTTTCACTACTTATATGTAGTGCAATGATTAGTGTGTGTGTGTGGGGGGGGGGGGTGGTTACAGAGAGTGAGAAAATATCAGAATGTCCTGTGCTCAAGCAGCTGATTATATGAGTGCTCAAATGCCAGGAATAACCAAACAGCCTTCAAAATCTATCACACATTCCAACCCATTTTCCATAGAAATCCTATGAAGTCATATGTTCATTGCTTAAGATCTTATTGGTTCCAGTCAACACTAAATAAATAAAAATCTGAGTTACCATATAAAAATTACAATGATAAATTTTACTGACAAATCTCACGTTGCTCAGTAAATGAAGTACATCGATGTCTTTTGTGAATGGCAAAAGCTTTCCTGATGTCACTCCTGTGGCTTTAAGAGATGCAATGGCAGCTTGCTGTGTTCATTCCTCTGACATCTGAGGTCCCTGTAACTCATGGCCTCTGGGTATTGAGACCTTTGAGGGCACTGTCAAAGATTACTCTATGTGACTTTGGGAGGAGTCGATGAGAGCAGCAGAAGGAAACACTTTGTACTTAAAAACAACAAGGCTCAGTAGGTTAGGCAGCTACTGTGGAGAGAGAAATGGATAACACTTTGAATCAAAGATATTTCATCGGATAGACATCTGATAAGTCCATCATTTTGCACTGAGCAGGAGATTTTCCTTCATATTGCCTGGTCTTTGACTTAGTTAAACAAATCTCAATTATAGAAGTACTACAAAAAACTTTAAACAATTACACCGAACAACAAATATTCTGCTTCCTGAACATTTTGGGGTGTATTTTATAGATTATGAGCTGATAATTTTGAAAATCACCTTCAAGTTTTCCTAGCACATACCATTTTATTTTAGATATGATCTATTTTTGTGATTTCCTGTCATATTTTCAGTCTACTTTAAACGTACAAAATCACGAAGTGCAACATGTCACTGAAAATTCATTTTCTCCATTCGCACTTGGACGTCACCCCCTGCTGAACTTGGAACTGTCAATAATGAAGATGGTGAAATGTCTTACCAGGACATTGCCACCATGGAAATGTGGTATCAGGGCAACTGGAATCCATTGATGCTGGCTAACTATTGTTGGAAACTAACACGAGAGGCATCAGATGCTGAGTATAAAAGAAAATCAGTGGCAAAATATTTTTAGGTCAGTTGAACTAATGCAAAATGTCAGCATCATTATGTGATTAAACATACTAAATTCAATTAAAGTTAATTTAATGTTTCTCCAACTTCCTATGTGATACAGCAAATCTGAAATTATTTTTGTTCAGCTTGAAGTTATCCATCATAATCCCCAATTTTGTTTTTCAGGAAGCAAACCTTTTGAAAAAAATTGTTGTCCAGTGTCATAACCATATAACAATTACAGTACGGAAACAGGCCACCTCAGCCCCTCTAGTCCATACCGATTTAAGTGATCTCCTCTAGTCCCACTTAACTGCACCCTGCTCATAACCCTCCAATCCCCTCACATCCATGCAACTATCCAACTTTTTCTTAAATGACAAAATTGATTTTGTTGCAACCACCTCTTTTGGAAGGTTATTCCACTCAGCCACCACTCTCTGAGTGAAGAAGCTCCCTCTTATGTTACTTCTAAATTTTTGCTCCCTAACCCTTAACTTATGACCTCTTGTTCCAATCTCACCTACCCTCAAGGAGAAGAGCCTATTCACATCTACTCTGTCTATCCCCCTCATAATTTTATATACCTCTATCAAATCCCCCCTCAACCTTCTATGCTCCAATGAATAAAGACCCAGTCTACTCAATCTTTCTTTGTATTCTAGATTCTGCAATCCAGGCAACATTTTAGTAAATCTTCTCCGCACCCTCTCTACCTTATTGATATCCTTCCTATAATTTGGGGAACAGAACTGCACACAATATTCCAAATTTAATCTTACCAATACCTTGAATAGTCTCAACATCACTTCCCAACTCCTATATTCTATGCTTTGATTTATAAAGGCCAACATACCAAAAATCTTCTTTACCACTCTATTTACATGAGATTCCATTTTCAAAGAACAATGAACTGTTATTCCAAGATCTCTCTGTTACTCTGCATTTATCAACGCCCTCCCTTTCACTGCATACATCCTGTTTTGATTATTCTTCCCAAAATGAAGCACTTCACACTTATCTACATTAAACTTCATCTGCAATCTTTCAGCCCACCCTTCTAAGCCATCCAAATCCTTCTGCAGTCTCTAAAAACCATCTTCACTATCCACAACTTCCCCTTTTTTGTATTGTCCACATATTTACTAACCCAATTTACCACTCCATCATCCAAATCATTAATGTAAATGATGAACAACAAGGGACCCAACATTAATCCCTGAGGCACACCGTTCATCACTGGCCTCCATCCTGACAGACAATTATCCACCAAGACTCTCTGGCATCTACCTTCTAGCCACTGTTGAACTCATCTGACTATCTCAACATTAATACCGAGTGCCTGAACCTTCCTTACCAACCTTTCATGTGGAACCTTATTGAAGATCTTACTGAAATCCATATAGTCTACATCTACCCTCATGTACCTTCCTAGTCACCTCCTCAAAAAATTAAACAAGATTTGTTATTTTAAGGAAGGTGGATGAGCTGAAGGTGTGGATAGACACTTGGCAGTATGGCATGTTGGCAATTAGTGAGACATGGTTACAGGAGGGTTGCAACTGGCAACTAAATTTTCTGGGATTTCACTGCTTTAGGTGTGATAGAATTGGAGGGGTAAGAGGGGGTGATGTGGCATTGCATGTCAAGGAAAATTTTACAGCACTGCTGAAGTGAGATAGATTGGAGGGCTCATCAAAGGAGATGGTATGGGTGGAATTAAAAAATAGAAAAGGTGAGGTTACAATTATAGGGGTGTATTATAATCCACCTAGTGGACAGTGAAAAACATGACTGTTCCCTCACAAACCCATGTTGGGTGTCCCTGATCAGTCTCTGCCTCTCTAGATACTTATTCATATTATCTCTAAGAATACTTTCCATTAGTTTACTGACCACTGACATCAAACTTACTGGCCTATAATTCCTGGACTTACACCTGGAGCCATTTTTAAACAGAGGAACAACATTGCAATACACCAATCCTGTGGCACCATGCCCCCCTCTAGTGACTTTTGAAAAATCACTGTCAGGGCCTCCGCTATTTTCTCCCTGACTTCCCTCATAGTCCTGGGGAAAATCCCATTGGGACCCGGAGACTTATCCACCTTTATATGTCTCAAAAGTTCTAATACCCCCTCTTTCCTAATCCCTACATTTACCATAATCACCCTTCTTGATTCTCCTATCCTACATCATTCCATATCCTTTTCCCCAGTGAATACCAAAGAGAAGAACTTGATCAATATCTCCCCCATCTCATTCAGTTCCGCACACATTTGTCCGCTCTGATTCTCTAAGGGACCAATTTTATCCTTTACTCTCCTTTTGCTATTTACTTATTTGTAAAAGCCCTTCAGATTTACTTTCATCCTGTTTGTTATAGCCACCTTGGACCTTCCTTTTCGCTTTCCTAATTTTTATCTTAAGCTTCTTTTTACAATCCATGTACTTTCCAAGCATCTCATTTAATCTTTGTTTCTTATATTTAATGTAGGCCTCCCTTTTAATTCGAACCAGCTTCCTAATCTCCCTTGAAAACCATAGCTCTCTTGAACTTTTAGCTCTGCCTTTTATCCTAACAGGAACATAAAAATTCTGCACCCTCAAAATCTCACCTTTAAAAGACCTCCGATTATCCTCTACCTCCTTCCCAAAAAACAAATTAGCCCAAACCACTCCTTGCAAATCCCTTCTCATTTCTTCAAATCTGGCTTTCTCCCACTCAAACACCTTAATCTTTGGACCAGACCTATCCCTTTCCATAATTATATTGAAACTAATGTTACCATGATCACTAGATTCGAAGTGCTCCCCAACACACACCTCAGTCACCTGTCCTATCTCATTCCTCAACAATAGATCCAACACTGCCCCTTCTCTAGTGGGTACCTCAACGTATTGCTGCAAAAACCTATCCTGCACACATTTTACAAATTTTAATCCATCCAGCCCTTTCACAGAATGGGTTTCCCAATTTATATTAGGAAAATGAAAATACCCCACTAACACAACGCTGTGCTTATTATCTCTGCTATTTCCTTACACATTTGCTCCGCTATTTTTCACTGTCCACTAGGTGGATTATAATACACCCCTATAATTGTAACCTCACCTTTTCTATTTTTTAATTCCACCCATATCACCTCCTTTGATGAGCCCTCCAATCTATCTCACTTCAGCAGTGCTGTAAAATTTTCCTTGACAAGCAAGGCCACACCACCCCCTCTTACCCCTCCAATTCTATTACACCTAAAGCAGCGAAATCCCAGAAAATTTAGTTGCCAGTTGCAACCCTCCTGTAACCATGTCTCACTAATCGCCAACATGTCATACTGCCAAGTGTCTATCCACACCTTCAGCTCATCCACCGTCCTTACAATAATCCTAGCATTAAAGTAAATGCATTTCAGAGATTTTCCACATCTTTCCCTTTGTTTGTCCCTATCTTTACAGTCAACTCTATTATTTATCACCATCATCCCCTCTCCATCATTGCACCAATCATTTTCCTTCTTGATCACCTGTCTTTCCACCCCCAAACGTTGTCTACAAGCCAACCTATTTGCGGACCAACCTTCTCTTTGCTGATCTCCTTTCTCTGGACCCCTTCCCCCATCCATACAAGTTTAAAGCCTCCTTAGTAGCCCTAGCAAATGTCCTGTCAGGATCCTAGTCTCTCTGGGATTCAGATGCAACCCGTCTGTTCGGTACAGGTCCCACTTCCCCCAAAAAAGGTCCCAAAGATCCAATTTAGAAATATTCTCTTGCAGGCAGTTAGGTGAAAATTTACTGAGCTACATCTTATTCCATTTGAAGTCCTGTGAACTATTAAGTTCACTTCCATGACCCTGATTGATATTAACTGTGTAATACAATTTTAATTATCTTTCTGCTGCTTCTGTACCCACCTGTCAGCAGAAACAATTTCTCCTTGTTTGTGCTATCAAAG
The DNA here is from genome assembly GCF_036971445.1 of Narcine bancroftii. Taxonomy (NCBI): domain Eukaryota; kingdom Metazoa; phylum Chordata; class Chondrichthyes; order Torpediniformes; family Narcinidae; genus Narcine; species Narcine bancroftii. The sequence goes on along the minus strand of NC_091470.1, from coordinate 333,797,721 downwards.
CCCCTCATAATCTGAACTTGGCTATATTATAGCTGACTTGGGAGTGCTATCATATCCCTGAGGCCTTCCATTCTTTAATATCAACATCCTAAAAATAAAGGTAAATTAATATATTCCTTCAGTGATGTGCATATTCCAGTGGTTTCCTGCTATTGGTAACAGCCACTCCTCAAAGAATGCCTGACCTTTTCAGTGTTCAAGAGTTTATGAATTATTGCCTTCATTGCACATTTTATTAATGCCATGTTTTAATTATTATCCTGTCAACAGCCATTCTTGTCAAAAGGATCTTGGTCATTTCACTTTTGTGCATTGCTATCTTTAGGATTATTGAAGGCAAGACTTGATTCATCCATCAACAACCTAGTTTTGCGGGATTAAGTTTTAATGACATGCCAATAGCAAAGACAGTATACAATTAAAATAGCTATTTGACATCTTCTGAAGACATGCAAGCTTCCATTACAAGGATATGAAATGCAAATAAAATACAACTTGTGTCCTACAATCGCTTGTGAGATGTAGTAAAATCTGTATCGATAGAGCAGCTGGTTAGTTATTTGGAGGGTAAGGTGAAAGGCTTTATTTGAAGGTTCTAGGCTGTGTGTGTTCTTCTAAGAGATGAGAGCTTTGACTGCACCAGACTCAAGATCATAAGTGGATAATTGGACAGTTTGAAATGCTACGCAGATCAGTCGATTGTCACTGAGGCACTCAGCCCTTGGGGGATAGCAAAACTTAACCAAACAGATCAAAGCCTATTTGATCACATAAGCACCAGCTGCAGCTTATACTAAAGTACGTTAAGTATACATTCACCAAATGCGCTTGCGCACACAAACGCGCGCACACACACACACACACACACACACATACAGACACCTGGATAGATCTGTGTGTACACATTAATGATTGCGCATACATGTAAAAACCTTTGTTACATTTCATTCTTTAAATCTGTGACTATGGTTCAAAAGTGCTTCATTAGCTATAAAGTGATTAGGATATCCTGAGGTTATGGAAAGAATTAGAGAAACTTGGAACCCTTTCATTTGGGTTTCCATGAAGCTCCATGAAAAGGGTGTGACAATAAAATTTAAGAGAAAAGTTGAATCTAACCTTGAACATAAAGATAATCTAACTCTTAACCTTTAACATAATCTTTATATTTAGGGGTTACAATGAGAACGAAAATACTCCATAAGCTGTTTCTATTAGTAAATACTACTTTTATCACTTAGCCATTTTCTTTACTTCAGTTTTAATTCCCAACTTTAATTCTGAATCTGTCTTTAAACTGACTCAGAGACCAAAGTTTTTTTACAAATAAACTCAAATCTGACTCACTAATTAGTCAGATTCTATCCAATGAATTAGAAAGTTTATCTATTGAGTGGCTGAAAGATAAAGATAATGCAGGGCAATTTATAAAAATCTCACATAGGTAGCCATCTTGTGGTGTCGCTGAACAAGAATTCGAGTTTACGCAGTCAACACCTCGCAATGTTTTGGCCCCTATAAGTGATTTATTTGAGAATGGATGTGTACATGATTCACTACTCTGTACTTAAATCCAACCTTTGGAAATGGAAAGGCAGTGCTTTCATTTGCTGTATTACTCAATCATTAAGAGATCAATGATTCACCAAAAGGGCTTTGAATACTTGACCTATTGAAACATTCAAGACTTAAATCAGCAAGAGCTTTGTTAATTAATACAATCAAAAATAATGAGGAGTCAGTAGCCATTAAAGTAGAGTTGAAATGCATATCCACCATGATTTAATTAAATAGGGAGATAAGCCTAAAAGAACTAATTAGAACGTAGAACATAACCACACAGTACAGGCCCTTTAGCCCTCGATGTTGTGCCAACCTATATAAACTAAACTTTTCTGAATGCTCACCCATAACTCTCCATTTTTCTTGCATCCACATGATGCCTGACTAAGTGTCTTTTAAATGTCCTTATGGCCAACCTCCACCACTAGCTCTGGCAATACATTCAGGGCACCCACTAGTCTCTGTAAAAAAAATTATCTCTGAAGTCTTCCCTAAATTTTCTTGATACAGATGTTCTCTGGTATGTCCTACTGTAGTCCTGATAAAATGGTGTTGCCTGTTCACCCACCTATGCCTCTCATAATTTTTATTGTAAGGATAAGTTACCACTCATCCTTCTTTGCTCCAAAGAAAAAAGCCCCAGCTCTGTTAATCTTGCCTCATAAAACTCATCCTCCAATCCAGGTAACATCTTGTAAATATCATCTGCACCCTCTTCAAGGCTTCCACATCCTTCCTGAAATGGGCAACCAGAACTAAATAAAATATTCAAAGTGTGGTCTAATCAGAGTTTTATAGAGCTGCAACATTACCTCAAGGCTCTTCAACTCAATTCCCTGATTAATGAGGGCCAGCATACCATAAGCCTTCTTAAAAACCCTATCAACCTACACAGTAAACTGAAAATATCTATGGACTTAAACCACAAGGTTCTTCTGTTCTTCCACACTGCTAATAATCCTACTGTTAACTATGTACTCCACCTTCCAAAATTCATCACTTCTCACTTGAACTCCATCTGCCACTTTTTCACCCAACTTTGCATCCTGTCTATTGTAACCTGTGAGAACCTTTCACACTATCAACAGAACCTCCAACCTTCATATCAGATATGTGTATTACTGGCTCATGCATCCACTTCTTCATCCAGGTCATTTATAAAAATCACAAAAAGCATGGGTCCCACAATAGATGTCTGCAGAACTCCACTAGTCACTGGCTTCAAGGCAGTATACATTCCATCTTATACTACCTTCCACTTTCTGCAGGCAGACTAATTCAGAATCCACACAGCCATGGATCTCATGACTTTCTGAATGATTTAACCATGGGGGATCTTGTCATGACATTGTAGAGTCCTCCCAGATAGTCAGAGGTTCTTTTTCAGGCTGAAGCGGAACAATAACCACAGAAAGCATGTGATTTGTCCCAGTGGGCCTTGGAGAACGTCCATGGCTACAGCCAGGTCTTCCTTGTAAGAAGTTGCCAATGAATTCTGTGAAGACCTATAGTTTGGGGAAGCCTGAAATGCAGGAGGGTGCTTCTTCCCACTTTGCCTGCTCCTCTGGGCTGAACAAAAGCAAATGAAGACCTTTTCTTGAGTATGAGGTCAGTGCTATCTTTTTAAAGCAGCAGTAGCAAACTAAGGTATGGTAGAGATGATAAGAAGGCTAGAATAAGCTGAGGGAAGGACATTGTGAGTGACCTTCATCTTGAAGGGAAGAACACTCCACATATACATGTGAGGCTGCATTTTGTCATGAGATCTCAGCATGGATAGAATGTAGTCTGAGTGTGGAATCTTTTCAAGATCATGCTTTAATGGAAATAAAGGTTAATAAAACCTGATGGTTCAGTCAGTAAATATTTCAGACCAGTGCAGTTGAAAACTTCATTGCAGACAAGTTCTGCATGCTGAAATGTTGTGATGGTCATGTTCTATGCTGGCAAAAGCAAGCTGGGCCAAATGAGTGGGCAAGAAGTTCATGTGTTCATTTCTTGGTGAGACTGGATAATTAATTGATACATTCAAGGGTTCTATTTTTTTTATTGCATGTTACAATTGAAACAGAACAGTAACAGTGAACAAGAACAAAGAAAATGGTCTGCAGCCAGTGTATTTCTGATCACAGAAGGTATCTGAATATTCAGGGTAACAAAGGTTATGGGAAGAAGGCAGGATATTGTAGCTGAGTGGGAGAAAGGATCAAATGATGAAATGGCAGAATGGACTTGATGGCCTGAGTGGCCTAATTTTCCTCCTATATGATCTTATGACCACATAGTCAGGATGGATGTGATTCACTGACCTGGGAGGGAAACCAGCCTCAACATCTGGAAGATACAGGATGGGATATCTCAACTCTACCCTGAACAACGTACATTACCAGCATTTTCAGACCAAACACACTTGGGTTAGTTAGGAAAGTGACATGATGAACAACTTTCTTCTCATCTCTCTGAAAAACTCCTCCCTGTACAGTCTCACTGATCGCCTATCCCCTCTGCAGACTCACTGATCACCGCCTCCCTCAAACCTTTGCCCATTCCAACAACTTATTTCAAGGGGGAAATCAGTCTGAAGATATTTTGTCTACATCTTTCTAATTATTATTCCAGAATTTTTATTATGTTCCAGTCATTTTTTTTTAAGGAGGCAAAAACTTAATGGATTGAATGCCCTTCAGTGTTTCTTCATGAAAATAAATTGGATAAATATATGTTTATTAGCAATTCAAGATTGTAGCCAGAGTCCTTGGGGAAATGGAACTCAGCTTCAACTCTATCTAAATATCTGTTCCCCTCCCTTCCTGATTTGATGATGGTACATTCCAGATTAAGAGCAAGATCACCAAGTTAATCAAGATTTCTAAACACAGTACAAGTCCATTACTCGATGAATAAATGATTCTGTGAAAGACCATTTATATAATTGGGAATAAAATCCTGCAACTACTAACAATTTGCAGCAATTGTTTATAATAGCCTTGTCCATCTGTAGATGTCTCGATGCATGCAATGGTTACTAGTGTCAACTCTAAAATAATTTTTCAATGTTTCCCACAGATCAACTAAAAGTTCGAGAATAAAATAGCTAACATGGTAATGCTCTAACAGTATGCCAGAACTTCAGCTTTGTTCAAGATAATGCAAAGTACTTGATAAAAATGAACCTTTTGAGTGGTTTAAACTTTGTACCAGAAATTGCTTTGCTATCTTTTAATGACATTATGTGTCACCTGAACTGTACTTGTGAAATTCATATGAATAACAAGTGTTTCAAATGCAAGGATCAAAGAATAATAATGATGGATTTCCCAGTGGAACACTACACTGAAATTGACTGTAGTTTTATCATACTCTCTATTTACATTTTGAATTTTCTCACAGCTGCCAGTATCTCGAAAGCCTGATATGATCTTTGATGCCAGCTTTTGAAGAGTCTTGTAGTCCAAGCAACATACTCCAAGCTACTGGGGGTGTCTGAGTGACAGAATGGATAATGCAAAGATGTGATGATGTTGGTAGAGTCCTCCCAGATAATCAGAGGGTCTTTTTTCAGGCTGAAGAGGAACAAAAACCACAGAAAGCATGTGATTTGTGTCAGTGGGCCTTGGAGAACATCTAGGACTACAGCCCGGCCTTCCTGGTAAGAGGTTACCCATGAATTCTGTGAGACCAAATGTTTGTGTAAGCCTGACCTGCAAGAAAATGTCATTGCCTACCCCGCCTGCTCCTATGGGCTGAACAAAAACCAGATGATGTCCTTTGCTTGAGTATGAAGTCTCCAAACATTTTAAAGCAGCAGCCAGCAGTAAACTGAGATTGGATAGAGATCAGAAGTAGCCTTGAATAAGCTGAGGCAAGGAAGCTGTGAGTGACCATGACCAGGAAGGGAAGAACTCTCAGGTATACACGCGATGCTATATTTGCACTCAGGCTGCTCTCAGTGAGGTTAGACTGTAGTCATTTAAATATCATGGTTTCAGGAAAAGCAGGTTTATAAAACCTGGTTATTCGGTCAGTAACTATTTCAGATCAGTGTCAAATTCAGCTTTTGTTGAAATAATGTGATGATTTTTTTTTTTATGCTGGAAAAATAAAACTGGGGCAAATTTCCAAAAATCTGTTAAAAATACTGGACCTTGCATATAACCACTTCTTTTTGAGTTATGTTAACGAAGTTCTAGGCCATTGCACATCTTCACAAGGTTGACAGATTACAGATTACCTCTTAATAAAGGTACATAAAATTATGAGGGCTTTGTCTAAACAGTACTCTGTTTAGACAATTTTAGACGTTTAGACAATTTTAGACATGCATAAAGCATGGTAACAGCCCCTTCCAGCCCATGAACCCGTGTTGCCCAGATATACCAAATTAACCTACAACCCCATATGTTCTGAAGGGAGGAAACTGGAGCATCCGGAGGAAATCCACGCAAACGCAGAGAGAATGTACAAACTCTTTAGAGACAGTGCCAATTCAAATCCAGGTCACCGGCGCTGGAATACCCTCAGGGCAACAATAGAAAATTCTAGAAGACATCTGTTTAAGGTGAGTGGAGCGGAGTTTAGTGAAGACGTTAGGGAATTTTTTATTTACACAGAAAGTGGTAAATTCCTGAAGTGCATTGGCAGGGGTGGCAGAGGAGGTTGGTACAATAGGGATAGTTTATACACTCTGAAATAGGTATGTGGATGCAAAAATTATGGAGGGTTGTGGGTATGTGTTAGGGAAGGGCTAGATTGTTGTGGAGCAGTTTTATACAGGTCAGACCTGTTCTGTGTTGTAATGTTCTATGTAGCTGTAAATCTGAAATAAACATTTTTATAAAAGGGAGTTGATCTAAAATATTAAATCTGTTTCCATCACATCATTTTTCTATTTTCTACTTCAGCTACTTGCTATGAATTTTACAGACACAACTCTCAAGCCCACACTTAGAAGCTAAAGCTTCGTTCTGAAGAGAAACAAAAGTAGGAAAAGCTGGAAATCCTCAGCAGGTCAGGCATTATTAATAGTAGAAACTGAGGTTGCATTTCAGGTGGATGACCTTTCTGTTCCTCAGAATTAATACTTTGAAGCCTGCAGTGTTAGCTCTTCTTTTCTCCACACTTGCCCTATGTGCCTTTTTAAAATATTTTTTCCATACATGCAGTAATAAAAATTGATATGATTATATAAGTTCTAAATAAAACTAATTGAAGTTATGTACATGATGGTAATCGCCCCTACCCCAAAACCACCCCCTCTCTCAAAACATTTAACATGCAAGATATAATATAGCTATATAAACATAAAAAAGAAGAAAATAAATTTTTAGGATTGCACATATATATAAGAATTCTTCATTACAATTCAGTGGAGAATCTCGCAGGTCTGGAGGCAAATAGAGGACATTATTATTACAGATTAAATCCTAAGATTTGGGTACAAGGATGCCAAATTTGCAAAAAACATGGTGTATTTGTTTCTCAAGCTATATATAATTTTTTCCCTTTCTGAGCAATTTCTGCTTTTGTTTCCGACATCCAGCACTGGCCAGCATTTTGCTTTTGGATGCAGTTATGTGAGAGCATGGGCCAAGGAGGATTGAGAAATTGTTTTGAAAATGTCAGAATTTCATCAATAGCATGCAATGAAACAAATACCCAAAAGCTCAGCATGTGGCTAAGGTTAATATTGAATGAAAGGAAAACATTCAAAATATTACCCAACGAACTGTTATTTTCATTTAAAACATTAACCTGAAATACAAATAATAAAATTCAATCTCAAGGCATGAAGATCAGCCAATATAAGAATAAATCAGTGGTTCTCAACCTTTTTCTCCACTCACATCCCACCTCAAGTAATCCCTTACTAAACACAGAGAACCTATGGCAGAGGGATTATTTAAGGTGGGATGTGAATGGAAAAAAAGGTTGAGAACCACTTGAATAGATATAAAGAAAACAACATCCTCTGAGCAGATTTCAGGAAAATTGAAGATAATTTCAATGTCTGATCAAGGCCTTTTAGGATTTGTTTTTAAAATTTAGATAGAGAGCACGGGCTACGAGCCCATGAATCCATGCTGCCCAATTTATACCCAATTAACCTCCAACTCTGGTACGTTTCAAACGATGGGAGGAAACTGGAGCCCCCAGGGAAAACCCACACAGACATGGGGACAATGTACCAACTCCTTACAGACAGTGCAGGATTCAAACCCCTATCTCAATCACTGGTGCTAACATGACATCAGTGGCAGATTGCCCGCTACCCCACCCAAAGTCACTTGGGAGGACTGAGACATGACATCAGACCCACCCTGATCTCAGTGGGTTGCTAAGACTCTGTGGGCCACATGTAAACATGTCAACCATGCCACCCCATCATTTTCGTGTGTGTTTTTTTCACACAAGGGTGAATGAACCTTTCTGCATCAGAATGTTGTGAATGTTCAATCAATTATAGAACCAGAGTTTTATTGTATAGAAACAGGTCCTTCAGCCCACTTTGCCATGCTGACGAGGTTGCTTGCCTTCAGCCCATATCTTTTGAACCTTCTCCTACCCATATTCCTGTCTAAATGTCCTTTGAATGTTATAATTGTATCCACATCTCCCATTTCTCCTGTAAGCATGTTTCATGTACCAATCACCCTCTGTGTGATACAGATGTCCCACATCCCCCAATTAAATTTTTCCTCTCTCACCTTAAATCTATGGCTGTTATTTTGATAAATCCCTTCCCTGGGGAAAAACAAAGGACAATGCTTTCTTACTTAATTTATGTCTTTCATATAACCATACAACCACTTACAGCACAGAACAGGCCAGTTCAGCCCTACTAGTCCATGCCGTAGCAAATCCCCACCCTCCTAGTCCCACTGACCAGCACCCGGTCCATACCCCTCCAGTCCTCTCCTCTCCATGTAACGATCCAGTCTATCCTTAAATGTAACCAATGATCCCACCTCGACCACGTCTTCCGGAAGCTCATTCCACATCCCCACCACCCTCTGCGTAAAGAAATTTCCCCTCATGTTCCTCTTATAATTTCCCCCTTCAATATAGTTTAAGAAATAATATTGAAATATTCGAACAAGTATGGGAGCCTTACATTAAATACAATAGCGAAAACCTACCGGGGACAAACATTACCCAAGTTGATGGAAGGAGAAGGAAAGAAAAGAATGGACTTAGTAGAATTTCTGGTGTATTTTTGTTGAATGACAACATTGTCTGACTGGCTTAATGCAACCTAGATTGTATACCTAAAATGGATGAGAGGGAGGGGTGGGGGGGTGGCTTGGGAGGAGGTGGGGGGGAGAAAAAGTCACTGTATATGTGTGAAAAAGAAAAAGTGTATATCATGGCTAATGTGATTTATGGTGTGAAAAATAAAAAATTTAAAAAAAAAATCTTAAACCATGCCCTCTAGTTTGAATCTCCCCCACTCTTCATTGAAAAAGCCTATCCACATTTACTCTGTGTGTCCCTTTTAAAATCTTAAACACCTCTATCAAGTCCCCCCTCAATCTTCTACGCTCCAGAGAAAAAAGCCCTAGTCTGCACAACCTTTCCCTGTAACTCAAACTTTGAAATCCTGTCAACATTCTCGTGAACCTTCTCTGCACTCTCTCTATTTTGTTTATATCTTTCCTATAATTTGGTGACCAAAACTGTACACAGTACTCCAAATTTGGCCTCACCAATGCCTTGTACAATTTCATCATAACCTCCCTACTCTTGAATTCAATACTCCGATTTAAGAAGGCCAACATTCCAAATGCCTTCTTCACCACACCATCTACCTGAGTATCAGCCTTAAGGGTACTATTTACCATCACTCCTAAATCCCTTTGTTGCTCTGCACATCTCAATATCCTACCATTTAATGCATATGACCTATTTAGATTTGCCTTTCCAAAATGTAACACCTCACACTTATCTGTATTAAATTCCATCAGCCATTTCTCAGCCCACACCTCCAGCCTTCCTAAATCACCTTTTAATCTACGGCAATCTTCCTCAAAGTCCACAACACCACCAATCTTTGTATCATCCGCAAACTTGCTTATCCAATTCTCCACCCCTACTTCCAGCTCGTTAATATATATAACAAACAATAGTTCCCTGAGGAACTCCACTAGTCACCGGCCTCCAATTGGACAAACAATTTTCTACCACTACTCTCTGACACCTCCCATCCAACCATTGCTCTACCTTTCACTACCTCTTTATTTATACCTAATGCCTCCACCTTTTTTCCTAACCTCCTGTGGGGAACTTTGTCAACTTTATAAACTTCAACAAGGCCCCCTCACCCTCTTACGCTCCACAAAGGAAAGTCCCAGCCTATCCAGCCACTCCTATTATTTCAAGCTCACTAATTGCAGTAACATTCTTGTGAATCTTTTCAACACCTTAATGGTATATTTCCTATAACTGGGTAAACAGAACTTCACACTATGCTCTGAATCATTAAATATAAAGTCCTCATATTTACCTTGTATCTATCTTTTGGCCTGTGCTTGTATCATCTATTAATGGGAACAATTTCACCTCATTTGTCCTATGCAAATCAATTATTATTTAATGGATTTTAATCAAAGATCCCCTTCCCATCTTAATACCTAATTATAGCCTCAGCTTTTTCACTCAAAACTTGTGATTCAAGAATTTCTAATACTGTACTTTTTTTGTGTATTCTCTCTAGCAACTTCACATCCTTCTTAAAATGAAGTGATTTTAATTAGGCAGAATATTCCAGTTCCATTTGGGAATTTGGGGGTTAGACCTTGTCTAGGAGGGGACTATGTTGGGATTGGGCTGCTGGGGACGGAGAAGATGGGTGTAATTGGGGCAGATGTTCAACATTCTGCAGTGAAAATGAGATGTTGGAGGCAAGGTCAAACATTGCAACTTGATTGAGCCTAGTCTGCACTGGGATTGGCTCTGTGGTGGATCTGTTGATTAGCTTCATGTCCAGTAATATTCATTGATAGGAGACAATATATTAAATTTTCCAGCAACATTCAATGAAAATGGCATCATTTACTCTATGCCTGACACAGAAATTAGGCCATGGCCCTCTAGAGGGACACAACATGTTTTCATGTGGCCCAGAGAGTCTTAGCAACCCACTGAGATCAGGGTGGGTCTGATGTCATGTCTCAATCCTCCCAAGTGACTTTGGGTGGGGTGGCGGGCAATCTGCCACTGATGTCAGTAAGGTCATCTGGCCATTTCTCAATATAAGTAGCTTGGCGCTGAGCACTAGGTCACAGTTCCTATCAGACCTCCACACAAGCCAGATTCAGACTGATTCAGAAGTGTGGTCTGAACTGGCACAGTCTCTGTGGAGTGTCTGACGGTGCACCTGCCACGTTCAGAACAAAAAGTGGCTTCTAAACTCTTGTACGAGATAGATCTTCTAAAGTAATTGATGTTCAATGTATATTACATCGGCAAGCTCTTGCTTCATAAACCCTTCCACCATCAGGATTATCTTAATCAAGTAGTCATCTCTGTACAAAGATTTGGATTCAGAGTATGAGGAACTGCTGTACTGCAGCAAAATGTGTTGATTATCAACAGGAAAAGTTGTGGTGCGGTGTTAGAATTACAAGAAGAGTTGCAGTGGTTCTTGAAGATACAAAGAATACGAACTGGAAACCAGCTTCAATGAAAGCTGTAGTTATTTCACTTTCCCTACCTAGAGGATATTTTTGATCAATTGAACAAATTGAATCTCAGGACGTATGGAAAGAACACAACTATTATCTAGTTTGTTGATGTTTTCAATGCATTTATACAAAAATTTGAAAACTGGAAACACAAGGCTGAGGGAGGAAGCCTTGCCATGTATGAATCTCTTTAGCAATAGCTGTTCATAGAATGGATGCTGATGTTGCAAAGGAAATTGTCTGACATCTCAGCTGCCTCCGAGAAGAATTCTTGCACTCCTTCCCAGAAATCAGCTGAGAAGAACTGGCAATAATGAGGATCCCCTTTCTTGTTAAAGTCAAAAAAGTCCCTGTTAATCTGCAAGAGGAAATTATTGACGTTCAAAACGATTCTGGATGCAGAATGTATTTAATTTTTTAAAAATGTATATTTAATTTTTTTCTTAATTTATTTTTTAATTTATTTCAAATTTAAATTTAGACATACAGGAAGGTAACAGGCCCTTTCAGCCCATGAGTCCAATTACACCCAAATTACCTGCAACAGCTGGTACATTTTTTGAAAGGTGGGAGGAAACTGGGGTCTCTGGGGAAAAACCATACAGACATGGGGAGAACGTACAAACTCCTTACAGACATTGTAGGATTCGAACCCCCGTCCTGCTGGCATTGTAAAAAAAATTGCACTAACCACTACACTAGCCATGCTACCTAACAGTGTGATTGAAACTTTATCTATCCCTGAGTTTTGACAATAGTTACCACAAGATTGCAAAGGAATGTCATCAGAAGATCTGACTCAAATGTGCATTATTTACAACAGAACCACAGATAGGGAAACTTCAGGAACAGAAGCCTCATAAAATTGGCTTGAGCTTTCATTTAGATTGAGAGTTTTTATGTTCAGTGTATGCTTGAATTTTTTTTATTATTTAAAAATTTTATATAAAATATTTTAAATGAGATAAGGATGTATTTCTTATAGAGCTCCCTTTGTCTTGTCTGTGAATCTGTGGAATGCTCTGCCACAGAGGGTGGTAGAGGCAGATTCGCTGATTATGTTCAAAAGAGAGTTAGATAAGACTCTAGTGGGCAAAGGAGTTAAGGGTTATGGGGATAAGGCTGGAAAGGGGTACTGATGGTAGTGATCAGCCATGATCTGTAAAATTGCGGTGCTGGCTCGACGGGCCGAAGGGCCTACTCCAGCTCCTATTGTCTATTGTCTATTGTCTATTGAAAATATTGCTCAGTCATTGCCACTAGTGGGCCATGTCATGGTAGTCGAGAAGCCTGGAGGGCCTTGGACAGAAAAAGGTTGAGAACCACTGATCTAGACCAAGCTCAACTCACATGGAGAAGCGGCAGCTTGAGTTTCAAGAGTGGAATAAAACAACCCTAAAATATTAGTCATACACATACCTTGAGGAAGGGGTCAGTTAAGAAGCCTCCACAAGTAACACAGGGACATAACAGTCAGCAATACATCTTTATCTCCCATGGACACTGCGAGACCTGCTGAGTTCCTTCAGCATTTCTGTGTTTTGAAAACCTGACTGGTTTTCTGACATGGATTGAATGTTAATCTTTTAGTTCTGGTCTAGCCGCTTCTTGAATTTCTGATGTGGCTTTTTACCTGGCGTATTATTTAGTTCACATTTTTTTCTTCTCTCTCAGCCACTCTCTTTTTTTGGAGCTATCTGGAACATTTTTCTGTTAAGGGATTGTAATGCTTTGCCAAACAAGTTCTACATTTCCATAGTGACAACAGTATAATTTACATTCCATTTGGGTAAGTGAGCTGGTGTGTATTTCTGAGTTTACATTCACCTGTAAGCCTCTCCCAGCCTTGAATGCAGTTACCTCTGCATACAAGGTATTTTCTTCCTTGATTCTCTCTCCCTTTCCCTTAAAGACTAACAAATGGAATTTTATAAAACAATAAACATTTAACAATATATTGCAAGTTTTTCTAGACTGAGTCAAACCCTGAGGAAAAACAGGAAGTTTATCTCTTTAACATCATCAAACTGTTCTGCATAAAAGCAATTTTAAGAAGGTTTGATCATGTTAGGAATCTCTTCCAGGTTGATAGGGAACCATCAGGCATGCATCCAGTGACATCACTGACACAAAATACGCAGCAAGTGCCGTATCAGATCAACAAAGTGATGTTAATGAAAGGATCTCCAGATTTTCATCGGCATCTCCCAGCCTCCGTTTTACTTCAAAAGTATAGCTGTGTTCCCATTACCTAATCTTTACATTCCCTTTCAGCCTGAAGAAAACTGAGGTCCTCCATCAGCCAGCTCCCCACCATGACTACCAGCCCCCCCACATCTCCATCGGGCACACAAAACTCAAAACGGTCAACCAGTTTACCTATCTCGGCTGCACCATTTCATCAGATGCAAGGATCGACAATGAGATAGACAACAGACTCGCCAAGGCAAATAGCGCCTTTGGAAGACTACACAAAAGAGTCTGGAAAAACAACCAACTGAAAAACCTCACAAAGATAAGCGTATACAGAGCCGTTGTCATACCCACACTCCTGTTCGGCTCCGAATAATGGGTCCTCTACCGGCATCACCTACGGCTCCTAGAATGCTTCCACCAGCTTTGTCTCCGCTCCATCCTCAACATCCATTGGAGCGCTTTCATCCCTAACGTCGAAGTACTCGAGATGGCAGAGGTCGACAGCATCGAGTCCACGCTGCTGAAGATCCAGCTGAGCTGGATGGGTCACGTCTACAGAATGGAGGACCATCGCCTTCCCAAGATCCTGTTATATGGCGAGCTCTCCACTGGCCACCGTGACAGAGGTGCACCAAAGAAAAGGTACAAGGACTGCCTAAAGAAATCTCTTGGTGCCTGCCACATTGACCACCGCCAGTGGGCTGATAACGCCTCAAACCGTGCATCTTGGCGCCTCACAGTTTGGCGGGCAGCAACCTCCTTTGAAGAAGACCGCAGAGCCCACCTCACTGACAAAAGGCCAAGGAGGAAAAACCCAACACCCAACCCCAACCAACCAATTTTCCCCTGCAACCGCTGCAATCGTGTCTGCCTGTCCCGCATCGGACTTGTCAGCCACAAACGAGCCTGCAGCTGACGTGGACTTTTTACCCCCTCCATAAATCTTCGTCCACGAAGCCAAGCCAAAGAAGAAAGAACATTCCCTTTCCTCATTATGCACAGCAGAGAAACATGCTACATTCTCTCCATTCTAATATTCCAGTCCTAATATTCATAATCTATTTGTTTGCCATACTAAGTAATTTGGCTTCACTTGATCAGATATTTCCTTTCCTTGACCAATTCCTTCTCCATCTTATCTACTACTAATAGCTGACTTCTTTCATCTCTTTTCCACTTCTGTTGCAGAGGTCCTCAACCCAAAACATTAACTGGATGCATCATGGTAACATCAGTGCCCCTGAATGTAAACTCCTGAAAAAGGTAGTGGTCACAGCCCAGGACACCACAGACAAAACCCTCCCCATCATTGAAAACATTGAGAAGGAACACTGCCGTCAGAGAGCAGCAGCAATCGTCAGGGATCCACACCACCCAGCACACACTCTGTCCTCACTTCTACAATCAGGAGAGAGGTATAGGTGCCCCAAGACTCACACCACCAAGATTGAGGAACAGCTGCAAACCCCCCCAACATCAGACTCCTCAACAATAAACTCAATCAGGGATACATTTAATGTCTCTTATTTTTGCACTTTATTGGTTTTTTTCTCTCTATACTGCATGGTAAGTTTGTTTATATTTATTTATTTGTTTACACATGTTCTTTTTCACTACCAATAAGTGGTAATTCTGCCTCGCGTGCAGGAAAAAGAATCTCAAGGTTGTACGTGGTTTTCTGACAATAACTCTGAAAACTGAAATCTCTTCTTCAATGGATGTCACCAGATCTGCTCAGTGTTTCCATTTTAATTTCAGATTTCTGGCATCTGCAGGATTTTGATTTTCCTTTACTAACGTGTTCTTGTACAGACTGACAAGCCAGTGTTCACAATGAAAATCAACTGCAAGCAACATGGAAATCAGGCAAGTTCTGGCAATAGAGGTGGACTGCATATGAGTTCATGACATATTTAGATTGGATAAAAGGAGAGGAAACGTGGATTAAAAATGATGAGAAAAATTTACATCGGGATTTAAGAAAAAGCATTTTTGTGCAGAAAGTATTTATAATCTGCAACATACAATCTGGAAAGAGTGAATCAGGATTTTAAAAATGGAATTGGTTACATAGTTGAGAGAATATAATATGCAATGCTCCAGAGAAAGAGCAAAGGAATTACTCTGTGAAGAACAGTGTAGTCTTGATGGATGAATGGCTTCCTTTGTTGTTATGACAAAGACTGACTTTCTGAAGTTGCTGTGCTGTTAGAAAACCCCACCAAATTTACAATGTACAATAAAAGAAAAAACTTCTGTTCTAACCTATTATGACCAATGTGTATGTGCAAACCCAAACCAAGAATTGTTCTTAATTGTTATCTGAAATACTTCAGCAAGGTGTCTGCTTGTACCAATACCACTCTTCATTAATTTCATATCTGTCAGCATTGTGAGAGCACACTCACCAGATGGTTTGTGGGGTTTGGCAGCAGTTTCGCTGCCATGTATTCAATGCAACTAGCAAGAATCTTCTTCAAACTGTCATATAAGTAAAAATTATGTGGACATACAAGCCAGGAACTATGAGGATGTCAAGGCCAAAACATCCTCAATGTATATTTAGATCCATCAATCCAATATAGCTATCTGTCATAACAGAAATTTTCTAGAATGGCCCATAATCAATTCTAATGTGCTAATCCCATATTACACATTATTAATCAATCTTTAACCCTAACATAGAGGATGTTTACAACAGCTTGTGGAATAATTCTACTTATTGTATCTAATGTTAAATAATCCTGGGTCTAGTGCAGAATAAAGTAATGCAGAGTTTGGCATTCTCTGCATTACATATCAAACACACTTAAGACAGATGTAGTACTGATTAGATCAATAAGCAGGTATTTGTGTGGAACAGGGTCAGTGTAGGGGTGGGAGGGGGGGAGACAATGGGGAACACATGCATGTATATATTTAAAATGTCCCTTGAAAACTGTCTCATTTGCATTCCTGTGCAGTCTGCCAGTCTGCTGTGTGGGTAAATCTTCTTCTACACTGTCCAACAAATCCTGCAAGAGCCAATATTAGGAACCATCATTTGCATAATCATCAAGGATTCCTTAGTTAAATTCAATACAGAATGCACACATACAGAGTAAAACGTCCCCTGCCCTGCCAGATTCAATGCACCAACGTCAAATCTCAGACAAGATACATATAAATTGAAACTTATTTAACATCATTTCATCAAACACTTCCAGGATAGATATTGTATTAGTTTTAAGCCTGGTTAAAACAATGGCCCTTCAAATCCTCCAGGACAGCTCAAGCAAAATTTGAAGTTCACTCCTAACAGCCCAATTAACATTTTCAAGCATTTTCAATACAGATTACCTTGTTAAGAGAGCATGCATTGGAATATTCCCCAAATATTGAATAAATTGTAAGCAAAGGTTCGAGACATGATGATGCAGGACTGAAAGTGTTAATGTGTCCCAGATGTCAGTCTTTTTGGCAGTCTCATCAACTCAGGCAAACGTTGAGTTCCATTTCTTGGCTTGTTCCACCTGTTTCACCCTGGCATTTTTTTTCCTCTGTAAAATGATACTAAAACTTTCAAAACTTCTTTATTTGAAGCTATTTCTCATTTACACTGGAATCACTCAATACCTATCAGCCCTGACAGCTAATCACAAACAACACTGTTACACGATATTTTCATTGTGATGGATGACACATTGAGTTTCCATTTAAAAAGGCAGTGTGGGTTATTCAGGATTGGCTGTGATGTGACAGAGAGCACCAAGGCATTCCTTTATTAAGGAGTTTCCACTCAAGTTAAATGCAATTTAGAGGGCTAACTGGGCTGAATTGGTCTCTGTGAGTTCAATACCCTCTCCAAAAGGTTGGTCTTTGAATGAAAATCTTGTACATGGCCACAGGAATAAGCCGCACAGTTAAATGTTCTTCTTTAAATACTCCAAATATGTATAAATGAAATTCACAGGACTATTCTGGCAAATAAATAAAAGTGAATGTTCTGTTCAATTTTCCTCTCACTGCCAATGCATTAAACAATAGACTAAATGTGCATATTGCTCTCTTGGGAACAACAGGTTATTTGGGTCGATTATAAGAATTGTTGGGGTAAATATTGGATCTTGCCAGAAATATCTTACAAGAGTAAAATAAGCACATTGATGATATGACCATATAATGAACAATATCTATCACCTCTCACGGGCCTGCAAGACGTGCAACACAATATTGGATTGGATAAAAGTTTTTAAAAACTGTGGATGCAAGAAATCTGAAATAGAAAGGGAAAATACTGGTAGTTCAAGCACCAAGTGTGAAAACAAAAGCAAAGTAAATGTTTCAGGTCAATGACCTTCATTGACTTGAAACATTAACATTATCTCTCCATGGGTCCTGCCTGACCTACTGATGCTTCCAATATATTCTGTTTGTAATATTGGGTTCCACATGTATCTATAAAGTACAGTAACCCCCCCCTTATCCACAGGGGATATCTTCCAGGACTCCCGTGGATGCCTGAAACCACGGATAGTACCGAACCCTATACAATGCATTGCTTAACATCCGCGATACGTTCTGCGAAATTGGGTGTTATACAATATGGATGTTGTGCAAACACCATACTATATACTTAGCAAAGCTATATAGGATACTGTAGTGTACTTGTATACTCTTTATTTGTAAGTAGGGACCAGTGAGGTCATTGACATGGGGCTGTGGGGAGAGAGCGGGGTAGTGGGATCAGTGTGGGGACCAACACAGTGCTGTGGGGAGAGAGTGGGGCAGTGAGATCAGTGTGGGAACTGACACAAGGCTGTGGGGAGAGAAGGGGTCTGTGGAACAGCATTGGGACCAACACAGAGCTGTGGGGAGAGAGCAGGGAAGTGGAATTATTTGGGACTGATACAGGGCTGTGGGGAGAGAGTGGGGCAGACAGATCAGTTTCGGACCACAGTTGACCACGGGTAACTGAAACCATGGAAAGTGAAACTGCGGATAAGGGGGGACCGCTGTATGTTAAGCTCTTTGCATATATTGGTGAGGGCACTAACCACCCTTTTTTCAAAGAATCTGTGCTAGAAGGTTCTGCTACAAGAGAGCCTGGAACAGTCTGACAGTAAAGATTCTCTGAAGATCCATTGATATTTCTCAATGTAAATTACTATATCTTGTTTAAATCTACCAGCATCCCCACCTCCCACCTAATATTAGTATCATGGGCAATTGGACAATTGGGCCTCTACATAAAGTAACTCCCCACCTTACTAATCTTCAGTTTGCAGTCCCTCATCTTGTCCCTAAGCCTCTAATGCCCTCATTCCACTTGCCATACTCGTCAATGGCCAATCATCTTTCCTATTCAATAATCTTCCGAGGCTACCTGATCTCCTGCAGATCTTTTCCATGGCATTTCCACTAATCTTCATTCACTTTCAGTCTCCTAAAATGATCTTTTATTTCCCACCATAATTTTCATCCCATCTTTCTCCCTTAACTGAACTTTGCCAGATTTTTCATTTTAAATTTAGACATACAGCCTTGTCTAGCCTTTGCCACCCAATTATACCCAATTGACTGACAACCCAATACATTTTTTGAATGCTGAGAGGAAACTGGAACAACCCGAGTAAACCCAAGCAGACATGGGGAGAACGTACAAACTCCTTACAGAGTGCACCAGATTCGGACCCCGGTCCCTGGTGCTGGTAACAGCTTTGCACTAATTATCCCACCCTAAATGGAAGATTCCAGTGTAAAGGTTAAGTGCATGGTTTAGGCAGGTACACATGATGCAGCTCAGGATATCTGGGATAGCTGAATAAATAACCTTATTCAAGATTGGTTCAGATTTGAGCAGTATTTCAGTCCAATAGAACATGTGCTTAAGAAATTATAGGATATAGTCAGGAGTACAAGCATGTTAGGGAAATAGGTAATGAGTGAAGAAACAGGATTATCATAGCATCGGTTTCATAGAGTTGATGGCTTCAGGTTGACGATTATCAATCCAAGGAGTGATCTGGGATTGTAGGCAACACAATAAACTGTATTCATCCACCATCCCAGTTGGGCTGTCCCTGGAACTTGAATTTTTTGACACGGCAGCACAGACATATCTGTACTTTGGACCCAACCCCTAATGTTATTGGCCAAGGGGTATTTCACACGACTGATAGCAAAGATGGTGTAATGCACCATCAGGAGTGTTTGTTAATTTAGAATAAGCAATAGAGAAAGTTGCACTAAGTCCACTGGTTCATAGAGTAATACACAATCAATTAACATATTTTGAAATTGAAACCATGTTGATAAACATTGCTGGAAAAAGAATAATAATTTTTTTTTAAATTACTGAGGTATTTTTTTCATTTAAGCAATTAATAAGCTGTGCAATTTATTCAGCTGTCTTCCCGTTTCTTGCTGATGAACAGTTTTGGCCCAAAACATTGGCTATCTACTCCTTTCCAGGGATACTGCTTGACCTGCTGAATTCCTCCAGCATTTTATGTGTTCCTCCTGTGTGTTTTTAATGTTTTTAACCTAAGATAGTCTGGTGGGATTGCACACCTCTGGTTGCAACAAACAGTTTCCTCTGATACCAGGGATACAAAGAATGAAGTACTTCATGGTTCAAATCAAATACTTCTCATTCCTGTGCTGTTTTTTTTAAAAGAGTTTTACAATTAGGGCCTCTCTATCCCTTGCTTCCCCATACCCCTACAAAATATTTTTTTTAAATTTTGTATCTTTACATATACAGCAGGGTGACAGGTATGTTTTGAAGGGTGTGAGGAAATCCACACAGACATGGGGAGAATGTACAAACTTCTTACGGGAGGCGCTGTATTTGAAACCACTGTATGTTGTTGGTGCTGTAATAGTGCTGCGTTAATCGCTACACCAAACATGCTGCCCGATTGGAAACCAGCATTTTTGACATCAGTTTCCAATTCACATTTTAAAGTTGCTCATGAATTTGCTTCTATCACCCTTTGAGGTAGTGTATTCCCACCGACAACAAATTGCTGTGCTATAAAATGTTTCTCATCATCTCTCCTTTGGTTGTTTGGGAATTATCTGAAATCTGTGTTTTTCTGGTACTGATCTCCTCCATCACCAGCCTCCCACCCTACTGCTGTTTATTGCAGAAAAAAAGCATTTGCTCTGTAGACCAAGTTGAATGAAAAGTTAATTGTGAGGGATTATAGCTCAAAACAAATTTCTGATTGTCAGAATCTAGAATCCCACACCACTTGAATACAAGTAAACAGTGCCTTATCAGATGAGATTTTTCTCTTGAGAGAGCGACATTTTTTTGCGACGACTTTCCCACAGGCTAGCCACTGAAACACTCCCCTCTGAGCTGCGTGCAAATTGTGGTGTTGGAGAAGCAACAGAAAACAAAATCATGTGACTTTAATTGCTTCTGATACTCCATCGAGACTCTACCACCTTTTATGTTTAAGCCTGCACCAGCAGTGCTCAAGAATGAAAGCAATCAAAGGGACAGTAACGTCAGTCAGTCCATGGAGACTATTAATGTCGATCTGAAATATAACTGTCCTTTCTTTGAACCTCATTGAAGACGAGGAGTTGCAAATCCAAATGGTAAACCCATTTACAGCACAAGGCAATCTAACCCAAACGCATTGCTTCCATTCAGTTTCCTCTTTACAAATAGCAAGGTGGTGACCTTGGCAAAATAGAGGCAATGCCAACAATGCCAAGCTTAGGTTTTACTGGTCAGTGAAAGAGGCCCATTCTCACAACACCAATACTGCAATGTCAAGAGAAATAATACATAAGGATGTAATGAAAAATATTAAGTCAAATGTTTGATTTGTGAGATGAGGTCAATATGAAGGAAATAAGGAAAGTTACTGGAAGCATGCTTGTCAATAAAGAGTCACATAATACTGTTTACTTCAGTGTTGTCACCTAAAATTAATTCTTCCTGGAGTGAAACACAATAATCATTCATTTCTAGATTCTTTAATGTCACACCAAGAACTTTGATTGAACTATCTGGAATATTGCCAGGGAAACCTGACTACCTTGTTCCAGGAGTGACTATTGTTGCAGCCTGCCAGAACAACCAAGTTTTAATATCACTGTACTAGTCTAGACCCTATTAGGGTGAGCTCCACTCCTTACCTTCTACATTCTCAGCCCTTTCCTGGGTGGCCAACTACCTTACCCAGGTCTCCTTAATTGCTTCAGCTTGGAATAACATCTCCTGACTCAGTGATTATCCTAACCCCAAAATCCCTGACACCCCCGAAACCCATGGTCCTGTCATTTACTCTCTGCAAGGTCATCGCTCACAATGTGTGAACCCAGATATTATGAGGATAGAAAAAATTTATTATCAATATTCTTGTCATGTCAGTTTATTGTCACGTTACCAAGGTTCCTTTGCCGTACTGATGTAAAAACACAATGCTGGGTGAAATTCAGCAGGTCAAACAGTCTACTTTATCTTTCTTTGGCTTGGCTTCGCGGACGAAGATTTATGGAGGGAGTAAAAAGTCCACGTCAGCTGCAGGCTCGTTTGTGGCTGACAAGTCCGATGCGGGACAGGCAGACACGATTGCAGCGGTTGCAGGGGAAAATTGGTTGGTTGGGGTTGGGTGTTGGGTTTTTCCTCCTTTGCCTTTTGTCAGTGAGGTGGGCTCTGCGGTCTTCTTCAAAGGAGGTTGCTGCCCGCCAAACTGTGAGGCGCCAAGATGCACGGTTTGAGGCGTTATCAGCCCACTGGCGGTGGTCAATGTGGCAGGCACCAAGAGATTTCTTTAGGCAGTCCTTGTACCTTTTCTTTGGTGCACCTCTGTCACGGTGGCCAGTGGAGAGCTCGCCATATAATACGATCTTGGGAAGGCGATGGTCCTCCATTCTGGAGACGTGACCCATCCAGCGCAGCTGGATCTTCATAAGCGTGGACTCGATGCTGTCGACCTCTGCCATCTTGAGTACTTCGACGTTAGGGGTGTAAGCACTCCAATGGATGTTGAGGATGGAGCGGAGACAACGCTGGTGGAAGCGTTCTAGGAGCCGTAGGTGGTGCCGGTAGAGGACCCATGATTCGGAGCCGAACAGGAGTGTGGGTATGACAACGGCTCTGTATACGCTTATCTTTGTGAGGTTTTTCAGTTGGTTGTTTTTCCAGACTCTTTTGTGTCGGCGGCCCCGATACGGGCAGGAGCAAGGGGGAGACGGCGGCCCCGGCCTCGGTCGAGTGAGGCAGGCGGAGGCCCCGGTCCGGGCAGGGAGTGGGAGGCGGCGGCCCCAGTCCAGGCACAGGGAGAACAGCAGCGGCCCCGGCCCGGGCGAAGGGTAGACGGCGGCGGCCCCGATACGGGCAGGAGCAAGGGGGAGACGGCGGCCCCGGCCTCGTTCGAGTGAGGCAGGCGGAGGCCCCGGTCCGGGCAGGGAGTGGGAGGCGGCGGCCCCAGTCCAGGCACAGGGAGAGCAGCAGCGGCCCCGGCCCCGGTCCGGGCGAAGGGTAGACGGCGGCGGCCCCGATACGGGCAGGAGCAAGGGGGAGACGGCGGCCCCGGCCTCGGTCGAGTGAGGCAGGCGGAGGAGTCTACTTTATATAGCAAAGATAAAGATACATACCAACATTTTGTGCTTGAGCCTTTCATCAAGGTCTACTAAGACCTCTGCTCTACCTATGTCTGAGTGGCTCTGTACGACGACAACACCATCTAAAAATGTGCTGATGATACCACAGTCGAGGGTTGTATAAAAAGGGACAGAGGAGGGAGAATGAAAACTTGGCTAAATGGTGCACTAACAACACCCTCACACTCAATGTCACCAAAAGCAAAGAGCTGATCATGGTCTTTAGGAAAACCAGAGGTGTACGACTCAGTCATCACTGGGGGATCAGAGGTGGAGAGGGTGAGCAAATTTAAATCCCTAGGAGTCACTACCTTGAAGAACCTTTCCTGGATCTCACACATTCATGTTATCGTGAAGAAAGAATATCAGTGCCTCTATTTTCTCAGGAGTTTGCTGAGGTTTGGAATGACATCGGAAACCTTGGCCAACTTCTACAGATGTGTAGTGGAAAGTGTACAAATTGGCTTCATCAAGGCCTAGAATGGGGGCACCAAAACTTTTGAGCAGAAAGCCCTGCAAATGGTAGTGGACACAGCCCAGTACATCACAGGTAAAGCTCTCCTCACCACTGAGAAAATCTACACAGAACACTGCTGTTGGAGAGCAGCAGCAATCATCAAGGATCCACACCGCCCAGGACATCTTCTGTTCTTGCTGTTGCCATCGAGAAAGAGGTATAGGTGTCACAATACTCATCCCATCAGGTTCAGGAGCAGTTGCTACTGCTCTACGATCGGACTCCTAAGCATCAAATTCAATCACAGACTCATTTACGAACTCTTACTTTGCAAATTATTTATCATTCAATTATTTTGAAATTGTACAGTCTTGTTTATATTCTTTCCTTGTTTCCATTCTAAGTATCTTTTCTTGAATACAGTTTTTTTGCACGACAGTAAAGTCTAAATTCTTCATTTGTTTACATGTGTATGTTGTAGTTTTTCTTTGCACTACCTCTTTACTATCTTCTTCAGCATGATGCTGAAACAAGCCACGAAAGACATCAACAATGAAGACGCTGTTTACATCCGGTACCGCACGGATGGCAGTCTCTTCAATCTGAGACGCCTGCAAGCTCACACCAAGACACAAGAGCAACTTGTCCGTGAACTACTCTTTGCAGACGATGCCGCTTTAGTTGCCCATTCAGAGCCAGCTCTCCAGCGCATGACGTCCTGTTTTGCGAATGTTTGGCCTGGAAGTCAGCCTGAAGGAAACTGAGGTCCTCCATCAGCCAGCTCCCCACCATGACTACAAGCCACCCCACATCTCCATCGGGCACACAGAACTCAAAACAGTCAACCAGTTGACCTACCTCGGCTGCACCATTTCATCTGATGCAAGGATAGATAAAGAGATAGACAACAGACTCGCCAAGGCAAATAGCGCCTTTGGAAGACTACACAAAAGAGTCTGGAAAAACAATCACCTGAAGAAACACACAAAGATCAGCGTGTACAGAGCCGTTGTCATACCCACGCTCCTGTTCGGCTCCGAATCATGGGTCCCGGTATCACCTATGGCTCCTAGAATGCTTCCATCAGCGCTATCTCCGCTCCATCCTCAACATTCATTGGAATGACTTCATCACCAACATCGAAGTACTCGAGCTGGCAGAATCTGCAAGCATCAAATCCGCGCTGCTGAAGACCCAACTGCACTGGGTAGGTCATGTCTCCAGAATGGAGGACCATCACCTTCGCAAGATCGTGTTATATGGCGAGCTCTCCACTGGCCACCGAGACAGAGGAGCACCAAAGAAGAGGTACAAGGACTGCTTAAAGAAATCTCTTGGTGCCTACCACATTGACCACCGCCAGTGGGCTGATATCGCCTCCAACCATGCATCTTGGCGCCTCACAGTTCGGCGGGCTGCAACCTCCTTTGAAGAAGACTGCAGAGCCCACCTCACTGACAAAAGACAAAGGAGGAAAAACCCAACACCCAACCCCAGCCAACCAATTTTCCCTTGAAACCACTGCAACCATGCCTGCCTGTCCCGCATCGGACTTGTCAGTCACCAACAAGCCTGCAGCAGACGTGGACATACCCCTCCATAAACCTTCGTCCGCGAAGCCAAGCCAAAGATAAAGAAGATACCAAAAAGTGGAAATTCTGCCTCGGCCACAGGGAAAAGTATCTCATGGTTGTATGTGATGTCATGTATGTACTCTGATAATAAATTGAAATTTGAACTTAATTATTTCTTCTCTCAGACTCATAAAATCATCAAACCCATTTTCTCACCACATCCTGCATCAAACCCTTCAATGGATAAGATAGACCAAATGTTGGTGGAACAAACCCTGATGCAGAATCTTGACCAGAAATGTCAACAATCTGTTTCCCTCTGTAAATGCTGCTCGATCCATTGAGTTCCTCCAGCAGTTTGTGTTATGCTCCCTGATTCCTGTATCTGCAGTGACTTGCATCTCCATTTTACTAATCCACTGTGAAGTCCTTTCAAGATATGTGGATGTAGGGTCTCCATCTGAAACATCGACAGTACCTTTCCCTCTAAAGATGCTGCTGAACACGCTACTTAGCGGTTTTTTTTGCTCCAGATTCCAGCATCTGCCATTTGTTCTGTTTCCATTCTACTACTCCAATTGAAAAGATGGTGGAGTGGTATTAGAAACCCAAGTTCTTGAATCGAAATTAAATTCAGATTATTCTGACACAAAAGCAAGGATAATACAATTAACTTCTGTAATGAAATTATTTTAAGGATAGCTAAGTTAAATTAATTTCCTTCAACCTATTTTCTCAATACTTCCTTATTAAAGGAAAATGATAACCATTGATTGTCAGAAAATGATGAAAGATTATTGGGGCTGATATTTTTTGATAAACCTTTATCGATGTCACTGGTTAAAGTGATGAGAGATTGAAGCATAGGTTGGCAATACCAACCTATATTGGGTCAGAGAATTCTGAGATGCTGTGATGGTTTTGCAGCTCGTTGGCCTGGCAGAGAGAACAATGATGAACAGATTGACTGGGAACGTGAGCAATAAAACAATCTGCCGGTGTAACTGAATGAGTTTAGCTGCATCAGTAGATGAAAAAGAATGGTCAACATTTCAGGTTGGAACCCTTCAGCAGGACTGAGAGTGCATAAGGATTCCAATATCTCCCATTTTTCCTGTATCTTGAGTTATCTGGGAACAGGATCTGATTTAGCTATGATAATCTCTGAAGCTGAGTAGTCAAATTGTACTTTAGCCTTGAAATGAAGGGTTTTTTCCATTTCCAAACATGTGCTTTGGCGTGGTCTAGCATAACTGCAGAGGGAAAAAGGAAGCCAAAGAAATGTTGGAACATTTTCTAATGCTAAAACACTTGGTTTTTATGAGTCTTGCTTGAGGACTTTAACTCACCTTACCAATTGATCACAAACAGTAACTAATCAACCAGGCAGGGTTGCAAAGCCAATCTGTCTTTCCAACATTTAATTAAAAGTTACATCAATATTACGTTAATGCCATATACTTACATTAATCGTTCTCTGAACATTTGGTGAAAACCATAGTAAAATTACTTGAAGCAAACAACTAAACTATATTTATTTAAATGTATCCATATGGAGCTCTGTAGCATTAGCTGAGGAAAGAGATTCAGTTCAGGAAATGACTCCAGACATATTTTATCTATCGTTTCATGGTTCAGGAGCCAGCAGTAGGACATACAGAGCTACAGTTAATCAAGAGGCCTAGACTAAATGGCTAGCAATTCAAATCCCCACAAAAGCAGGCTGCGATTTTTAATAAGTTTAAAATATTAAACAAACTAAAAAATCTATTACTTTAAGTATCCATGAAGATGGTGAACATTGTTTTTACAAAAAAGTTCAGTTCATTTTACTTATTTATTTTATAGCACATTTAAAACAACTCACGTTGACCAAAGTGCTGTACAGATCGGAAAGACATCACAGAATAAAACAAATACGAGAGGTTAGAACACAAGTTAGCAATCAGGTGCATGAGGAGGACTCTAAACGCTTGTTAAATAATTTCATTTCAAGAACAAAATAGTCTGACCCTCGACATATCTCTGTCATAGCCTTGCTAGTCATCCAGTCATATCAAAACCTAAGCTCAAATTACATTTTTGCCAACAGCACCTACATTAGAAGAATGAATTTAAATATGTTGTGTACATTGGCTTTCCTCCACGAGTATGTCTTTGGAACCCTGTTTCACTGCATTTATCTCTTGATTGTTCATTCATCAATTTATTGTGGAAAAACTGGCTGTTCAACTTATATATTTCAAAATAATTCATTGACGGCAATGTTTTAAAAGTGTAAGGCATTAGGTTAACACAAGCAATTTTCAGTTGTATTTTGAAGAGTGGAAAGTGATGGTCACATGTTCTACTACCAAAACCCTCTCATGAGTGAAACCCTGGAATGAGAATGGTAAGAAAAATTAAAGGAGAACATGGAAGAGACTAGAAAGCTATTCTCTGGTAAAGGATACTCCTGGAATGATTCTCATCTCCAGCTATTGCACATATAGCTCTGGCTGATGAAGACAACAGATGACAGTTTATATTTTGTAAGTTTTCAGCGGCATTTAATGACATCCCACTTCATTTGGGTAGGTGCACTGTGCTCTGCAGTGTGCCTGAAAGACTCTATTGTATTGCTGTCCAATTATTTTAAACTAGTCACTCTCTGAAATAGCTTCTCTCTCAGCTCAGTTGAATTATTAGTGTATGAGGTCCTTGACCCCTATCATCTTGTCTTCTATGAGATAAGATATGGGACGTATGTTATTAAATGCCAAGTCAATTTTTTACCAAAGTGCACTGAAGGTATTTAGAGGTGAGATAGATTTCCATTAAAGTTAAATTAAAGGCCTTCATAAAATTGATGAGAAACTTTTGGTAAAATATTGGTTGGTACGTTCAGTTACAAAATGCTTATTGTATCTGATAGAGAGAAGGGACCCCTATTTATATGAAAGAGCACCTGTATTAGGACACACTTTTTGTCTCTGTCAATCCTCTTGTCAACACCACATAAATACCTGGAGATGGAGGGCATCTGCATTGAGTAGTCATCTGTTCACCGCCACCAGACAGTCAACACTGTCAACATTCACAACATCTACACTTCCATAGCAAAACCCATCTCAATACCAGTCAACAGTGTTTCTTCTTTAATGCAAATTAAGAGCATGAATCCTTGCACACAAAGGTCTATCTCATTCGTTATCTCCCATTCACTTATGGTGTAGAGCATCCATTCTCAAACTTCTTTTCAACTCACATACCATATTACTAACCACAAGGCATCTATGGCATCCATTACACACTTCACACCAGTGTTTCTCAACCTTTTTCATTCCACTGACATTATAACACTCTTTGCCACAGGTGCTCTGTAGATAGTAAGGGATTACTTATGGTGGTATGTGAATGGGGGGAAAAAAATGTTGAGAACCACTGGACCAAATGAACGATAATAATAACTCTACACCCACTTACAAAATCCACCCCACCTCATCCCATCTATCCATATCTCTTTGGCTTGGCTTCGCGGATGAAGATTTATGGAGGGGGTAAAAGTCCACGTCAGCTGCAGGCTCGTTTGTGGCTGACAAGTCCGATGCGGGACAGGCAGACACGGTTGCAGCGGCTGCAGGGGAAAAATGGTTGGTTGGGGTTAGGTGTTGGGTTTTTCCTCCTTTGCCTTTTGTCAGTGAGGTGGGCCCTGCGGTCTTCTTCAAAGGAGGTTGCTGCCCGCCAAACTGTGAGGCGCCAAGATGCACGGTTTGAGGCGATATCAGCCCACTGGCGGTGGTCAATGTGGCAGGCACCAAGAGATTTCTTTAGGCAGTCCTTGTACCTTTTCTTTGGTGCACCTCTGTCACGGTGGCCAGTGGAGAGCTCGCCATATAACACGATCTTGGGAAGGCGATGGTCCTCCATTCTGGAGACGTGACCCACCCAGCGCAGCTGGATCTTCAGCAGCGTGGACTCGATGCTGTCGACCTCTGCCATCTCGAGTACTTCGACGTTAGGGATGAAAGCGCTCCAATGGATGTTGAGGATGGAGCGGAGACAACGCTGGTGGAAGCGTTCTAGGAGCCGTAGGTGATGCCGGTAGAGGACCCATGATTCGGAGCCGAACAGGAGTGTGGGTATGACAACGGCTCTGTATACGCTTATCTTTGTGAGGTTTTTCAGTTGGTTGTTTTTCCAGACACTTTTGTGTAGTCTTCCAAAGGTGCTATTTGCCTTGGCGAGTCTGTTGTCTATCTCATTGTCGATCCTTGCATCTGATGATATGGTGCAGCCGAGATAGGTAAACTGCTTGACCGTTTTGAGTTTTGTGTGCCCGATGGAGATGTGGGGGGGCTGGTAGTCATGGTGGGGAGCTGGCTGATGGAGGACCTCAGTTTTCTTCAGGCTGACTTCCAAAGACAAATGTTAATATTACCCAGATCTAATGCTCACACAGTTGTCACCAGAGACTGACCTGAGCAGCTCAAAAGGACAGCCACCTGCAGCAAGAGGAGTTATTTTTGACATATCCATGTCCCAACCTGATGATGCAATCAAAGATAAACTACAATTCCTACCAGTCAATTTATATAGGTACCAGCAATGAGTTCCTGCAACACAAGTATTAATTACATCAAGAAGAAAGTTCCTCGCTACACTTAAGGGCAAATGAAAATGAGGAGAAAATGACAGTGAGATCATTCAAACAGAAGAAATAGGGGCAGGAGTTAGCCATTGAGCTTCTTCCACTATTCAATGAGATCATGGCTGATCTGGCCATGGACTCATTTCTACCAATCTGCCTTTTCTCATAATCCTCAATTCCCCTACTTCGCAAAAAAATCTCACTGTAATAAATATATTTAATCAGGCCGCCTCTACTCCTTCCTTGGACAGTAAGGAACTCCACAGATACGCCACTCTCTGGAAAAAATGGTTTAGAATATAGAACACTACAACATAGTACAGGCCCTTCAGCCTTCAATGTTGTACCAACCCATATGTTCCTTAAAAAAATACTAAACCCTCCCTACCCTGTAACCCTGTAATTTTCTTACATCCATGTACCTTGTCTAACAGTCCCTTAAATGCCCCTAATGTTTCAAACTCCATCACCATCCATGGCAAAGCATTCCAGACACCCACAAATCCTTGTGTAAAAAATTTACCCCTGATGTCTTCCATAAACTTCCCTCCCTTCAATTTGTATATGTGTCCTCTGGTGTTTGCTGATCCTGCCCTAGGAAACAGGTGCTGGCTGTCCACCCTATCTATGTCTCTCATAATCTTGTAGACCTCTATTAAGTCTCCTCTCATCCTTCTATGCTCCAAAGAGAAAAGTCCCAGCTCTGCTAACCTTTTCTCTTAAGACTTATTTTCCAATCCAGGCAACATCATAGTAAATCTCTTCTGTTCCCTTCCTGTAATGAGGTGACCAGAATTGAACACAATACTCTAAGTGATTTGTAGAGTTCCAACATGACCTCTCGACTCGTGAACTCAATCCTCCTATTAATAAAGCCCAACATCCCATTGGCCTTCTTAACTATCCTATAAACCTGCATGGCGACCTTGAGGGATGTATGGACTTGGACCCACTCTATTCATCCACATTCCTACGTAACTAACCATTAACCTGTACTCAGCCTTCTGGTTTGTTCTTCCAATATGCTTCACTTCAAAAACTTATCTGGATTGACACCATCTGTCACTTATCCACCCAACTCTGCATCCTGTATAACCTTTTGTAACTTACGACAACCTTCAGCACCATCCACAACTACTCCAACCTTCATATCATCCAGAAACTTACTGACCCATTGAAATGGAAGATTTAAACCGTGTTTTTTTACTTTTGCAGCCTTTGCTTCTGCAAGGCTGAGAACCTGCTTGTTTTTTAGAATCAACAGACATAAGCTCAATTCCACCGAGGGGCCAGAGATGCAGTTATCTGATGAAAGGACATCTGTGTACCAAGAACATTTAATATTCCTGCTTGTTTTGGTCACAGACTGTCAGAGGCCTAGCCTTGATGCAAAATAAACCATTGTATTCAAAGTGATAATCTGAAAATTATGTTATTCGATAGAAGCCTAAGCATGCTCGCTTATCCTTCTTACTGTGCTGGGAATAGATGCTTGGGTAAGCAGTTTTTGGGTAATATAAGCCATGGTCCCACTGCTGAAGTTTGAGACTCTCCGAGAAGTGGCAACATCTCTCAGCAAGAAGAAGAACTTCTAGAGTCCAGTCAACATCCCGATCGGGGGAGGTGGAGAAGCTGCTACCGGCGCCCTGACAACCTACTACAAGTGTGCGGTCGTTGCCTCGCTTCGGAAGTTGGGACCAGTCCAGGCGTTGATAAGTATAGTTGAGAAGGACTAGCATATTGTAGTTTGAAATCAGCTTTTGAATTTGTAATAAACATTTGTATAAACTGAACTGCTCTTGGTGTGTGTGTCTATTTTCTTTCGGTAGCTCAAACACTGTGACCAATCTAAAATGAACAAAATGAGAGGTATAAGTTTACCCAGGACACCCATCCTTCCAGCTCTTCATCTAGGTCATTTATAGAGATCACTATAAATAGAGGTCCCCGAACAGATCCTTGTGGAACTCCACTACTCACTTCATCTTAATCCTATATCTGCTCTCCTGAATCCTCAATCTATGACCCCTAGTTCTAATCTCATTTACCAGTGGAAACAACTTTCCTGCCTCTATGTTATATATCCCTTTCATAATTTTATGTTTCTCTGTCCACTCTTATTCTTCTGAGTTCCAGTGAAAGTTGTCCCAGGCAACTTAATCTCTCCTCGTAACTAATCCCCATTTCAGGAATCTGATTCTAACAATGACCAACACATATGAATGATAAATGGAAATCTAACATTGCTGTTGCTCTTTTTTGATCATCCCAGAAACAAGCATGTCAACACATTAAATATCTTTATATATTCTTTCTTCTTTGGCTTGGCTTCGCAGACGAAGATTTATGGAGGGGTAATGTCCACGTCAGCTGCAGGTCGTCGACCCCTCTTATTTTTGATTAGTGCTTAACTTTTCTGTACCTGCCTTTAATATTTCTCCTAAGATGTACTTCACTTGTGGCTACAACACACTTTAGAGACTGCAGGTGATTGAGAAGGGACCCTGTGAAGAGGGCTGTGTTTTAATTCCTTCATGAATTGTAGTAGTCTCACCTTCAACTGTTTAATAAATGACTTGTATCCATTGTCAGGTCAGAAGTGAGGATACTTGTTAGTCAATCTTCCATTCACAGAATTTTACAAAGTGTTCAGAAAATGAACTAGGCCACACATCTACATCCAGCAAGACTTAGCCAATGGTCAGATACAGGATAAACATTGTATTCCGACCAGAGTGACTTGAATGTCATTGTTTATGACTCGTTCAACTAGTCCATACTAAATTTCAGCTGAGTTTTTCATAGTTTATTAAACCTTATATCAGTTACTACATTATTACAGCTTTGTAAATAGAATTCATAAAGCCAAGTGGAAGAAAATAATAACTGCTAAAGGAATTAATGCAGTTATTGAAGAAAGGGATTTAGCCTTGTCAAGATGCATACAGTTGGAAGAGAGAATCATTTTTTGAAAGAAAACAAGTCATTGTTTAATGACACAAGACAAATGAGTACAGAAAACAATCAAGAATGTACCAAGTACATTTCTAATACCTGCCAGGAGTATGTGGTATTCTGTTTCACGTGATGGCATTGGGCTCACATCTCTATCCAATAGGGTCATCATTAGGATTTGAGATCTGGCACCACCGTGCCTTATCCTGTCTAGTTCAGGACCAAGTACTTTGCTGATATGACCACCAGCCTACTGCAGGGGGCAATCTCTGTACCTGCAGGAAGACCTGACTAAGGGTTGACTCCACCTGGCCAGCTGTCAATCAGCCGAATTGAATATAGACCTGAACCGGCCCCTGCTGAGCCAGTCACACAGGAGCCACCGAAGCATGAACTTTTACCTGAATAAAGCCTGTTGGACAGTCTTTCGAGTTTCGTGCTTGCTTGCTGTTAACTCAGCGCACCACGTATATCTTGTGACCGAAGCACTGGCTCAGTCTTGGTCTTAAATATTTTTTTTTCTATTGTCCTTCCTCAAAGGGTGACGCTTAGATAATTGACTTCAAGCATCAGATACCATTGAGCCTTCCAGTGATTTTGTCTGGCCTGATTAACAAGTTCTTTTGACCAGTTCCAGTAGTAACTTTTGCCTTTTTATTTGCCCATTATCCCTTCTTAGCTGCTCTTCCTGCAGCTCCTTTTCCATTCACAGATGTTCCTCTTCTCTTTGTAGCTGTTCCCGTATTTGCTCCTCCATTCTTGGTAGCTGCTCCCATTTCTGCTCCTTTGCTCTTTGTAGCTGCATCTGTGTTATGGTTATCTGCTCCTCCCACTCTTCTAAGTCCAATTTAATTTGAAGCATTGTTATTTTCTGCTTCAAGAGCTGCCACGCCTACCTGAATCTTTAGACATATAGATTCAGTACGTGAAGCTTTGGAGCCTGAGCTAGAACTCCTCTTACTTCTCCTGCTTCCAGCATTTGACACTTTATCCTTAACATCTGACTCTGTCTCCATTTTGGATTCCCCATCCTCCTCACCAACATCTTGTGACTCAGCATCAGCCATTTCCTTGTGGCTGATCTTAGTTTCTATTAATGATTTTTGCAGTAATTCTGAGGGATCTGTATCCCCAGCAGCTGTAACCTTCTTATCTATATTCTCACTCAGTCTTGCTTGAAGAGCCACTTTGTTTCCACTTGCATCTAATTGCCACCTATGCAATTCTTTTACAAGTTCATTTTTCTTCATCTTCTCAACACGTAGCTCCTTAGGTGCAACAGCTGCCATCTTATCCATCCAGTCGATCGCCGCACTCAGACATCGAACATGAATATCAATTACTCCAAAACATAAGTAGTCCTCAAAGGACAAGAAGCAGTTTCCCCAAACTGTGTTCTTATTTGCAATAAACACACAAAAGGAATCCTTTAGTAAGGCTTATTGCTTCTTCAATGGCCTTGGTGATGTTGACGTTTGTGCCTCAATGTTCGATATTCTCTATAAAGAGCCCAGTCCATCCAGTCCAAACTCCAAATCCAATTTCCAACTTTCTATTGTCTTAAATTCCATCTTTTTTGATGACTAGTCAATAGTTCCTATTTTATTGACTAAATACTATGACTACCATCCTTTATAATCGCCTAAGAGACTTGAATGTCATTGCTTATGACTCAGTACTAAAGTTGAGTTGAGTTTTTCACGGCTTATTAAACCTTATATCAGTTACTACATTATTCTTTTTTTTTCTTTGGCTTGGCTTCGCGGACGAAGATTTATGGAGGGGGTAAAAAGTCCACGTCAGCTGCAGGCTCGTTTGTGGCTGACAAGTCCGATGCGGGACAGGCAGACACGATTGCAGCGGTTGCAGGGGAAAATTGGTTGGTTGGGGTTGGGTGTTGGGTTTTTCCTCCTTTGCCTTTTGTCAGTGAGGTGGGCTCTGCGGTCTTCTTCAAAGGAGGTTGCTGCCCGCCAAACTGTGAGGCGCCAAGATGCACGGTTTGAGGCGTTATCAGCCCACTGGCGGTGGTCAATGTGGCAGGCACCAAGAGATTTCTTTAGGCAGTCCTTGTACCTTTTCTTTGGTGCACCTCTGTCACGGTGGCCAGTGGAGAGCTCGCCATATAACACGATCTTGGGAAGGCGATGGTCCTCCATTCTGGAGACGTGACCCATCCAGCGCAGCTGGATCTTCAGCAGCGTGGACTCAATGCTGTCGACCTCTGCCATCTCGAGTACTTCGACGTTAGGGATGTAAGCGCTCCAATGGATGTTGAGGATGGAGCGGAGACAACGCTGGTGGAAGCGTTCTAGGAGCCGTAGGTGGTGCCGGTAGAGGACCCATGATTCGGAGCCGAACAGGAGCGTGGGTATGACAACGGCTCTGTATACGCTTATCTTTGTGAGGTTTTTCAGTTGGTTGTTTTTCCAGACTCTTTTGTGTAGTCTTCCAAAGGCGCTATTTGCCTTGGCGAGTCTGTTGTCTATCTCATTGTCTATACATTATTACAACTTTGTTATATGGTACTAATATTATGATAAAACAATTAAACTATGTAAATTGGGTGGCACAGACTCGTAGGGCCGAATTGGCCAGTGACAGTCCTGTATGTCTAAATTTAAATTTAAAATATCAATTTAAATTTAAATGATGCTTAAAATGGTACTTAAAAGGATTATTAATACAATTATTAAAATGGTCAATAAAAGTTTACGGACCACCTCAATTCTTTCCATCTTTGCGGAACAAAGGAAAATCCAAAACTGACCATTATCTTAAACATGCAGAGAGAAAGACCTTGGCACTAAGAATACATTTCTATGGAGAAACTCAAAGAATGTAAACATCTTCACAGACTACTTGCAAAATCTGTTTGTAACTTGCATTTTAACCCTTACACATTGGTAAGTGACATTCATACCATACATGTCCTAGACAATGACCATCTGATCAAAAGTCTAACCACAGACCTCGGACATATCTGGCATTAACCTCACAGAATCCCTCAAATTGAGAAGGGTCACCATTGAACCAAAATATAAATGGGCCAGCCATATAATACTGTAGATACAAGAATGTTAGAATTTGGATATCAAATTACAAATCTCCTATCTGTTAAAATGCTTTCTACATTTATAGGGACCTACATTAGCCATGTTATGGAATATATACTTTTTGCATGGCTGAGTAGAAGTCCAACAACTCTCATGAATCTTATCAACATCCAAAACAAATCCATTTGATTCATTGGCAGATCTTAAGTAGTTGAGATACATGGAAAGATGAAACAACTTAGAACTTTATTCCTTGGAGTGTAGAAGAATGAGGGGAGATTTGATAGAAGAGATTTTATTGAGGTTTACATGAGGGGAATAGACAGAGTAAATGTGAGTAGGCTCTTTTCACTTAGATTAAGAGAGATAAATACAAGAGGATATGGCTTTAGGGTGAAAGAGGAAAAGTTTAGGGGAACATTAGGGGGAAACATCTTCACTCAGAGAGTGGTGGGAGTTTGGAATGAGCTTCCACCTGATGTAAATATGGGCTCACCTTTAAGTTTCAAGAATACATTGGATAGATACATGGATGGGAGAGGTCTGGAGGGTTATGAAAAGGGTGCAGCTCAGTGGGACTAGCGGAATGATGTTTTGTCACAGACTAGAAGAGTAGAATGGCCTGTTTACTGTGCTGTAGGATTCTATGGTTCTATACTTTATTCACTGCCTAAACATTTATTCTGTCTGCACCATTGCTCCATGGAAGCAAGGTATAACATCTACAAAGGGCACTGCAATCACTCCTCATTGCTACACTATCATAACCTAATAAGAAAAGGGTAGCAGGTGTAAAATTAAGCTGCAGTTTCCCCTCCAAGACAGAACTGTCCTCAATTGGATCACTGGGGGCTGTATCCTCGGTCTCCCAACCCAACAGTATATGCTAGCTAAAGAAACTTCACCAGAACTTCAGTGGTTCAAGAAGATGGCTTGCCACGATCTTCACAAGTAATTAAGGACAGCCATGTCAAACCTAAAAATGTTATTTTATTTCTCCCTCTTTTCCTTTTTTCCTCTCTTCATTAGGGTTATCCAGTCAATTCTCTGATTCTGTTTTTTGCTATTGATAAAACCAAGAAAAATCAAAACAAATATCTCCAAATTAAACATGAGCTAGAAAAAGTGGAATGCAAAAAAAGTGTGTTAAGATTAGTCCTTCACCTCTCTCATTGCTTAGTAATAATTCTAAAGCCTTCTTCAGCTTGAGGCACTTTCTGTTTACCTTCTCTACCACCAGGGAGTTTCATTTAGTGTTTCCAAGTGTCAAAATTATGATGCAATCCCTTTCTAAAGACAGAACTAAATGGCAGACATGCCAAGTTAAATTTGCTGAAAAACAATTGACAAATGTGTTTTGCTATTGGTAAAAAGAGCTGAACCACAAATTCAACTGGATTTATAAAGTTTGTCATTTCCTGCTAGCCAGTAAGATGCCAAACAACAATGGGAGAACAAAATAATTTGTTGTTTAAGAGATCATTATTGACCACAGCAGGAGGAAACTCCTCTTAAATTGGGAAATTTTAGTGTATTCTTGATCCCTCAAGGTTGCCCCACAGGTTGATAGGGCATTTATCAAAGATTATATTTTGCTGACCTTCATTAGTCTGTGGATTGATTTCTACAGCTGAGACGTAATGTTGCAGCTCTATAAAACTATGGTTAGACCACATGGAGTATTATGTTCAGTTCTGGTTGCCTCATTACAGGAAGGATGTGGAAGCTTTGGAGTGGGTACCAGGGATTTACCAGGATGTTACTGGATTGGATAATGTGTCGTATGAGGCAAGGTTGACAGAGAGAGGCTGAAGAAGGATGAGAGGAGACTTAATTGAGATCTCCAAGATTATGGGAGGCAGAAATAGGGTGGAAAGCCAGCATCTTTTTCCCAGTGTGACCGTAGCAAATACCAGAGGACACCGGTTTAAAGTGAGGGAAAGAGTTTAGGGGAGATATCAGGGGTCATTTTTGTTTTACACAGAGAGTAGAGGGTTCCTAGAATGCATTGCTGGGGTGGTTGTCAAGGCTGGTACAATACGGACATTTAAAAGACTCTTAGGCATATCGATGCAAGAAAAATAGAGAGTTATGGGTGTGAGATTGGGAAGATTTAAGAATAGGTTTATATAGGTAAGCTCAACATTGTGGGTTGAAGGGCCTGTACTGTACTGTAATGTTCTATGTTCTATGTTGACAGTAATGCAATTAAGTAGGGTGATTGAAGGATATCATGTAATCATCATCAGGCAAACATCACAAGCAAGAGGTAAGAGAGTGTAATGGTAAATTACTGTACTATTCCGCATGAAGATCAGATCAATGTAGAATTTAAATTAATGCAGAATTCTTAAACAGCAGACTGCTGAAAAAATCTATCCGATTCACGAGAGGGAAGAGAATCTGGCAGCTACACATCTCTGGCCTAGATGTGACTCGTAGCCCAACAATATGTTTGACTTTTATGTTACTCCTGGATGAAAAGATGGTGGGGGTGGATGGGGGGGGGGGGGGACTATTTGCTAATGAGGGGAAATGACAGGGCAGTGCTCAGACAGGAAAGACTGAAAGGCTAGTCTACTGAACCTATATGACTGGAATTAAGGAATGAGAAAGGCATGACCAAATTATACATCAAAAAGAAGGAATTGGCGGAGCAAATTTGCAGAGAGATACCAGGCAGTTTGAAGAAACAAGGTTATGGTAGTAGGTGAATTTAATTTTCCATCTTTTAACTGGGACCTCCATTCTGTTAAAGGGCTGGATGGGTTAGCATTCACAAAGCTATCCCAACTGGAGAGAGTTCAATACTGAATCTCCTATTAGAGAAAGAGACAAGACAGGTGCCAGAAATGTGTGTAGAGAAATTTTGAATCTAGTAATTATTCTCCCATTAGTTTCAAGATAGGTCTGGTCCTTGGGTTGAGACTCTAATTTGGACTAAGGCCCATTTTGGTAGAATCAGAAAGGATCTGGCAGGTATGAATTATGACAGATTGTTTTCTGGTAAAGGTGTGCTTTGTAAGTGGGAGATCTTCAGATAGGAACATAAGAACATCCAGCCCATTGAGCCTGCTCCACCATTCAATAAGATCATGGCTGATCTGATCATTGACTCAAATCCACCTACCTGCCTTTTTCCCATATCCCTCAATTCCTTTTTCATGTAAAAATCTATTTAAATGAAACTTAAATATGTTTAATTAAGTAGCCTCAACCTCTTCCCTGGGCAGAGAATTCCACAGATTCACTACTCTCTGGGATAAACAGTTTTTCCTTATGTCTATCTTAAATCTATTCCCCTGAATCTTGAGGCTGTGTCCCCTAGTTCTGGTCTCACCTATCAATGAAAACAATTTTACTGCCTCTATCTTATCTATTCCTTTCATTTTTATATGTTTCTGTAAGATCTCCTCTCTTTCTGAATTCGAATAGGTATAATCCCAGACGATTTAGTCTCTCCTCATAGGTCAACCCCCTCATCTCCAAGATTAACCTGGTGAAACTCCTCTGGCTGCCTCCAACACCAGTACATCCCTCCTCAAGTATGGAGACCAGAAGTGCACACAGTACTCCAGGTGCGGCCTCACCATTCCCTTATATAGTTGGAGCATGACCTCCCTGCTCTTGAATTCAATTCCTCTATCGATGAAGGCCAACACTCCAATTGCCTTCTAATTACCTGTTGTACCTACAACCCAACTTTCTGTGATTCATGCACAAGCACTCCCAAGTTCTTCTGCACTACAGCATGCTGCAATTTTTCACCATTTAAATAATAATCTTCTCTTTTATTTTTCATACCAAAGTGGATGACTTCACATTTATTAACATTGTACTCCATCTGCCAGACTTTTGCCCACTCACCTAACTTAATTATATTTTCTGCAGCCACTCCATAACCTCTGTACAATTTGCTTTCCCACTCTAGTATCATTCACAAACTTGGCTACACGACACTCTGACACCTCTTCCAAATCACCAATGTAATTGGTGTGCAGAGTTTGTATGTTCCTGTCAGAATTAAAGACAAGAGCAACTGGTAAAAGGAAGCTTGGTTTTCAAAAGATGTTGAGGCCTTAGTTAAGAAGAAAGGGTGGGTGGTGTACAGCAGATATAAACAACACAGAACAAAATTAAGTACTTGAGGCATATAAGATATGCAAGAAAATAGAATAATTAAATAAGGAGAGCTAAAAGTCTCAAGGTTGCTCTGGCAGAGAAGGTGAAGGAAAATCACAAAGGGTCCTGCAGATATTAAAGTGAAAAATGTTATCAAGGGACATAATTGGTCCTCTTGAAGATCAGAGTTGTCAGATATATTCAAGATTCCAAATTTCTTTATTATCATGTAATAGTACAGAACATGAAATATTACACAAAATTGCCTCCTGCCTACCTGTCTGGAATGTGTGTATTGCGGGTGGTCACATGTGTTATGAGCCCAAAGAACCCCAAAACCCAGCAGCAACAGATATTCACCAAGACAAGTGGCTTTCAAAACAAAAGTTATTTTTAATCAACTTCAAACATGAAAATAGAATCAAACATTAACTTAACTCTATACTTAACTAACCCAAATTACCCCCTTCTAATTCTAAGCGCACGTGTATGTAATGTGTGTGTAAATTCTTCTTCTTCCAAGTTCTCTGGTTGCTGGCAATCACCATACTGTGCACAGAATTTAACATGTATAAAGTTCACCAGGCTTGGTGCTTGAAAGGTAAATGTTTACCGCTCAGGAAGGTTCTTGTAGGGTTTGCAGAGAGAGATATTTGTTGCTCCAGGATTTCCACCACTAGTCACCTCAGGGTCTCGCTGATTAAGCTTTCCCCATCAAAGTTTTCTAGACGGTAACCTCTTTCTTCAAGCTACCACAGAGTTCCATCCCTTCCTCTATTTCAAGAGAAACATCAGACAGATAGCACTTCCAGCCATCTACTGCTCTGGAACTTGCTTTCATCAATTTCAAACAGTTTTTCCTGGATTGCACTTTTCAGTTACTTGTCAGTGTCCCACACACTGACTGATTGACTGACTGAGCTGTTAACTCAACTCTCTCTCTTTTCCAACTCCAAAGAGAGCATGTGACTCATGTCTTGCAAAACCCCCATCTTCTCCAGCAAAACAACAGGAGTTCTTTCTTCTGCTCCCATCTGTTGTTAGATAAACAATCCAGAATTCACCTTTCCATGAGCACTTTGCAGAAAGGGTACTGATAGACAGCATGACTCCAGCAAGACAATGGTTAAGCATTTTATGATGTCAATTCAATTAACACCGATTTGTGAAAGGTGCTTACATTCTCCAGAGATCCTACAATGTGAATTCTTCAGTCTTTCAAATAAGATATGTTTTAAAATGTGTGTATGGATGTAACCTACTCTAAATCTTATAAATTCTTCACAAATATTAATATTGTTGCACATGTCCTCCATGTATGAAACTTATTCAGAAGTCACATCATCTGTCAATCAAGGTTGGACTCCTGCCACCTATAAGTGCACACCTTGCCCTTGGGTAATTTAAATAACCTAGGGTCATTATTAGCTAGTAGCACAGATTAGCACTCTATTTAACACCAATGCATAGCACATTCTTTCTTTCTGCTTCGTGGTCCAAACCCCAGACATTGCTCCATGCCAGATTGCTGCTGTGGACATTGCTAGAAGTGTTTGAAACATGATAGACTGCAGACACTGTGCATGTAGTAAAATCACACAAAATGCTGGAAGAACTCAGCTAGTCATTTCTCCGTCTTTAGGAGACAAAGATATATTGTCGACATTTCATATCTAAGCATTTCTTCAAGGAAAAGTCAGAAAATGCAAAAGTCTAGAATTCAAACAATGGGAGAGAAATTGAGGCCAACAAAAGGTATTAACTGGATATGATAAGGGATTAGATGAGAATTTAGCATGTTTGTGCAAATGGAGACAGGGAATGGAGAGTCATCAGGGAACCAGGGAGTGGCGGTGGTGGTGGTGGGGGGGGGGGGGGGGGGGATTTAATGAAAGCTAGAGAAGTTCAATTGGAGGGTGCCCAGTTGGAAGATGAGGTATAGTTCCTTCAATTTACAGGGGGTCTCAGTCTCGCAGTACATGAGACCAAGGACAGACATGTTGGCAAGGGAATGGGATGGAGAATTTAAATGAGTGGCCACTGGGAGATCCACACTATTGTAGTGGGAAGAGCCGAGGTGCTCAACAAAGCGATCTCTCAGCCTGCGTCCAGTCTCTTTGATGTAGAGGAGACCACAGTGGGAGCACAGATATAGTAGATGAGTAATGCAGATTCACAAGTGAAATGGTGTTTCACTTGGAAGGACTGTTTGGAGCCCAGAATGGTGATGAGGGAGGTGGTGTGGGCACAAATGGACAAAGGCCTGCAGTCACAGTGATAAGTACCAAGGGGATGATTGGTGGGAAGCGAGGAGTGGACAAGGAAGTCACAGAGGGTACGGTCCCTGTGGAAGGCAGAGAAGGAAGGAGAGGGGAAAATGTGTCTAGTGGTGGGATCACATAGTAGGTGGCAGACATAGTGGTGAATGATGTGATGGATGTGGAGACTGGTGGGGTGGTAGGTGAGAACAAGAGAAATCCTGTTCTTGTTGTACATGGGAGCGGAGGGGGCCAGGGCAGATGTGCAGGTAATGAAGGGTGTGCGAGTGAGTATCAAAAATGATGGTGGTTGAGGGAAAGCAGATAAGGTGTGGCAGTACACTG
Organism: Narcine bancroftii; assembly: GCF_036971445.1. Taxonomy (NCBI): domain Eukaryota; kingdom Metazoa; phylum Chordata; class Chondrichthyes; order Torpediniformes; family Narcinidae; genus Narcine; species Narcine bancroftii. The sequence goes on along the minus strand of NC_091470.1, from coordinate 333,755,279 downwards.
AAGCTGAGCATTAGTATTGCAATAGATGTATACTTGCAGAGAGCCACACCCCCATTGGTCATGGAACCGGGTGTGTATGTAAGAGGCCTGTTTGTAGTGTGTGAGTGTGTCAAGTATAGGTTTACCATTGTTGGAGTCCAACCAAAGTCCGAAGTGACTGTCTATATTGTCACATAACTGAAATAGTGATCGAGTACCATTTAAAGTTCTCCCTGTTTGTCTCCCATGTGTTAAGAAGTTTTTTTATATATTTTATTTTTCATTTTCTATAAATACATTCATACAATCTCTCAACTTTTATACACATTAAGTATATGCAAAATTACCCCCTTCCCTTCACCTCCCACCCCAATACAAAAATATAACTTCACATAATTCTTTTTTGGTGACTTCACACTTCTACATACATCAAAGGATCAAATTTACAGTTGGACTCCTACATCACCCATATCTTAATAAATGAGTCATATTTATTCTTTAAACTGCATGGATATACAACGACATAACTCTGCGGCCTATCAAGAAGGGGAGAGTCAGATCTCCAGGCGTTTGCTATACATTTCTTAGCCACAGCCAGAGCTACTTTAACAAAGCAAATTTGAAATGTAGTCAGTTTGTAGCTCATGTCCATATGATTGACCATAAGGTACAGCTCTGGGTTGCATGGGAAAGACACTTCTATTATTCTTGTTAATATTTCAACAATATCATACCAGAATGGTCTTATCTTTACACATGGCCAGGTAGAAAGTAAAAAGGTTCCAGATGCAATGCCATATCTGAGGTACATTTCGAATATTTCCGATTTTGATTTATGCAGTTTTTGTGGCATGAGATATAGCTGAAGTAAAAAATTGTATTGAACCAGCCATATCTTGCATTGATCATTAATGTCATACTATCCAAACATCAGTCAGATGTGTATTATAACACCCAGGTCTCTCCACCTTTGTAAGCCCAGCTTTGCACTTATGCCTTGGAGAATAAAATACATCATAATTATAAATTTAGGTGTATTTCCGAGCCTAAGCATCCCTTCCACTTCATTACTTGAAAGCGGGACCATTATGGGACCCCCATCTTTCTCACAAGAATGACCTTAATTTAAGAAAGCAATGGAAGATTCTATTCGACAAGTCATACTTTTGTTTTAGTTGTTCAAAGGACATAAGTAGCCTTTCCACATAATGCTAAATATGCTAAATTCCTTTCTCATATCAAAGATTTAGAATTTTATTACCTAAATTCATGAGCAGTAATTCATTTTGGCAGAGAGGTGCTTTTGGTGAAAGCCACATCATTTTTCCAATACATTCAATAATCTCATGCCAAATTTTAATCAATGTATTAAAATGGGGGATTCTATTTTTTTAAATTAATTTAACATTCCATTTGCAAATAAAATCCTTCACTGCCCCCTCCCTCACTGTAACTCTATTTGGATCCATGAGGGAGAGCTATCTTCTAAAAACGATGAAAGGAACTTCGCCTGTGCTGCTAGATAATATTTTTTTTAAAAATCTGGCATTCATAATCCTCCACCCCCCCCACCAAATTATATTGCCATGTCAATTTCTCCATGGAGATCTTAGGCACTTTATCATTCCAAATAAATTGGCTTATATGACTATTGAGTACCTTAAAAAAAATCTAAGGCATGGGAATAGGCAACGACTGGAAAAAGTTTTGCAGTCTCGGCATCATTTTCATTTTCACACAATTAACCCACCCAACTAAAGTAATAGGCAAGTTTTTCCATCTTTATAGATTGGCTTCTATCTGTCCAAGCATAGGGTAATAACTAAATATGTATACATTTTCTAAGTCAGTGGTTCTCAACCTTTTTCTTTCCACTCACACAACACTTTAAGTATTCCCAATGCCCTCGGTGCTCATTGATAGTAACCTGCTTTAATCGTACCTAATTGACTCGTTATGTGCACGGTTTCATAACTCCGAAGGAAATGGGCCAATGACAATTTTTCTCTAGCAAATTATTTCAGCAACAATTGGGTCTAGAGCAATCATTCTCAACCTTCCCTTCCCACTCACGTCCCACCTTAAGCCATCCCTTACTAATCACTGAGCACCGATGGCCTAGGGATTACTTAAAGTGGGATATGAGTGGAAAGAAAAAGGTTGAGACCCACTGTTCTAAGTTATTATCTACCATCATTCCTAAATATTCAATTCCTTCCAATTTCCATTTAAACCAACTTTTTGGAATTTTTCATAATCAAAATTTGTTAATCCCATAATTTTGCTTTTTTTCAAAATTAACTTTGTAACTAGAAACTCTTCCATATTTCTCCAGTGTGGTTTGTTTAGCCAAAGATTCCTCGGGATCTAATAAAGACAACAGCACATCATCTGCAAACAAATGGATTTTACGCTCTTCCTGGCCAACTGTGACTCCCTTTCTGTCTGGATCCTTCATTATAGCCTCTGCTAATGGTTCAATTGGCCAAAACAAAGAGGCCTGGAGACAGCTGGATCTACTCAAAGGAAGCGTCATTGACATCTGACCATTAGGATATGATTTTGGCCCCACTGTTTATGATCAAGGGTTTTTATCCAATGAGTAAATATTCGGCTCATTCCAAACTGTTCAAATACAGAGAATAAAAATGGACATTCTAACTGATCAAATGCCTCTTCTGCACCTACAGTTACACTTGGGTTGACTTTAGATTTAGCCAGATCAATTGTACTGAATAATCTGCCCAAATTGCCGGCAGAGTGTCTTTTTTTAATGAAGCCTACCTGATCTGGATTTATTAATTTAGGTAAATATTGCCCTAATCTATTAGCTAGGATTTTACTCAGAATCTTGGAAGCCACATTTAATAGAAAAATAGGCCTCTATGAGGACTATTTTAGTGGATCTGTTTTGTTTTAGTAGCACCGCGATAGCAGCTATTGAGAAGAGTTCCGAGAGAATCTGAATTTCCACCGCCTGCTTTACCATGTCCATAATAAAAGGCATTATGCTCAAACTACAGGGGAATCACGTTGCTCTCCATTGCAGGCAAAATCTTCGCTAGGATTCTACTAAATAGAATAATACCTAGTGTCGCCGAGAATATTCTCCCAGAATCACAGTGCGGCTTTCGCGCAAACAGAGGAACTACTGACATGGTCTTTGCCCTCAGACAGCTCCAAGAAAAATGCAGAGAACAAAACAAAGGACTCTACATCACCTTTGTTGACCTCACCAAAGCCTTCGACACCGTGAGCAGGAAAGGGCTTTGGCAAATACTAGAGCGCATCGGATGTCCCCCAAAGTTCCTCAACATGATTATCCAACTGCACGAAAACCAACAAGGTCGGGTCAGATACAGCAATGAGCTCTCTGAACCCTTCTCCATTAACAATGGCGTGAAGCAAGGCTGTGTTCTGGCACCAACCCTCTTTTCAATCTTCTTCAGCATGATGCTGAACCAAGCCATGAAAGACCCCAACAATGAAGACGCTGTTTACATCCGGTACCGCACGGATGGCAGTCTCTTCAATCTGAGGCGCCTGCAAGCTCACACCAAGACACAAGAGAAACTTGTCCGTGAACTACTCTTTGCAGACGATGCCGCTTTAGTTGCCCATTCAGAGCCAGCTCTTCAGCGCTTGACGTCCTGCTTTGCGGAAACGCCAAAATGTTTGGCCTGGAAGTCAGCCTGAAGAAAACTGAGGTCCTCCATCAGCCAGCTCCCCACCATGATTACCAGCCCCCCCACATCTCCATCGGGCACACAAAACTCAAAACGGTCAACCAGTTTACCTATCTCGGCTGCACCATTTCATCAGATGCAAGGATCGACAATGAGATAGACAACAGACTTGCCAAGGCAAATAGCGCCTTTGGAAGACTACACAAAAGAGTCTGGAAAAACAACCAACTGAAAAACCTCACAAAGATAAGCGTATACAGAGCCGTTGTCATACCCACACTCCTGTTCGGCTCCGAATCATGGGTCCTCTACCGGCACCACCTACGGCTCCTAGAACGCTTCCACCAGCGTTGTCTCCGCTCCATCCTCAACATCCATTGGAGCGCTTACATCCCTAACGTCGAAGTACTCGAGATGGCAGAGGTCGACAGCATCGAGTCCACGCTGCTGAAGATCCAGCTGCGCTGGATGGGTCACGTCTCCAGAATGGAGGACCATCGCCTTCCCAAGATCGTGTTATATGGCGAGCTCTCCACTGGCCACCGTGACAGAGGTGCACCAAAGAAAAGGTACAAGGACTGCCTAAAGAAATCTCTTGGTGCCTGCCACATTGACCACCGCCAGTGGGCTGATATCGCCTCAAACCGTGCATCTTGGCGCCTCACAGTTTGGCGGGCAGCAACCTCCTTTGAAGAAGACCGCAGAGCCTACCTCACTGACAAAAGGCAAAGGAGGAAAAACCCAACACCCAACCCCAACCAACCAATTTTCCCCTGCAACCGCTGCAATCGTGTCTGCCTGTCCCGCATCGGACTTGTTTGCCACAAACGAGCCTGCAGCTGACGTGGACTTTTTACCCCCTCCATAAATCTTCGTCCGCGAAGCCAAGCCAAAGAAGAATAAAAGGCATCAAAAGATCTTTGAATTGTCTATAAAACTTGGGCAGAAAACCATCCTCATTTGCCTGTAATGTATTCAAGGCTTTTTCAATCTTTTCTCTGGTAAAGGGGGCATCCAATTCCATCTGATCTTTATTTTCCAATTTTGGCATTTCAATCAATGAAAGAAATTCACCTATCTCCCTCGAGTCACCTAGAAATTCTGACATACAATTTTCTAAAATATTGTTTAAATGTATCATTGATTTCTTTTGGATTACAAGTTAATTTATCAGGCTCTGTTTGGATTGCATTATCATCTTTGATGGCTCTTCTGCCTTTAATTGCCACAACAAAACTTTATATTTAATATTTCTGTTTTGATTTTAAAATAGTTCTTTCTATTTTATATGTTTGTAATGTATTATATTTCATATTTTTATTTTCCCAGATCTTATATTTATTTTTTGAACCTGAACTCTGGTTCTCTTTTTCCAGCTCTGTTATTTTTTTGTCCAGATCATTAACCTCTGCCATGTGTTCCTTCTTTTTTTTAATTTATTAAATTATCTGTCCCCTTAAATAAGCCTTGAGTGTACCCCATATTTAAAAAAATCTATCATTAGTAGAAGGACAATTCATTTTACAAAATAATTCTATTTGTCCCCTAATTAAATTACAGGAATCTATTCTTCTCAACAGGGTAGAATTAAGATGCCATCTATAAACATTCTCTTGTTTCTCTGGTATGTGCATCATTAAGGGCAGTGGTGCATGATCAGATAGTAATCTAGTCAGGTACTCTGTTTCGACCACTCTGGTTTCCAATTGTGCAGACATTAAAAAAAGATCAATTGTGTGTTAATAAAAATAATGTGTGATTGTAACAATTGTGTCCAGACTCATCTCTGTGGGAACCCACCAAACCTAATACTCATCCCAACATGGCAGCACCCTCAAGAATCACAGCTCCAATACATGATTTCCATGAGCCACCCTCCTGCAGCCCACAACCTATGTGAGCCCTCTGACTGCAAATCACCCACAGCCTGTGTAGGTCCCTCAGTTCCTGAGCCCCTCACTGGTCCTTTGCCGTGGTCACCATCCTGTGGGATCTTCTCCTCTGCTTCTCATTCTCAATTGGTGGAGGGGATGTATTCTCCCTGTTTCTGGGGCCCTCCAGATATCCACTGCTCTCCGGAGTCTGCAACCCCTGAAGCCACTACCGAGCACAGGCTCGCCAACTTGGGCATTGACCTCCACAGATGCAGGATTTTACTTACAAATACTGTTGGCTCCTTTAACAGGCCATTTATAACCTGTACCGAGCTTTCAGCATTAGGATTGGGTGGTTGAACCCTTCAGAGCAGTGTTGTTTCTCTGCTCTCTCAGCTTTCCCAGATCTTTACCACTGCTTTTAGAGCAGCTCTGGCAGTGCTGAATGGAGCCAAATGAGATGTTTGAATCTGTATTTACTTTGGAAATGGACACTGAGTCTATAGTCATGGGTTGATTACCAACAGTCAATATGGCTTTATGAGTGGTAGGTAATGTCCAACCAATCTTGTATAGATTGTTGAGGAGGTTACCAGGAAGGATGTTGTCCACATTGAATTTATTAAGGCGGTTGTGGGAGGTTGGACAAGAATGTTCAGTCTCTTGGCATCCAGGATGAGATAATAGGTTGGATGAGACATTGGCTTTATGGGAGCAGTCAGAGAATGGTAGCGGAGGATTGCCTCTCTGGAGACCTGTGACATGTCATGTGCCTTAGGGATCACTGCTAAGTCAATTCTTGTTTAGCATCTATAGTTGGATCAGCGAACATGGAGATGACACTAAGAATGGAGGCGTTGTGGACAGTGAGGCAGTCTCTCAAAGCTTGTAGCAGAATCTGGACCATCTGGAAAATATTGGCTATAAAATGGTAGAAGGAATTTAATGCTGACAAATGTGAGGTGTGATGAACCAGGGTAGACCTACACAGTAAACGGTAGGGCATTGCGGAGTGTGGCAGAACAGGGATCTAGGAATACGGATACATCATTTATTAAAAGCAGTGTCGCAGGTAGATAAGGTCGAAAAGAGAATATGTGTTCCATCAAAAATAATCAAATTGTTCGAATGTTTTGACAGTCGATCTGCCTGAGCAGTTGGCTGCCAAAGCATTTTTGAGAGCGGGCCTCAATAATATATGCTCCATGAGACCTATCAAACAGGAAGATGACAACTTAAGCATGCAATTGACAAAATCATCTGTTTTCCAAAAGCATTGATTACATACAGATGAAACATTACATGATTCGTTCAAAGCTTACTTCTTCCCTTAAAGGATAAATGTTTTGACATAGACATCGCTGGAGATAGTGGAGATGGTGGTATTGGAGAACTGAGGGGGGCATCATTAAAGGTTAATCCCTGTGTATCTTAAATATGGGTTCCATATTCTTAAAAACATGTTGTAATAATGTTGTAAAAACATGTTGTAAAAACATGTAAAAACATGTTGTAAAAACATGTTGTAAAAACATGTTGTAAAAACATGTTGTAATAATCTTCTCCAGGGGACCACAACTATGCATTTCTGACTTCCAGCAGGTCAGACTCAGTTGGGAATCAGATTTCCAAGTGATGGCTATGCATTTCCTGGCCACCACTGAAGTGAGTCTGGAAAGCAGATTATTTTATCACATTATATGGGAGAATTACTTCTTTTTCTTTTTTTCCTTTCCCTTTGGGGAGGGGGCGGGGTTCCCTTTATCTTTTTTTTGCTTCCTACTTTTCTTTTAAGGATCGGCATGATGTGTAATTTTGTGTTTATATAAACAATAGTGCAGAATTTGATGATTGTGATAATGTGTTGATTCTTCCTTCTTTAAATCTCAACATGTAGTTTGGTTTTGGTATTTTATAGTCTATATCTGTAAAGTTTCTTTATTTTTTTAACTTCCTGTTGATTGAAAATTAAATAAATAAAGGTGAAAAACATGCAATTGAAAAAGGGCTGAAGGTACATGAACATCTGGAGGGCACTGCAACTTTGAGGGCAGGTAGCTCATAACTCTTAGGAAATTCTACCTCATGTCTCTGACAAAATAGGAGCCAAAAATAAATTACAAAATGTACTTTTGACATTCACTTTCCAGGGAAAGTTAACAGAGACTTGTGTAGAATTGTCAATTTTGTTGTAACTACTTACCTAATTTTCTGAGGTATTTAATGAAAGAAGTGATGAGTAAATGGTAGTAAAGTAGAAATTGCAAGGAATTTAATAAGTTGCCAAGTCACTCCATAGCTGTGGCTGAACTTTCGAAAAGGTGACACACAGCAGTGTCATTACCTGTGATACATCTCTTCTGGATGAGCTCAATGCTCTATGATTGTTTTAATGATGCTCCATCACAGGTCCCCACAGCCCCTATGCTCCCAGTTTCTGAGGCTAACATGAACAGAACATTCAGGAGGGTGAATTCTCTCAAGGCTTAAAACCTGAACAAGCTAACTGGCTGGTGCTTTTGCACACATTTTTAATCTCTCGCTAAATCATTAAGTGGTACCCACATACTTCAGAGGGACATCCATTGTACAGATGCCCAAGAACAGCAAAGAGATCCGCCTCAAAGACTATTAGCTAGTGACACCGATGTCTACTGTGATGAGATGCTTTGAGACATTGGTTATGGAGAAGATCATCTGTATTAAAAAGGACTTTGACTCCCTTCAATTGGGCTATCTTCACAAGATGCCATCTCGCCATCACCCTATCTCTGTAGCCACTCTAGCCCCTATTTTAAGAAGGACCAGGAAATTGTGGGCGGCATAGTTGGCGTAGCAGTTAGCGCAATGCCTTTCAAGCACCAGCGATCAGGACTGGAGTTCAAATCCTGCCCTATCTGTGAGGAGTTTGCACGTTCTCCCCGCATCTGCATGGATCTCCCCTGGGGCGCCAGTTTCCTCCCACCATTTGTGTAGGTTAATTGGGTATAAATTGGGCAGCATGGACTTGTGGGCCGAAATGACCTGTTACAGTGCTGTATGTCTAAATTTATAAAAAATTTACATTTAAAACAAAAGTTTTTAAATAAATGTAATGGATCATAGATTTGAAGGCTTGAAGACCTGCCCACCATTAACCATCCGGAGAGAGTCCATGTCCTGCTAATTACAACCCTAAAATAAATTCAACAAATTCTTCAGTGCTTCATTTTAGTGATGTAATGTAATCTGATGAAAAATAAATAATGTGATGCAAATTTTTTTCTCAATTTACATCAACAAAATGTTTCCTTCTTCTGAATACTTTTCTCTTAAATCTTCTGAAGGCCTTTCCACCCCAAAAAGAGTTCCAGTTTCTGTTTTGTTTTCCTACAAAACTATAACTGTTGGTGCTGTAATGCTCTTTTTGCACGATATCCATGGCCCTGTTATATTCCTTGAAGTGGGGCTGGCGACAATGCTTGTGCTGAGGCCTACTGAAGGAAGAGGTTTGAGGGATTGCAGCACATTTAAAGTAATGGTCTAAGAATTTAAAAAATGATAATAAATGTGTGTGACCTTCCTATAAATTTGAAATAATAACTTTGACACATCATCTGATTATGCAAATGTCACCATTAAATTTAAACTATTGCGAAATTCCATTCAAATGTTGAAAATGTCCTATTCCCCTATAATAATATCTGGACACATTCAAAGATGCAGTATCACACCAAGATAGACCTCTTTGATTTATCTATTCTTGGGATGAGAGTGATCCTGGCATTATTTGACACTCTTGGAGCTGTGTGATTTTCAAGGCGATGTCAGATCTCAATTCATCTTTGGACACACTGGATGAGACTAATTTTCTTCCATAAACAATATCAGTCAACAATTGCATTTTTACAACAAACCCAAAGCTTCATCACCTCTTTTACTTTATTACCTACTAGATTGACATTTTTGAAAATCAGAATTCTGTCTCAAATTATTATGGTGGAATAATGAATTTTTACTATCTAGTTTGGAGATGCAGGAATATAATCACTGAACCAGCTGGCTCATTTTAATTGTTACTGACTTGCCGAAAGCTTTTCCTGGTAGATTTGTATCTGTCATGTTGGGAAGGTATCAGGTTCAGTGGGTTAACAGAGAGACGAGTCTGGACACAAGTGTTACAACACATGTATCTTTAATTAAAACATGGGAGACAAACAGGGGAGAGCATTAAGCAGTACTCAATCACTATTTCACTTAAGCAATGATATTGACATTCACCTTGGACCTCGGCTGGACTCCCACAATAGTGAACCTATACTCAACACGCTCACACACTTGAGTACACACACTACAAACAGGGACTTTTACACACATCCAGTTCCCTGTACGAAAGGGTGTGTGGCTCTCTGCAAGTATTGATCTATCGCAATACTACAACTCAGCTTCAGTGTTATGCACACCTTACACACATCACTTTCAGCAATGTTCAAAGTAGCAACCTGGCATGGAGCAATGTCTGGTGCTTGGACCATGAGGCAAAGAGAAAGCATGTGCTGTGCGTTGGTGTTATATATAATGCAAATCTGTGCTTCTAGCCAATAATGATCCTAGCATATTTAAATAAGCCAACAACAGGGAATGCACTAATGGGCCGATAGAGCCCAACCTTAATTGACAGGTGACATGACTTCCGAATAAGTTTCATTTGGGGAGGACACATGTCCACTTGCAATACACACATTGCAGACAGGCAGGGAGGCCACATTTCCTCCACACACAACAGTATCACAGGTTAAACAGGAGTGAAAATAAACAATAAGCTTTTTAGCATTGCTTTCCTTCAAAGTTTGTACACTTGCCCCTCTTCCATCTACTGACAAAGAACTGTTCTGAAGTTCTTGGTCATTTAATGTTTAGCAAAACATTAGCATCACTAGAGAGTTTGAGATTGCCACTTGCCACCAAAATATTCTGAACACGGTGTACATTGAGTGACCAAGATGCAAGAAGACCTTGGAGTTAAACTAGTGTAAATCAATGGCTTTTAGAGAGGAGTGGTGAACTTTCAAGATGGTGAAAAGTACTTAGGCAAAGCTAAAAAGACAACAAATAAAGATGTAATCTGTAAGTTGTTCATCAGATATTCTGCATAATGAGACACTCAATCTTTTTTGATATGTTTATTCTAGTAATAATTGCTTGCGATGAAGTAAAACAAGAAATAACATGTTAAGGCTTTCCCTTTTAAAAAAAATAATCAAAGCACAATATTGAGTCCCACTTGCTTCAGGGTCACCCGTTAAGTTAATTGATTTCTTAGATGAAGAGAACAAAAGCTGCACTGACAAATTTCAATGTTTTATAACTGAAACCATAGCTTCAGGGAAACCTCAGATAGTTTTTATGCAGTGCTGTCACCAGCTTGTTTTATTTTTGTGCCTTGATGTGTTTAATATCCTAATGGTCTGCCATTTGTATCCACTACTTTTAATCACCAATAATTAGTTGCTGTTTCCATCCAATTTTCTGACTAAAATGTAATGATAATAATAACATTGAATGAATGCCTCCAGTTTGTGGTGGGGGTTAAGCAAGGACAGACAGATAGCCTAAGATGCACATTGCTTTTGTAAATGCTTAATGAAATTATTAGAGCTGAATTTTTGTCCAAATTTCTGTTTTTTCTTTAATTTAAAAAAAAATTAGGCATACAGCACGGTATGAGTCCATACTGCCCAATTCACACTCCACTAACCTACACCCTCGGTATATTTTTGAACATTGGGAGGAAACCGGACCCCCCCAGGGAAAACCCACACAGACATGGGGAGAACATACAAACACCTTACAGAGAGCAGGGGATTCGAAACCCAGTCTTGTCCCGATCACTGGTGCTGTAAAGGCGTTGCGAGAGACAATTTTGGGAATGATGAATAATGAATTGTTGAAAAAAGGTGCATATGATTTATCTTGCTACGAGGTTCTTTAATCCCTAAATGCTGGTTATAGTTGAAAGAGGGTAGAAAGCAGATTAAGCTAGCTATTGTGATTCCTGGGTTACTCTACCAATACAATATTCTCCTTTAATGTTCAATTAGAAATCTTGTCTCATGCCTGCTTTTAATTGGAGACATCTGAATTTACATTGTGAAGAAAGGAAGATGATGATGAGAATGGAAAAGGCCAAACTGGAGTCTCTTAAAATCTGGCCACAATGGAGATGCCTTCTCAATCTGTGCTTCTACACCATCACCAGGCTATACAGACCAAGAGAACCATACATAATGGCTTCTCCATGCTACTGAAGCAAGTCAACTGCTGATTGAAGACCTCACCTACACACTTCTTCTACTAGGAGAACAATGTTGTTTATGTTATCAAGGTCCTGAACTAGTTTGTAACTGGGTCATGATCTTGATCAGCAAGATAAAGATCAACTAGAAAGTTGGGTGGAACAATGGCAAATGGAATTTAATCCTGACATATGCAATGCAATATCTTTTTGGAACACAAAAAGGGAAAGGCATTCAGAGTAAATGGTAGGGCCCAAGGGATTGTTGATGATCAGAAGACCGCAGGGTACATTTGGAAAAGGTGGCACAGAGAGGTACTCTTACATTTAAGAATCATCAAGACAATATTAAACCACTGAGGCATAGAAAGCTACAAACCTAAAGTGACTAAATGGGATTAGTGCAGACATGGGCATGGTGGACCAAAGAGCCTGTTTCTGTGCTGTCTAACTCTACGAGTACTCAGAGACATCATCTATGACTTTGTCTCATTAAACAAGGAGCTGATTAATACTGCAATGAGAAGATGACTGATGAATAATTCACTAATGCAGGCAAGTTATATGTTCTCCAATGAATATAAACAAAGAAACATAGACATTAGCAAAGACCCCTTGAGAAAATTTTATAGGAGTAAAGCACAAACTTAATAGGCATAATTTGAGGACCAGCTTTATGCACTTGAGAAGACATCATGGAGGTCCAGAAAAGTTATGACTTGCAAAGCCTTGTGATCATACAATTTCTACAAAAAGATGATTATAACTTCAATAAACTAATATTTTCAATGTATAAAGATGACCTAGTCTAACTAACTGAAACTGCCAAGCGACTTGTTGAGACTTGTTGAGCCCATGGTCCAATGACACCCAATCGACCTAGAACCTCCTTTACATTTTGAATGGTGGGAGGAAACCCGAACACCATGCAGACACAGGGAGAACTTACAAACTCCTTACTAATAGAATGGGATTAGAACCTCGGTTCCCATCGCTGGCGCTGTAACAACGATGCGCTAACCATGAGAATCTAAACCTTGAGAATCTGAAGAAAAAAAATGTCTAGAACAATAGAAAGAAGATTTTAAAATTAGTTATGCCAAGAGCAATGGAAAATAATGATGTTTTTGTTATAATGGATTTAAAAGCAAGAGGTGAAGTGGGTTGATTGAAAATACAATCAGCACAGCTGATGCTAAACAGGTAACAAAAATCTAGAGTCTATAAATGTATCTCTATGCAATTCCCCAAAATAGGCATTGTATAGTGGAAATTGCATTAAGATAGCCTTAGCCACTTTTGTACATGAGTGAGTTAACACCAGTCATTAATAAGATACAGTTTCCTTAGTACTTTAGAACTAGTGCTGTGAGGAAGGGTACAGAAGGGAGATAGATCAGCTAGTTGAGTGGTGTGACACCAAGAACCTTGCACTCAACATTAGCAAAACCATGGAATTGATTATGGACTTCATGAGGAAATCAGGAGAATGTGAACCAGTCCTCATCGAGGGCTCAGTAGTGGAGAGCATTAAAAGCTTCAAATTCTTGCATGACAACATCTCTGAGGATCTATCCTGGAGCTTCCATGTCGATGCAATCATGAAGAAGGCTCACCAGCAATTATGGTATACTTTGTGAAGGGTTTGAAGAGATTCACCGAAGGCTCTCGAAAACTTCTGCAGATGTAGAGCATTCTGGCTGGTTGCATCAGTGTTTGGTACAGAGGTGACAATGCTCAGAACAAGAAAAAACTCTAGAGGGTTGTTAAAGTCCTGCAAGATCACGGGCACCAGCTTCACTCCATTGAGGATATCTACAAGAGGTAGTGCCTTAAAACAACCTCTATCCTCAAGGACCCCCACCACCCAGGTCATGCCACCTTCACTCTGCTACTATCGGGGAAAAGGTACAAAATCCTGATTACGAACACTCAGCGGCACAAGCACAGCTTCTTCCCCTCTGCCATCAGGTTCCTGATCCACAGACATTGCCTGACTTTGATTTTATTTTGCACTATTTTTATTTATTTTATCAGCAGTGGCAGATTAAGCATTAAGTTGAGAAGGCTGAAGCCTAGGGGTCCAGTGGGTAAGAAGGCCTGAGCCGCAACTCCCAACGAGATTGTGTTTACTATGGCCAATGTGGGCAAAAGTCAGCGCCATTTCATTGCTGGAGTGATGAACGTGGTAGTTTCTGGGAGCTGGAGGCAGTGGCATGAAGATTTGCAGTGTGTGCAAGGAGAGGGCTCTGAAATATCGGTGTCCAGCCTGTTGTCACCTGCGCTAGGAAGTGAACAACAGAAGGGATGTGCGGCCGGTGGTGTCTCAGAGATTGGATGAAAGTGAGGCCACTAACCTTACGAGACCGGCTGAGTTCCTGCAACATTTCTGTGTGTGTTTTACCACTAACCTTATAAACCACAGCTCTAATTCCCTGCTCAGGGCAGCCCTAAGCACCAATCACTTTTGAGCATGTAAGTACAACTTATACAACTCAAAAGTTCTTTTTATTTTCACAAAATTAAAACATAAATTGGTTATACAATATTATTAAACTCGTAGACAGGAGTGGGAGGGAGATCCAGCCACAGGGTAGAAGGAAAATTTCACAGTGGTGATAGGCCATTTCCTGTGAGTCGCTGTTTTAGAGCTATGAATGAATAAGTGTGCCAGAATGTCAGTAGCATGGTGCTTTAAAACTTGCCCTTGTGAGATAAACTCTACATAGTGTGTGCGCAAGAATACACCACTGTTTGTGCTCTCTCCGGCTAGAATGCCCTTGAAGTACCTCAGCCCGGTACCTCTCACGTCCATGGAACTCAGCCGCATGCCAGTGGTTACACGGGCTCCTTCACTCCTTCCACTTATTTCGAAGGAAATATCACAGGAAGCAGCACATTACTTGGTGGGAACCTTGACTCAAAGGCACACATGTCAAACTCTGAAATTTGGCCCATGATCTAATTATATTTGGCCTGCAAGATCATATCAAATATGTATTAGAGCTGGCCCGCTGGCCGCCGCGCTAGTATAGCGCATGCAGAGCTAATACTACAAATCCCAGAATGCTTTGCAAAATGCATTGGCGCCGGCCCGTCAGCCTGCTAATCACCCCCCACCTCCTCTCTTTACATTCATTAGCACCTGCGACCTGTCGCCCAACTCACATGTAATAAACCCCTTACGAAAAATGGCCAAACGAAAGACAGAAAACAGGACCTTTCAAGACAGGTGGGAGGCAAACTCTGACCCCAGAGTTTCATGAACTTGCATCTAAGAAGAGATGCCAAGTATCTGGTTTAGGCCCAGGTGCATCAGAGTAAATCACAGTGGAGCAAAGGTATCAATCTATTACGATACCGAGAAGCACAAGGATAGTGCTTTTGAACGGTACAAGTAGAGTGCAGGAGAAGAGGTCAACTGTAGAAGTGGGTCCAGAGCCTGATGCTGATTGTGATGCAAAAGGAATAACCAGAGTGCCCATAGCAACGTCAGCCAAGGCCAGCCACATGATGAAACAAAATCTGGTTTCCCTGAGAGCTTGGTTGATTTTGACTGCTCACCAGACCAGCACATTGCCCAGTACAGATGTAACCAGGATCAGCACCTCCATCCAAATATAGATTGTCAGAGAGGGAGAGATGGCTCTGGTCTCACCTTCCTGAGTGGTCGTCATCCTCACATCCACTCTCGTTGGGATGGAGAGGCAACGAGTAATGAAGGATCTGTGGCCAAGTGACCGTAAAGAGAAAATTTTCTGGCCAACATTTTTGAACATATTGGCATTGCCCACTATAAAATGTGACTAGGAGCAATGAGGTAGTATTGGAGTGGGGGGGGGGGAGGTAGTGAGAAGAAGGGACTGGGGAGGGTTTAAACAGGAGTTTATTGCATTAAAATTGTTTAGAGAGCAAAGTCAATGTGGAGAACAGTAACTCTTCCTAGTTTTAATGCTCTTCTTGAGTTAACGGCGCAATCACCCCCTTTCATTAAATTATTAATACCTGAAAAAAAATATCCAAATTTAGGCTCGTTACAGAAATCCAGAGCATAAAGTGCAAGCAGGAATAATTTTAACTACCAATTTAACATTTTATTAAAATTGGCAGGGTCATCAAAAATTTTATTTATACCTCCTTTAGTAACCAACGTTTCTTTTTCAGACTGTCTAGGTAATCTTAAACGTTGACCTAACTTATCAATTAAAAAGGCTTTAACTTGATAATAACAAAAAAAAGGTATTATTTGGAACATTGTATTTTTTTTCCATATAAAAAAAATAACCAGGGAGGGGAATGGTGGGGAGGAAGGGAGGGATCAGGTTTATAAACTACATGCATTTTCTTATTCATTATTAATTGAAATGTATTATGGTTTTAAAATTTTAAATAAAGTATCCAAAAAAAAGTTTTATTAATAAATGAAAGCCTAATTTGTTCCTTCGCTGCAAGGTTATTTGGTCTGTTATTATTCATGCAACAGTTGTAGAAAATGTGTAATGTATAAATTGTTTGGAATGAAATTTCAGCAAAAACATAAGTGAGAAGCCGAACTCACGTTTGTAAATTGAGTTGTAAAATCACAACGCTGGATGAACTCAGCCGGTCATAGGGGGTAAAGATGTGTTACTAATGTTTTGGGCCGAAGCCCTTTTTCAAGGTATCTTTACTTTCTGCAGATGCTACGAGACCAGCTGAGTTCCTCCAGCATTTCTGTGTTTTACCCATGTCACAGCATCAGACAAGGGGTGGGGGCCATGGGGCAAGGTCAGGGTGGGGGGGGGCCTTACTAAAGCTCAGCCTAGGGTCCAGGTGGTAGTTCATCTGCCACTGTTTGTAAGGTGGTTGATATAAATGTTCGCACTGTGATGTTGCCACAAATCAACAAATTTTGTGACATGTTCATGACAATAGATGGTGATTCTGATTCTGGAATGCATCTTTGCCAAATAATGTCATCAGTAATGCAACATCCACAGTTTGTTTCTGGTAAGATTTTCAATTGCATTGCTTTAAATCAGCACTCAATAAAGGAAGGACTCAAACTGACCCTTACAAACAGGACCATGCTTCCTCACTCATGCCGTTACAAGAGAAGGGCTGCACATATCTCTGCAGAACAAGGTCCGTATAAATTCATCCAAACTCAGATCCCAGTCATCAAAACCCCAGGTGATTTCAGAAGATTCTGCATCAACATGACTTTACTAGAAATGTCAGAAGTAATTTTGAAATACGTGCTGTTATCCTTTCAATAAATTAAAAGATTTGGGAAAAGTGCAGCTTGCTTAAATATCTTAAATATCAATATAAAGAATTCAAATTTGGAGATTGCAGGTAAATTAGTGTGTTTGGGTGGCATGGGCTGGAAGGGCTTTTTATTGTGCTTGTATCTCTAAATTTTTAAAAATCATATATATATATATATATATATATATATGTGTGTGTATAAAATTGAATTAGGATACAACTCACTAATCGCATATTGGACAGGTGACAGTGCTCCTGCTCTTGAATGGTTAATTTTCTGGGCAATGAGAGTGTTTACCCAATGTCAGCATGAAGTTCGCCTTCCTGATCTGCCTATAGCGTTAGTTTTTAAGACAGGTAGCACATTGTGGGTACTTTTGTTGGACAGCTCATTTGCATCACATGATGATGTTTCACTGTATTCACCCTTTTATTTTTAGCTACATCTTCTATCATCCCCTCTGCTTTTTGCTAAAAGATTTACTTGTCAAATTGTTTATTCACAGTGAGGCCGAGGACCCTGTGATATCTGTCTCTGAGGCCGATATCAGAACATCATTTAAGGGGCTGAACCCTCACAAGGCATCAGCCCCTAAAGGCGTACCTGCAAAGATATTGAAAATCTGTGCCAACAAACTAGCCGGACTGTTCACAGACATTTTCAATCTCTCATTGTTGAAGTCGGAGGTTCCTATCTGCCTCAAAAGGGCATCAATCATTCTGGAGCCAAAGAAGAGCAGAGTGAGTTGCCTCAACAATAGCACTAAAATCTACTGTGATGAAATGCTGTGAGAGGTTGGTCATGGCCACCATTAATATCTATCTAAGCAAAAGACTCGACCCACTGCAATTCGTCTATCGTCACAATCGCTCCATGGCAGATGTAATATCTTTGGCTTTTCACTCAGCTCTGCATCACCTCGAAAACAGCATCTCTTATCTTCATCGATTACAGCTCAGCCTTCAACACCATCATTCCTTCAGTGCTGGCCAACAAGCTCCAAATCTTGGGCCTCTGCAACTGTATCCTTGATTTCCTCATCGGAAGTCCACATTCAGTAAAATTGGAAACAACATCTCTTCCTCACTGACGATCTACACAGGTGCACCTCAATGCTCCATGCTTGGCCTATTGCTCTACTCACTATACACCCATGACTATGTGGCCAGGCACAATTCCAATGCGATCTACAAATTTGCCAATGTCGCCAGTCACAAACATCAATGAGGAAGTGTACAGGAGGGAGATAAGTCAGCTCTTTGAGTGGTGTAACAACAACAACCACCTTGCATTCAAAGTTAGCAAAGCCAACAACCTAGCACTCACCGTTAGCAAAACCAAGGAGATGATTGTGGATTTCAAGAGAAAGTCAGGAGAACACGAACCAGTCCTCATTGAGGGCTCAGTAGTGGAGAGGGTTAAGAGCTTCAAATTCCTGAGTGTCAAAATCTTCGAGAGTCTGTCCTGGAGCCTTCTTGTCAATGTAATCATGAAGAAGGTTCACTAGATGCTATACTTTGTGAGGAGTTTAAGGAGATTCACTCTATCACCGAACACTCCCAAAAACTTCTACAGGTTCTGGTTTGAGATTCTGGCTAATTGCATCACTCTCTGGTATAGAGGTGCCAACACTCAGCACAAGAAAAAACGCGGCCTGTGATATCACATACAACAGTATTCACTCCATCGAGGACATCTACAAGAGACAGTGTCTAAAGAAACCAGCATCTATCCTCAAGGACCCCCACCGCCCAGGCACAGGAGCGGCACAAGGACAGCTTCTTCCTCTCGGCCATTAAATTTCTGATTGAACAATGAACCCAGACACTATCCCACTTTGACGTTTCCTATTTCTTACACTATTTTTATTTATTTTATAGGTGTAAGGTAGATTATATAAACTGTGATGCTGCCGCAAAATAATGAAATCCATGACAATAAATTCTGAGAAATATAAATGGAAATCTTCAATGTTTACAAATTATACTTTCACACAGAACAATGTCACTTCAATTATTCTGACACCCTGCGTATTCTTGTAGATGAGGAACTGCAAATGGTCCCCATGGTCTAGAATAAGGAAAACCATGAGAAATGATCAGTCTCCAGCTAATTGATGTTCTGTTACACCACAACCCCCAACACCTCCCCCACTGGAACACACCTGTGTATGAATGTTCTGAGAAAGCTAGAATAGACAAGTGCCAAATTGGCACTCGAGATAAATTGTTGCAACATTGACTTAAAGATTAGAGATTTTTTTATAGTTTTCTTTATTAAGGGGAAATCAGGCAACGGTAAACTTTGATCTCCAAAGTAACATAAAAATATAAGAAATAGGAGCAGGAGTAGACCATTCAGCCCATTAAGTCTGTTCTGCCATTCAATGAGATCATGACTCATCTCCACCTTCCTGTCTTTTCCCTATATCCCTTAATTCCCCTACAATGTAAAAATCTAACTGAACACAAAAAATTGCATGGAAAGAATTCACTGAGGCTAAAGTCATAGATGGCAATACAGACTAAAAAGCAGTTGAGAAGATTGATTTTTCCTTGCTCTTAACTTTTTTATGGGATTCTACGAAAGTAAAATTGCTTGTCAACTGAGTTCATGCGGGAGTGATGCCCATTTGCAGCAGGCCACAAGATCACAGCAAGTATCTCTAACTCTGTTGTTGAAGACTGGTAATCAGTCATCAAGGATATTGTCTCAGCAATTCTTCTAGGCATTGTCAGAGGCTCAAGCATAGTCAACTGCTTAAGTAGTCACTTTATTTTTATCACAATGTCAGAAATGGAGCATTGCAGGTTCCATTTCAAGCTCCACAGGAAATGGATCAGACTTTACTAGCCATGCAACAAGACCTAGATAATATTCAGGCATGGGCTGATGAGAGACAAGTAATGTTTATCCAAAACAAGTGCTATGTAATGTCCATTTCCAGCCATAGCTCATTAACATTTAATAATATTACAATCCCCAGATTTCCCGATCACCAACATCCTGGTTTCCACCATAAATTAGAAACATAACTGAGACAGCCATATAAATACTGCTACTACACAACCAGATCACAGGTTGAGTATCCTAAAGAATTCAAAATAAGTGTATTAGGGATTAGTCATTTACCAATTGCTTCCCAGTTAAACAATCAACTCCTGCATGTGGGTATTTGACAGGAGTGCCACAGAGAAACATCTTGCATCAGTTTAGCAGAAAGCAAGGTGTTAACTTGGCCACACCTGCTGGCAGCAAATCTCTAAAACAAATAGAATTTTGCATATTTGTATTGAGTGGCCGTGGGCCATGACCATGCTGCAGAACGTTGGTTGAGTGCACAAGAAAATGGAGTTTGTTCTCTTCAGCTAGTTTCCTGTAAAAGCCTGGAAATCACTGGATGAGATGACTGACATATTGTTGCACAATTTGGGGAGAAAATTATACCCAAGTCAGCAAGGCTGAATGATGGGAAATAATAGAAAAATATTATACATGCCTAAAAAATTATAGCAAGGCTAGTGGTACAGAATGTTCTGATTCTTTCATATTATGCTTTGAATATGTTTTATTGTTTACCGAGTCAAATTGTGAACTCAGTCTTTCTCCATTCATCACCTGGGATAGATTTCCAGGCCATTAATGCGTTCTCTACATCGGAGAGACCGGTCACAGACTGGGCGATCACTTCGCACAGCACCTCCGCTCTGTTTGCAACCACAGCGACCTCCCAGTGGCCAACCATTTCAATTCTGAGTCACACTCCTGTGCTCACATGTCTTCTATAGCATTATGTAGTGTCCCATCCTGAGCACCCACAGATTGGAGGAACAGCACCTTATTTTCCATCTGGACACGTTCCAGCCACATGGCATGAGCATTGACTTTACTGCTTTCCATTTAACCTGCTCACCTTTTCTTTCCCCTCCCCTTTTCCTGTCTTTCCAGTTCTTTCACCCTCACAGCCCAGCCAACCCCCCTCCCCCTCATTGCTGCTGTCCCCTCCCTCCTTTCGCCTCCTATGATCTCCTGCCTTTGCCAACCCCTCCCCCCTCCCCCTGCTACTCTTTTGTTCAAACACTTGTTGGCATTTTCTCATATTTTGATACATAAAGGACACTGACCTGCTGAGCTTCACCTTAAACCTATGTCCTCTTGTTCTTAATTCTCCTGCTCTGGACAAGACTCTGTATGCATCCTGATCTATTCCTCTCTGCAGTTCTCGGCCCATCTGCCTTATTTGTGACTCCAGGCCCATAGTTATGTGGTTGACTCTGCCTCAAAAACTACTAAATTCTAGGCCACGTATGAAAAATACTACCCTAGCCCTTCTGTGAATGAGTAAATAATTTTTAAAAAATCCCTCTTTTCTGTGCCAACCTTGAACACTAACTGTTGGAGCTTTCTTACAGCCACGGACAGGATGGTAGCTCAGCAATCAAAAGCTGCTGCCAGGGATTTGGGGCTTGAATCTGAAGTTGGGTGCTGTTTGTGCAGTTTACACATTCTTTCCATGACCATATATCTTTCCTACCGTTGATCTGTTTTGATCTGTTTTATTTTTACACCCTAAAGACATGGTGGTAGGTTAATTAGCCACTGAAAATAATCTGCTAGTATGGAATTAATTTTTAAAATAGTTATTTTTACTTTAACGATGCAGCTCTGTAGAAGGCCCTTCTGCCCAATAAAATCCTTGCCACCTAATTGCAGTAAATTAATCTATCAACTCCATATATTCTGTAGGGTGGGAGGAAACCGGAGTACTCAGGGGAAACCCACACGGACACGGACAGCAAGTACGAACCATGCCACTAATTTTAGATTCATGACTAAAAGAATGAAGGGGATTTGATGGCATGTGTGAGAAAGAACAAATTGCAAGGTTATGAGAAAATATGGAATGGGGAGGTCGGAATAGGATAGATCAGATTGCTACTTATTAGCCAGCAATGATCTCCTTCTGTGTTACTTTAAGTATTTAAGAATTTTCTCCAACGCTCATTGGTTGTAGACTTCTTTGGAACTATCCTGTCCTGGGCATCACTGGAAAAGGTTGGAAATCTAGTAATGCAGTCAATTTATTGAATGCCCTGCTTGGAAAAACGGCAGAAATCAGCTTACGTTGTTAGTTGATGATGCCTCAACTGGACACCTGGGGATTGGGTTTTGACCTTAAAATTTTGAATAAGATTTAATTACAGCTAATATCATTTGTAAAGAAATCTCCTTGGCCTGGGCTCTCAGGGTTTATCTGTTTTGTTTTGATGTCTGTCATCTGTTCCTGGTCTGAATTCCCTTGTGATGATGTCTAGGACAAGGCACTTCCTTTCCACTTAATTTAACTACACAAATATTTGGGAGTGTCTTTGTTTTTCTTGTTAATGCCTTTGATGGGTTTCTGGTGGTTGCTATGCATTATAGATTCTTGTCATGTTCTTAAGGTGGTTGAAGGACTCTTGCTCACAGGGTTTGTGTTAAAGTGGGACTGTTTAATAGCGTATTAGGTTCAACTGAGTTCACTGACCTCAGGCTTGCCATCAAAGGAGGAATAGCACAATTAGCTTCAAAAAGAAAAAAAGATCTCACCCCCTTCTTGTCAGTCATCCGGTTCTTCCTGGTGGAAGATGAACACTTCAATATATATCAGCTTACATATTATTCCACCAAAAAAATGCATTTCTGCTTGGGTTGATGGGTGAAAAAAATCCCTATTCTCATTCCATTGTGAAAGAAAAATAGAACAGTTGAATATTTTGAGAGTTTGAAAAATCTTGGTATCCAGAGGGACCTGGGTGTCCTTGTACACAAGTTGCTGAAAGTTAACATATAGGTATTTCAAGCTTTTCTGAAGGCAAATGGGATTTTTCTTTATTGCAAGAGCATGAGCACAAGAGTGAAGAGAAATTCACGGCCCATGGGGTTTGAATCATGGAAGCAGGCCCCACTTTTTCTATAGCAAGCATTAAATATCCTTCTTCACCAATCCCATTTTCCTTTTGCATCCATCTTGACTCTTGTGAGTTCCTTGGACTTCACTTATCGTGGACTCTCAACATCTCTTCATTTGTCAGGAAGACACAACAGCGACTGCAGTTCCTGAGAAGACAGAAGCGGGTAAGGCTACTGGCCACCATTCTATAGGACCTCTATCAAGATGATCCTGGCCGGGTGCATCACAGTGTGGCATGGTTCTGCAGAGAACTGGATCAGAGGTAAATCCACTGGACCATAAGAGTAGCAGAGAAGATCATGAGAGTCTCCGTTTCTCCCCATCGATATAATCTACCAGGATCCTTGTCTGAAGAGGCCACACAAAATCGTTGAGCACCCTTCCACCCTGCACACAGCATCTTTCAGCTATTCCCATCGGGGAAGAGATACAGGAGTATCAGAGCTAGCAAAACTAGGCTGAGGAAAAGGTTCTTCCCACGGGCAGTGAGAATACTGAACGACCAAAGGAACTGGTCACACTAACCATCCGAGTCTCTCATATTCATGAAACAATATTTATTTATCGATGAATGCTTCTCTTGCGTATGCATTGCTTGTCTGAATGTGTGTTATGTCTGGTTATATGTTTGCATGTTTTGCACTGAGGAGAATGCTGTTTCGTCGAGTTGTACTTGTTCAATCAGATGACAATAAACTTGACTTGACTCTTCCTGGCCCTGATTCTCCTCAATCCCAAAGAACTGCCTTGAGGAAGAAGGAACAGTGCACTGGAATGCATTTATTCTCAAAACTTTTAGTTCAGAAACAAGGACCCATGATCAAATTAATATTGGAATTGTAGTCCACCTCGTTATTTATTTAAATAAAAACAGTAATCAATAAAAGATCTCATTTGTTTCTCTTTCTCTCTTATTGTAAGGGGCACCAGGTGAAACTAATGGTGATTCTTCGCCTGCTTTACAGCAGGCAGAAGTCATTTTCTGTACTGTTATATGTCAGTAAAGGAAGGTTGAATCTTGAAAAAATTCAGCATGTTATATATTATTCTACGAACAGAGAAAAAATAGAGCCAACATTTTAGACCCTTCATCAGAACTGTAGAAGTGAAGTAAAACCAGAATGTTGTAAAAGATGAGGACTGGTGAGCAAAAAGGCAATGATGAATCAATAAGGCAATTGGGAATTTTTTTTAAAAAAACACTAAAATATATTTGGCAGAACTTTAAGAGGTAGTTATTGGAAATTTGAAGCAAAAGAGAATGCTGGGAATAACCCGTGATTCTGCCAGGATCTATGGAAAGAAAAAAAAACATCCAACTTAACATTACAGGTGGATGACCTTATCTCAGATTTAGTCAGTTCCAGCAGAACAAGGAAAGATGGTTTTCTAAAATTGCTGAGTATCGATTTCCAAGAGTCACAATATGTCCGGCCTGCAGATTGTTTCTCTAAATTATACTTATCCTTTTAGAAGGAAGCAGCAGAAATGGAATCAGAGTGGGAGTGAGATAGAATCTTGTAGTGAATGGAACATCAAATTCACCCTTCCAGACTGAATGTAGATGTTTAAGGTTTGTGGTCTGCAAGTAGAGAAAAAAAAACCATAGTAGTGAGCACCAATTTGTTTTACACCAAAATGGGGAAAATATGAGTGAATCAGTTTCACATGAAGGAATTGTTGGGTCCAAGAATCATGGTGTAACATGTGGTTGTATGGTAATGCAGTGAGAGAAGTGAAGGGTTGGTGGAGGCAGAAGGGCAATCAGAGCAATCCCTTTAGAGCATTGAAAGGGAGAGGTGAGAAAAATAGATCATAAGGTAGAATCTCATTGATGAGAATCACAGAGGATAATCCATTAATTGTGAAAATTGGTGGAGTGAAAAGTCACAAGGGGAAGAGTTAGAAGTCAGGAGTCTTCCAGGATTGTGCTCATTCTTCCATCTGCATAAGAAGCCACAGATTTTGAAAGGTAGTGCTAACATAAATTTTCTGTCTTGTGTAGAAGACAACATACATGTATGTATATTTAGGGATGAGGCTTTGAACTCTTTATTTACTACTGTACATTGTTCCCCTGTCTATAACATTCCTCAGGTGTGTGAGAGACGTTTTCTGCAGCATCAGACACCTAAAAAATGTCTTTATTTGCATTTAAAGTGCAGCTGCAAAGACACAAAGAACCTTTACTTCATTCAGCTTGCTGTATTTCTACCAGCATGAACCACACTGCTCTCCAATGCCAAAGCAATGCCTGTACAGTTTGCCATATGCCAAATGTCTGAAAACAACCACCACATAACAAAGAGTCTCAAACAGTCCACTTGATAAAACAAATCCCACTGTCATTTTATACTTCAGCACTTGTCAGGTACCCTCCAACTCATAAAAACATTCTCACTTGCAAATATATTTTCATTTTCCTGTGTGCTTGTTATGATGAAGCTTCCCCAGAATATCAATATTAGCATTCCCTCACCTTACAGATGCAACAGGTCAAGTAGGACGAACTTCATCACTCAGTGCAGAGGATTAATGAATGCTAAAGTTCCAATGATGAGAAGAGGTGTTGCTGACTGGCTGCATCACAATCTGGTATGGGAGCACAAATACCCCTGAGCATAATCCCCTCCAAAAGGTAGTGGACACAGCCCAGGACATCACAGGCCTCCCGACAACTGAGAACATCTACAGAGAGTGCTGCCGTCAGAATAGAGCAGCAATCATCAAAGACCTTCACCACCCAGCACACGCTCTGTTCTCGCTGCTGCCATCAGGAAAGAGGTATAGGTGCCAAAAAAACTCACACCATTAGGTCCAGGACCCCTTCATCCTCAACGACAAACTCAATCAGAGACTTATTTAAGGACCCTTACTTAGGGACTTTATTAATTTTCTTTGTTCTCTTTATATTGCACAGTTTGTTTACATTCATTATCTGTTTACAGTCCTTTGCTTATTTGTTTATGCTGTGTACAATTTATTTTTTGCACTACCAATTAGTGGTAATTTTGCCGCCCTGCAGGAAAAGGATCTCAAGGTTGTATGTAATATCTTGTATGAACTCTGACAATAAATCTGAATCTAAATCTGAAATCTGAACCTGATTCCCAACAAAGAATGAATTAAAAGAAAAAGTTCCTACATTGATATCGACTGCCAATTATCAGAAGCAGAATTAGGTTTATTGTCATGAACATGTGTCACAAAATTTGCAGTTTTGCATCACCAGTATTCTGCTTACAGGTGTAAAATGACTATAAGTTTCAATTCCAGAAATACTGGATAAATAAAAAATATTTCGTGCAATAAAAGAGAAAAAAGTGAGGAAGTGTTCATTGTTTGTTTAGCAGAGGGAAGAAGCAGTTTTTGTACATGATCACCATCAATTACTTCAAAGACTAGGAAGTTATAGAGAAACCAAAAGGCTTTTATTGACCACAGACTGGAGGCATGTCCATGCTGGTCGACTGTCCTGCACTGAGGAGGGAGCTGTGGCACAGTCACCTTCATTCAGAGGTCTGTGAAAGGAGCCTCAGGCATAGTCAGAAAGGGGCATGTCCTAACACAGCCAAACATATATACAGTGGTTCACCACAGTACCAATTGGGTGTGCATCCTCAGGCTCCTCTACCACCTTCCTGATGGTAGCAATGAGAAAAGGACATGGCCTGGATGGTTAGAGTCCATGATGATGGAGAATGTTTATTTTAATATTTGTTTTATTTTTCACACTGTGAACCATATCAACCAAAATATATACAAATGTTTCTCATTAAATATACACAGTGGCATTTTCTCCCTTTTTTCACCTCTCAAAGATGTCCTTAATATCCTTAATGGCACTGGCCATATTTACAACCTCCATAGTCTTTTTATGTCCTATACATTGGCACCTCCAGACCAGACCATGATGCAACCAGTCAGAATGTTCTCCATGTTGCACCTGTAGGAATTTGCAAGAGTCTGGTGACATACCACATCTCCTCAAATGCCAATGAAAGATAGCCTCTGGCGTGCCCTTTTCATGATTACATCAACATGTTGACCCCAGGATAGGTCTTCAGAGATGTTGACACCAGGAATTTGAAGTTCTTTACTTCCCCACATCTTACCTCATGATGAGGACTGGTTTGTGTTCTTCTACTTTTCCCTTCCTGAAGTCCACAATCATTTCCTTTGCTTTGCTAACATTGAGGGCAACACTGTAGTTGTGACACCACTCAACTTGCTGATCTATCTCCCTTTCTGGCTGTACTCCAACATTAAACTCTAAAAAGAGGTATAAGTGCCACCGGGTTCAGGAACAGTTGCGAACTCTCCACCATCAGACTCCTCGACAACAAACTCAATCAGGGACTCATTTAAGGATTCTTTCTTGTGATTTTATTGATTTTATTTTGTTCTCTCTGTATTGCACAGTCAGTTTGTTTATATTCATTATCAGTGTACAGTTTTTTTAATTTGTTTACATATCTATGCTATTTACAGTTTATTTTTTGCACTATCAATTAGGGGTAATTCTGGCGTGCCTGTAGGAAAAAAGAATCTCAGGGTTATATGTAATATCATGATGTACTCGGACAATAAATCTGAAATCTACATGATGTCAAGCAATGGTGCATGAACTTGTTGAATTCCCCAGTACTTTTGCTGGCAAAATTGCAAACAGCACCTGTTCCAGTTTAGACCTGATACAGAATCCACAAGCCCATTCACTTGGAAAGAAAGGAATGGTTTTGAAGATATTACAACAATCAGTTTGTATTAATTATTAGTTTACTTTAATCTTTCTAATTAAAATTGGTTTTAATTTAAAACAGATGACATCATTTAAAATGCATAATTGTAGAACCTTGGCATTTTGGATCCTGATTTGCCTTTAAGTTCATATAACCAGATCTGTGAAAGATAAATTTAAGCTTTTATGTCTATCAGAGCAATTGTGAGTGTCAAACCACACTCATCAAGTTCTTCTCTGCATGAAAAAAATTACCATAGAACCACAGAACATTACAGCACAGAAACAGGGCTCTTTAGCCCTGCTAGTCAATACTGGACCATTTTTTTCCATGTCCTACTGTCCTGCACCCAGTCCATAGCCATCCATACTTCTCCCATCCATGTATCTATCCAAATTCTTCTTAAATGTTAAAATTGAGCCTGCATTCACCATTTCAGTTGGAGCTCGTTCCACACCCTCTCCACTCTCTATGTAAAGAAGTTCCCCCTAAACTTTTCCCCTTTCACTCTTTACCCATGTCTTCTGGTTTGTATCTCACCTACCTTTAGTGGAAAAGCCTATCTATATTTACTCTGTCAATCCTCCTCATAATTTTAAATATCAAATCTCCCCTCATTCTTCTAGGCTTCAGGGAATAAAATCCTAAACTGTTTAACCTTTCCCTGTAAATTAATTCCTGAAGTCCGGGCAACATCCCAGTAAATCTCTGCACTTTCTATTTTATTGATATATTTCCTGTAGTTAGGTGACCAAAACTGCACATAATACTGTACTCCAAATGTGGCCTCACCAATGTCTTACAGTTATCAAAAAGGATCACATGATCCAAGACAAAGAAAATGTTACAATTTTAGCATGAATTCAGATAGACTGAGAACACCTAAAACTATTGCCACACAAACTTTGGCTCCTGGCAACATCTCAAGGACAACTAGAGATAGGAATTTAATGCTGATCACATAGATGCTGCAAAAAGCCCATGCAACAAAAATAAAAGGAATTTTTTTTTTTAAATGTAATCTTCTATGGTAAAGTTGCTTATGCCAGAAATAATATCCAATACTCCATTAAGAGTTCACCCACTTGTCCTTACTTAGAGTTCTGGGATCTCTACATCCTCGGAAGAATCAGATAAGTTTAGTTTCATCCAAAATGTAGCAAGACTTGGAACATAATGTAGTCAGCACACTAAGGCAACTATGAAGAAGGCACACCACTGCCTCGACTTTCTAAGAAGTCTGAGGAGATTTAGCATGTTGTTAAATACTCTATCAAACTTTTACTGGTGCACTGTAGAAGCTATATTGAGTGGTTCACTGGTTACAGGCAATTCTTATATTGTGCACAGAATTTAACATTTATGAAGTTCACCAGGCTTTGGTGCTGAAAAGGTAAATTGTGACTACTCAGGAAGATTCTTGTTGGTTTTCAGAGAGAGATTTGTTGCTCGCTGGACACCCACAACTGATTCCTTTTAATCAGCCACTTCAGTGTCTTGCCGAAGAAACTTGCCCCCTCAGGGTTTTCCTGATGATAACCTCTTTCTTTCAGGTCACCACAGAGTTACTTTTTGTTTCCCTTATACCAAGGGAAACATTATGCAGCCAGCCATCTTCTCTTGTATGGACTACAAGGGCTTTGACCAGGCTGAACTACGAACTCACAAACCGTCTTCAAAATGTTTTTTTTCCACAAGCTTGCCAGCTTGTTCTGTTCCAGTCCCAGTTGCTGCTGCTGAACTGTAGAACTGAATTCTCTCTCTCTCTCAGAGAAAAACCACATGACCCTCTGAGAACAGCAAACTGCACTCAGGCTGCGGCACTGGACCCAATCTTCTGAGTTCATTCATCTGTTGCTTTCCAAAACAATAGTCCATTACTCCACAGCATGTTCAATTAACACCTACTTGTGTAGTCCTTATAGGCATTCTTCATAGTTTTTGCAAAGGCACTTGAAGCCTGGACTTTCTGGCTTGAGTAGAGCTCCAACATTTTAAATGAGATCTGTTTGAAGTGTTTGCATATGTGTGTGACCTAACTAAAAACCCCATATAATTTATCACCTTTAAAACATATTTATATACAATATAAAATATAACATAATCTGTCATATTGCTGAGCAGCCCAGATGAGATTTCTTACTTCCATTTTTGAGGAAGGAGATAAACCTGTATGGTTTAAAGTAGAATGAGAAAAAGTACAAGAGAGAATAGCAGAAAATTTTATGTATAAATGGGAAACAAAATTAAAGTCTTGTGAGAAAGAAGCCCTCTTATTAAAACATATAATTAATATTCGGATAAAATAAATTATGAGATTGGAACAAAAGGGGGTCTATATCCTCAAACACCTCTGATTTAAAACAGGCTTATCCTTTTTACAATGGGTAATAAAATTTCAGAGACTTGATCTTATAAAGGGGTCAGATATATTGAGGATGCTATGAGCAGGGGTAACATGTAATTTAAACAATTAAATAATAAATATGGAATCCTTAACAACACAACCTTCTGCTATTTTCAATTAAGAGTGTACACAAGGGAAAAATTGGAGCCAACAATGTTTTTATCAAAGTGTAGTGACTTGGAGACTGATTAAAAAGGGAAAAACAAAGAAATTCACTTTGGCAATGTATTTCTTACTTCAAACGGGAGCCACTAAACAGGGGGACCCTAAGTCCAGAGAGAGATGGGAATCAGTCTTAAATGTTAGTATTGATGAGCAAAACTGGTCTGATTTCTGTAAGGACAATATGACAAATACAATAAATGTAAGGTATGCATTAGAATGTAAGGTATGCATCAGTTATATCTCATGCCACAGAAATTAAATAAATTAAAGTCAGACTTATCAGATAAGTATTTTAGATGTGGTGAAGAGATAGGAACTTTCTTACATTCGACTTGGTCATGTTTCGAGTGACACCTTTTTGGGTGGATTTAGGAATTTTTTTTAGAACAAATTATTAAAATTCCATTTCCACAAAACCCTGAATTGTTTTTACTGGAAAATATAATGGGGATAAGACCAAAATTGAAATTATCTAACTATCAAATTGAATTTGCTAAAATTGCATTGGCTGTGGCTAGGAAATATATTGCAATTACTTGGAAGTCTGACTCCCATCTAGGTATGGAGCATTGGAATACAGAAATGTATAGCTGTGTTCCCCTTGAGAAAATTATCTCTGATATCTCCCCTAAACTTTTCTCTGGTATTTGCACTGACACCTCATGATAAAGGTGCAGGCTGTCCACCCTATCTATGCCTCTTATAATCTTATGCACCTCTATTAAGTTTTCTCTCACCCTTCTTTGCTCCAAAGAGAAAAGCCCTAGCTCTGTTAATCTTGCCTCACAAAATACATACTCCAATCCAAGCAACAGCCTATATCTCCTCTGCCCTCTCTCCTAAAATTCTTTACTATATTGAGATAACCAGAAGCGTCCTTACTTTAATGATGTAACCAGAACAGAACCAAATAATCCAAGTGTGGTCTAATGAGAGTTTTAAAGAGGTGCCACGTTACCTCTCAACAATCCCAGACCAATGAGCATACCATAAGCCTTCTTTACTACCCTATCAACCTGCATGGAAACCTTGAGAGATCTATGAATTTGGACACGAAGGTCCCTCTATTCTTCTAGACGGTTAAGAATCCTATCGTTAACCACGTACTCCACTTTCAAGTCCGACTTTTCAAAATTCAAAACTTTGTTATTTTTTTCTGGATTGCACTCCATCTACCACTTCTCTCCCCTGCATATAATCTTGTTGTAACCTATGGCAACCTCCTTCTATGCTACCCAGAACGCCTCCAACATTCAAGTCATCTGAAAACTTCCTTTCATTTCTTTGTCCAGGTCATTTATGAAAATCACAATGAGCAGGGGGTGGGCCAGAACAAATCCCTGTGGAACCTCACTAGTCATTGATTTCCAGGTACAATATGTTCCATCTACTACTACCCTCTGCTTTTTGCAGGCAAGTCAATTCAGAATCCGTTCAACCAGGGCTCCAAGGTTGCCATGCTCATGACTTTATGAATGAGTCTTCCATGGGGCACCTTATCAAATGCCTCACTAAAATCCATAGGCATCACATCTATCACCATATCTTCATCAATTTCTTTTGTTCTTCCTTAAAAAACTCAATTAGTCTCTTGAGGTATGAATTACTCGTCACAAAACTATTCTGAATATTCCTGAGAAGACTATGCCTTTCTAAATACTTATAAATCCTGTCCCTAAGAATCCTCTCCATTAGTTTGACTACCACTGATGAAAGATCCATTGGCTTATAATTCCCAAGATTCTCCCTACTACCTTTTTTTAAACAAGGGGACTATATTTGCAGTTCTCCAATCCTACAGACCCTCCCCTGTGACTAGGGAGGACAAAAAGACCATTGGCAACATCCTAGCAATCTCTTTCCTTGCTTCCTGTAGTAATCTTGGGTATATCTTATCTGATACTGGGGAAATATCAATCTGAATGTTTTTAAGAAGATCCAGCACTTCCTCTTTTCCACTTCATTGTGCTCCAGCGCATAAACCTGTTCTTTTCCCTTCTCAGTGAGGCAACCCTATCCAGAACCCCGCACAAGTGGTCCATAATCATCCTCTACATTATTTCTGGGATTTGCCCTGATAAAATCTTTTCCCAATTTACTCTCCCCAGTTCCTGCCTAATCACATCATAATTAGGCCTTCCCCAATTAAACACTTTATCATTTATCAGGGAGTTGTGGTCACTATAACAGAAATGCTTCCCGGCCAAGAGGTCTATCACACGATTAGGTTCATTACGCAGTACGAAATCCATTATGGTCTCTGCTCTTGTTAGTTTGTCCTCATATTGTGTCAGGAATACATAATTTGTTTTTAAAGTAAACATATAGCACAGTAAAGGGCCCTTCTAGTCCAAAAGCTCTTGAATCCCAATTAATCTGCAACATGTGTTTTGAAGGGTGGGAGGAAACTGGAGCAACCAGAGGAAACACACGCAGATATAGGGAGAACTTACAAACTCCGTGCAGACATTGTCGGATTCGAACCCAGGTCGCCAGCAGTGTAATAGCATTCTATGCTAATCATACTGTCCTTCTTGGACACACCTGACAAATTCTGTCTCATTTATCCTTTTTGCAGTAAGGAGACGCCAGTCAATATTAGGGAAGTTGATGTCTCCCATAACAAAAAACCTGTTACTTCTGCACGATTCCAAAATCTGCCTACTTATCTGCTCCTCAGTTCCCCAGGGCTACTTCCTCCCTTCCTGTTTTCCTCCACAACATCCTCCCTTTCTGTACCTATGATACTATTCCAAAATACTAATGCTACTCCCCCACTCCTACCTCTTTTATCTCCCTTCCTATCTCTTGAGAAACATCTAAATCCTGGTGCTTGCATCAGCCAATCCTGTCCTTGTGTCAGCCATGTCTCTGTAATGGCCACAATATCATAATTCCACATACTGATCCATGCTTTAAGTTTACCTCCCTTATTCTTAATACTTATTGCATTGAAGTAAACTTATTTCAATCTTTCCAACTGACTACATTTATGCTCCCTCCACTCCCTGTCCTTCCTCACAAACTCACTGCATATTGTATCATCCTTTATATCATCTGCTCTATTCTCTACCCGATTATAGATTTCCAATCTCCCTGCCAAACAAATTTAAGCCCTCCCCAACAACTCCAGCAAGCCTCTCCAACAAGGTATTGGCCCCCTTCCAGTTCAGGTGTAACCCATTCTTTTTTTGTGCAGATCATTCCTTCCACAAAATAGATCCCAATGATCCATAAACCTGAATTTAATCAGGTTTCTGGTCACCTCAATTCAGGAAAGATGTGGATGATTTAGTGAGAGTGCAAAGGAGATTCACCAGGATGCTGCCTGGATTGGAGAACAGGTCTTATGAGGAAAGGATAAGTGATGCAAGATATTTTTCTTTTGAGCAATGGAGAATGGAAGGACAGAGGTGTATTAGATTATTAGAGACACAGATAGAGTGGACACCAGCATCTTTTTTTTTCCCACGGCAGCAATGGACATATGTTTAAGGTGAGTGGAGGTAAGGTTCGGGAAAATATTCAAAATAGGTTAGAATGTCGGAAATGGGTGGCACGTTTGGGGTAGCAGTTAGCGCAATGCTGTTACAGTGCCAGCGATCGGGACCGGGGTTTGAATTCTGCGCTTTCTGCAAAGAGTTGAACATTCTCCCTCTGTTTGCATGGGTTTTCCCCATGGGCTCTGGTTTCCTCCCACCTTAGGTCAATTGGGTGGGCTGAAATGGCCTGGTACTGTGCTGTCTGTCCAAATTATAAATTTATGGTTTTTTACAATGCTAGTACCTGGAATATATTGCTAGGGTGGTTGTAAAGGCTGCTTCAATAGGGATATTTAAAAGACTTTTAGATAGGCACATGGATGTAAGAAAAATGGAGGGATATTAGCTGTGAGGGAAGAAAAAGTTAGATCAATGTGGTAAGATTATATAGTTTTTTACAACAATATGTAGAGGTGCCGACCAGAGAAGGAGCAGTGTTAGATCTACTGTTGGCAAATGGGATGGGTCAAGTGACGGAGGTTAGTGTTGGCGAGCACTTCGGGTCTAGTGATCATAATGCCATCAGCTTCAATGTCATTGTGGAAAGAGAGAAATCAGGGCCAAGGATTGAGGTTTTTGATTGGGGAAAAGCTAGATTTGAGGAGATGAGAAAGGACTTGCAGGGTGTACATTGGGACAATTTGTTTTATGGGCAGGATGTAGTAGAGAGATGGAAGTCTTTTAAAGATCAGATTTTGAGAGTGCAAAAGCTTTATGTTCCTGTTAGGTTAAAAGGAGGGGCAAAAGGTTTGAGAGAGCCGTGGTTTTCAAGGAATATTGGAAACTTGGTTCGAAGAAAAAGGGAGGCGTACATTAGATATAAGAAGCATGGAGTTAAGGAGATGTTTGAAAAATACATTGAATGTAAGAGGAATCTTAAGAGAGGAATTAGGAAAGCTAAAAGAAGGTACGAGAAAACTATGGCAAGCAGGGTGAAAACTAATCCAAAAGAGTTCTACAAATATGTTAATGGTAAGAGGAAAGCTAGAGACAAAATTGGTCCCTTAGAAAATCAGAGTGGAAAACTGTGTGTGGAACCTAGAGAAATGGGGGAGATATTGAACAGTTTCTTTTCTTCGGTATTCACTAAGGAGAAGGATATTGGGAGATGTGGGATAAAAAAAGCAAATTGGGTAAATATGGGGAATATAGAGATTACAAAAGGTGTAGTTTTAAGGCTTTTGAAGAATATAAAGGTGGATAAGTCTCCGGGACCAGACGGGATCTTCCCCAGGACATTGAGAGAAGTGAAGGAGGAAATAGCAGAGGCTCTGGCGGTAATTTTTCAAATGTCATTAGATATGGGGATAGTGCCGGAGGATTGGCGCATTGCGCATGTGGTTCCGTTATTTAAAAAGGGTTCAAGGAGGAAGCCTGGCAACTATCGGCCTGTAAGTTTGACGTCTGTGGTAGGTAAATTAATGGAGAAAATTCTTAGAGATAGTACTTATAAACATCTGGATAGACAGGGTCTGATCAGGAGCACTCAACATGGATTTGTGGGAGGAAGGTCATGTTTGACCAATCTGATTGAATTTTTTGAAGAGGTGACTAGGAATGTGGATGAGGGTAGCGCAGTGGATGTTGTCTATATGGACTTCAGTAAGGCCTTCGATAAGGTACCACATGGAAGGTTAGTTAGGAAGGTGCAGTCTTTAGGTATAAATTTTGAGATAGTCAAATGGATTGAACATTGGCTGAAAGGGAGAGGCCAGAGAGTGGTAGTGGATAATTGTCTGTCAGGTTGGAGGCCGGTGACCAGTGGTGTGCCTCAAGGATCTGTATTGGGCCCATTGTTGTTCGTTATATACATTAATGATCTAGATGATGGGGTGGTGAATTGGATTAGTAAATATGCAGACGATACTAAGATAGGTGGAATAGTGGATAATGAAGAAGGTTTTCAAGGATTGCAGAGGGATTTGGGCTGCTTAGAAAAGTGGGCTGAAAAATGGCAGATGGAATTTAATGCTGATAAGTGTGAGGTGCTTCATTTTGGTAAGAAGAATCAGAATAGGACATATGTGGTAAATGGGAGAGCATTGAGGAATACAGAAGAGCAGAAAGATTTAGGAGTGACGGTACATCGTTCCCTGAAGGTAGAAACTCACGTGAATAGGGTGGTGAAGAAGGCTTTTAGTATGCTGGCCTTTATCAATCATTGCATGGAATATAGGAGTTGGGAGGTGATGTTGAGATTGTATAAGACGTTGGTGCGGCCTAATTTGGAGTTCTGTGTGCAGTTCTGGTCGCCTAATTATAGGAAGGATATAAACAGAGTGGAGAGAGTGCAGAGAAGGTTTACCAGAATGTTGCCTGGGTTTAAGCATCTGGAGTATGGGGAGAGATTGGACAGATTGGGTCTTTATTCTTTGGAGCGTAGAAGGTTGAGAGGGGATTTGATAGAAGTATTTAAGATTATGAAAGGGATAGACAGAATGGATGTGGACAGACTATTTCCGTTAAGAGGAGGAAAGTTTAAAACAAGAGGACATGAGTTAAGAATTAAGGGGCAGAGGTTTAGAGGTAACATGAGGGGGAACTTCTTTACTCAGAGAGTGGTAGCTGTGTGGAATGATCTTCCGGGAGAAATAGTGGCGGCGGAGTCAATTGTATTATTTAAGAAAAGGTTGGACAGGTATATGGATGAGCAGAAGATGGAGGGTTATGGGCATTGTGCAGGGAGGTGGGATTAGAAAGGGGTGTTTGGTTCGGTGCGGACTAGAAGGGCCTAATGGCCTGTTTCCGTGCTGTAATTGTTATGTTATGTATGTTATGTTATATATCAACACATCATGGGGCAAAAGGGCCAGTTCTGTATGTAGTTTTATGCTCTGTAGCCATATTCTACATCTCACTGAAGGTCAATGGCACCAAAATTCCCAGTGCAGAAAGTCTTATAGCCCTTTATAATGGGAGCTATTTTAATTGTTTTGGAGACTTTGCTCCAGAATCTGTTCCATAATCTTCTGTACTTGGCAAGATCTGTAGCTTCTAGACTAGAAACCTGATTTCTATTGGCTTGTATCATCAAAGGGCTCTGATTTTGACGAGTTTTTTGTACCACAAGACGCAAAATCGTCTCTCGATCTTCATATCGCAGGCACGAACGCAAATTGCCCATGGAGATTGATCTGGAAAAGGTTTTTTTCCTTATCGCCATATGTGCTCGATCTAATTCCAATCCATCTGGGAAAGACTCTTCGCCCAACATTTCTGGATTCCATTTCCGAATTTTTTTTTACTGGGTCCGTTCCTTCAATATCTTCTGGAAGGCCTACTATCTTAATATTATTACATCCACACTGGTTTTCCAATGAATCAATTTTCTTCAAGAACTGTCTTTTCTCAATATCCCAGCCAGTGATGGAATGTTCAATATAATCCATCCGTTCTGTATGGATCATCACCTTATCATTACAGTCAATAAAAGCCTGCTCAATCTTCTTAAACTTATCTTGTACCATATCCACAGCTTTCAAACATTTACTTACATCTATTTTTACTCCAGAAACTTCTTCTGGTATATTGTTAATTTTCCCTTTCATATAATTAAATTGAGCATTGACTCCTAAAAAACCTTGACTCACTTGAACAGCCATATTTTCCATTTGCATAGCAATATCTTCCAATAAAGGGTTAGCAGTTTCAACTCCAGTAGAAGTGGTTTTAAAAGTTTGTGAGGGAATAGTTTTAAACCTTTGTGGCCTATCTTCCATGATTCTTTCTGCTTCGATAATAATTGCTTCT
Source organism: Narcine bancroftii (assembly GCF_036971445.1). NCBI lineage: Eukaryota > Metazoa > Chordata > Chondrichthyes > Torpediniformes > Narcinidae > Narcine > Narcine bancroftii. Next base: position 333,717,656 of record NC_091470.1, on the reverse strand, counting down.
TCCTCTTCATCCAACATCGCAGGATTTTATTCCTCCTCTTCACCTGCTTGTATTTCAGCCCAGGCACAGTCCGGACCCGTTTGAAAGTGTGCACGTGCCCGAGTCATCGCGCGTGCCCATTTCACCCGACGCACGGAGGTGAACATCCTCCAATGACGCACTAGTCACAGCTGTGCCACTGACCACGCATATGCGATTGTGCATTCGGTAGGGGCAGTCGCTCTCACACTCCTTGGCCTCCTCAGGTGTACGCCGGGTCTCATGCTCATGTCCCCCCACTCCATGGAGGGCACCGGTGTAATACTCAGCTTAGTCTGTAGAGTCCTCTGCTGCTTCAGGGTCTCTCCAATCAACTCTCATGGATCTTTGGAGGTGGATGACTTTGAAACTTCCAAAACTAGTGGTATTGACCCATCCGGTCTATAGAGGGGGGTACCACTAAGGTGTTTCTTTTTAGGGTTTTTTTAAATATATATTCTTTTTAGTTTTTTTGAGTTAATTTTTTTGGTTTTATTTTAGTTTAGTTAGTAGTGTTTTAATGGCTTTTTTTAGGAGCTTTATAATTTGTACTAGCGTTGACTGTGTTAGGTGCCACTCTAATGGAAAAAATGAATAAATTGAATTTTGCGACTTTTAATGTTAAAGGGCTTAATCACCCTATTAAAAGGAAGTATATTAAAAAGACGAAGGTTGATATTGCTTTTTTACAAGAGACTCATTTGACTGAGAAAGAACATTTAAAGTTGAAATGTGATTGGGTAGGTCATGTTATTGCATCTTCTTTTAACTCTAAGGCTAGAGGGTAGCTACTTTAATACATAAAAAGTTACCTTTTATGCCAATGCAGATAGAGTTTTGACAGTTAATTGTAAAAATTTTTCAGAAGCTTGGACTTTGATGAATGTGTATGCTCCAAATTAAGATGATGAAGATTTTGTAACTGAAACATTCTTGAATTTGAACCAGGCAAATTAGAGTATTTTAGTAGGTGGGGATTTTAATTGCTGTTTGGATCCAGTATTGGATAAATCTCCAAAAACTTCAAAGAAAACTAAAATGGCTAAAAGATTAGCCATATTAATGAAAGATGTGAATTTGGTTGAAATTTGGAGATGATTAAATCCGATTGAGAAAGATTTTTCATTTCACTCTGCACGACATGATTATTGTTCCAGAATTGATTTATTTTTGGTATTGGCACAACTACAAGGTAGAATTATTCATGCTAAATGTAAGAGGAGGATTTTGCTTGATTATTCTTTATTATTAAGTTCTTGCACTGGTCCTGAGGTAGTAGACACTGTTTACTGTTGGAGATTTAATGAGATATTATTAAAAAAACCTGAATTAATTTAATATGTTAGGCATCACATTACATTTTTTCTGCAATCAAATGAAGGTTCAGTACCAAGTAAGTTCATTTTATGGGATGCTTTAAAAGCATATCTAAGGGGTCAGATTATCAGTTATTCAGTGAAAGTTAAGAAACAATATTTGGCAGAGACTCAGAATTTGGAGAAAGAGATAGAGGTGTTAGAGAAGAAATTCCAAAGGAATTTTACAGAGGATAATAAGGCACAGTTATCTAGATTGAAATTAAATTACAATACTCTGCAAGCCTATACATTTGAGAAAATGATACAAAGATCGAAGCAAAGTTATTATGAGTTAGGAGAGAGGGTCCATAAACTTTTGGCTTGGCAATTAAAGACTGAACAAACTTCAAGGACAATAAATGCTGTTAGGAGAAACTCAACGGTTACTTATAAACCCCAGGAGATTAATAAATTAAATTTATACATTTTACCAAGATTTATATACTTCAGGGGTGACTCAGGATAATGACTGGATTGAATCTTTCTTGGCTAATTTAAATTTATCTTCCTTGAATGAGAAAGATGTAAATTAATTAGATCATTTTTTTAACAGAGTTAGGACTTAAGGAGGTATTACAAACTATGCCTAGTGGAAAATCTCCAGGAGAAGATGGGTTTACAATGAAGTTTCATAAAGAATTTTATGACCTATTATTAGTGGAGTCCTTTTCTAGGGCATTAATTTCAGTTATTGCAAAGAAGGATCGAGACCCTTTGAAGGTTGCCTCATATAGACCAATTTCTTTATTGAATGTGGATTATAAAATTGTAGCAAAGGTATTAGCTAATAGATTTGCTAATTAGTGCATGTAGACCAAACGGGCTTTATTGAGAACAGGTATTCAACCGACAATATTACTAAATTGATTACAATAATTAATGCATCAAGACAGCAACTCAACCAACCAATGATAGTAGCGCTAGATGTGGAAAAAACCTTTGATCGTGTTGAGTGGAATATTTTTATTTAAAGTGTTAGAAAGATTTAAATTTGGACTATTTACTTGTTGGGTGAAAGCTTTAAATAAAAATCCTTCTGCATGGGTGGTGACAAATTGACAGGTGTCATCTGCATTTAATTTGTCTAGATCAACTAGACAGGGCTGCCCACTGACACTTGCCTTATTTGCATTGGTTATAGAACCATTGGCTCAGGTAATTAGACAGAATGTTGATATTAAGGGATTTAAAGTTGGTGAGGAAGAATATCAAATGAATTTGTTTGCAGATGATGTGTTGATATATTTAAGACAAGCTAGAAATTCCTTGGGGAAGCTTCAGAATGTGTTGAATCAATATGGAGAAATATCCAGTTAATTTGGATAAAAGTGACCTATTACCAATAACAGATGAGGATTGTTCAGATTGAAAACAGTTTACAAAGTTAAGGTGGTCTAATAAAATTAAATATTTAGGTTTAACGGTGGATAGGGATTATCAAGATTTATATAAATTAAATTACTTACCTTTATTAAATAAGATTAAGTTTGACTTGAATAGATGGAAGGATTTACCTCTAACTTTGATAGGGAAAGTAAATTGCATTAAAATGAATATATTTCCTCGTATTCAATATCTTTTTCAATCTATTCCTTGTCTTATACAAAAAAAAATTCTTTAAGGAATTAAATACGGCAGTATGATTGTTTTTATGGAAAAGTAAATTATTGAAAGTATATTTACAGAAGTTGACATAGAGATATGAGTTTGGTTGGCTTCGATTATCAAATTTTCAGAATTATTATGAAGCAGTGCAATTAAAATTTATTAATAAGATGTTTGATATTGATCAACCTACAATATGGACTAAAGTTGAATTGTATCAGATTTTTGAACATAATGTATATCAATTTATAAATAAATGGAATCCGTATTTTCTACAAAAGTATAAATTTCCAGTTTTGAGAAATTTAATGGAAACTTGGTATAAAAGGAACCAAATCATGGGAACTTAAGGTAAATTTTCAGCTAAGACACTGCTATATCAGAATAAAATAATTCCTTTTTCACTTAATAACCTCTATTTGAAAGCTTGAGAATTGAAAGGTATTAAATTGGTGGAGAATTGTTTTGAAGCTGGTATATTTCTTTCTTTTGCTAGACTCAGAGAAAAATTTGGGATATCATCAAGCTCTTTATTTGCTTATTACCAAGTTCGGGCATTACTGACAGAAAATTTTGGACGGGATCTGGTTTTACCTGGACAAACTAAATTTGAGATATTAATTGTCGATAATAGGAAGAAAGGGTTAATTTCTGAAATGTATGCTTTGTTACAAGAGAAGATGGTTAACGCTGACTTAAATAAAATTAAGAATAAATGGGAGAAGGATTTATCAATTATGTTAATTCAGGAAGAGTGGATGGATATATGTGTAGACAGTGTTATGAAATTAATTAACGTAAGATATAGTTTAGTCAATTGTAACTATTTACATCTGTTGTATTTGACTCCTGAAAAGTTGAAAAAATACAGTTTTAGTTCTTCAGATTTGTGTTTTCATTGTGGAAGACAGACAGGGACTTTCTTACATTCAGTATGGACATGTGAAAAAGTTAAACCTTTTTGGGAAAAAAAATTATCAAGTTTTTGGAAGATTTGTTCAAGATTCAACTACAACTTGATCTGTTATTGTGTTTATTGGGTTATACTACTACATTAACAACTGATCTACGGTTGGATAAATTCAAAATTGCATTTACACGTCTGGGGCTAGCTGTAGCTAGAAAATGTATTGCTGATACATGGAAGAATGATGTTGAATTGAATATACAAAGATGGCACAATGAACTAAAATTGTGTCTTTATTTAGAGAAGATAACTTATAATTTACAAAATAATTATTCTTTTTTTGTTAAAATGTGGAATCCATATTTGAAGTGTGTGGGTTTCAATGTAATGGTAAAAAATGTTTAAGATGTAAAGGGTTGGCACACTACACAGCAACCAATAATTATCTGAAATATGTATTTTGATCCGACAATGGAGGGGATGTAAGGGGTAGGGTGGGAGGAGGGTGGGGGGAAGGGGTTAGTAAGGGTATAGATTTTTTTAGTAAGTTCTTTTGTATGTGTGTTAAAAAATTATAAATAAAGTTTTCAAAAAAAAACCATGATTTCTGACCAATATTGCAAAATCTAAAAATATGGCCAAGAATATCCCAAAATGGAGGCATGATTTTCAGCTGCAGGGTGAAGCACTTTGAATAATTAAAATGTTAATTTTATTCAACTAGATACATCTTTTCACTGCTTTACAAGGATTGGAATGGGGGGGTGAAGTGGGGGTTGGAGGGGTGCTGGGATATTGTACTCTTTACAACTTATGAAGGGAAATGAAATATAGCGCAATCAGTTCTGATACATCAGAAATTCTGAATAGTAAAAAAGAATGGTCTGAGATATGTATAGATGTACCACTGTATTGTGAAGATTCACAGGAAGAACTTTGATCCACAGAAATTCTTACAGAAAGAATAAATAGGAAATCCATTTGGGCGAAAGAATGGAAATGAACCTGCTGACTTGAATTCTACAAAGATAGGTGGAGGAGCAGGTAGTGAGGAGGAAACTGAGAAAATAAAGAGAGATTTAGATAGATTAATAGAATGGTCCAAGAAATGGCAAATAATAGAGAGTGTAGGCGAGTGTATGGTCATGCACCTTGGTAGAAGGAATAAAAGGGAGAAAATTCAAAATCCAAAGGTGCAAATGGATTTGGGAGTGATCGTGCAGAATACCTTAAAGGTTAACCTCCAGATTGAGTCAGTGGTGAGGAAGGCATCCAAAGCAGGGATGTGATGTTAAGGCTTTACAAGGCACTGGTGAGGCCTCTCTTGAATACAGGATACAGCTTTGGACTCCTTATTTAAGAAAGGATTTTTGGGCATTGGAGATGGTTCAAAGAAGAATCGCAAGAATTATTCCTGGAATGAAGGGATTAGATTGTGAGGAACATCTGATAGCTCTTGGTCTATACTCATTTGAGTTCAAAAGAATGAAGAGAACCTCAGAGAAGAAGCATTTTGAATGTTGAAAGGCCTGCACAGAAGATGTGGAAAAGTTGTTTCCCATTGTTGGGGAGATTTACCAGGATGCTGTCCAGATTGGAGAACATGTCTTATGAGGAAAGGTTGAGTGATCCAAGATTTTTTTCTTTTGAGCGATGGAGGATGAAAGATGCTCAACAGAGGTGTAGAGGCATATTAGATTATTAGAGGCATAGATAAAGTGGACACCAGCATCTTTTTTTCCCTCGGTAGCAATGGACATATGTTTAAAGTGAGTGAACTTCAGAATTAAAGGATGCCCATTTAAAACAGAGGTGCAGAGAATTTCTTTCGCCAGAGAGTGGTAATCCTCTGGAATTTGCTACCACGGGTTGCTGTAGAAGCCTAGACATTGGGTGTATTTAAGGCAGGTCTCTGAATAGTCTGCATTTCAAAGATTATGGGGAGAAAGTAGAGGAGTAGGGCTGAATGGGAGAATAGGTGAGCTCATAATTGAATGGCAGAGAACATTTGATGGGCTGAATGGCCTACTTTTGCACCTATATGGTGTTATGGTCTTCTATGGTGAAAATGAATGGGAGAGATAGTAATCATGGTATTTTCTGCAGGGAAAATGAATGGGAAAGACATAAGCCAAAGTGAACAGCAGATGTTAATCAGATGAAACAAATTGATCAAAGCTCAAAATTAGCAGCATTAAAAAGAAGCTGCCTGGTTATTGTTGAGTTTATTGAATTTAGATCAAAGTGACAAATTCAAAACCATTGTGACAAACCCAAGGTCCGATTATGTTTCAACAATCTCCAATGCTACTTTGAATCCATAGGAATAAAATTTGGAATGTTTCCACTATTTTGCTTCCAGTTGTTTCACAAGGGTTGTCTGATTGCAACCTCATCTTTCTGCTCATCTCTTTCTAGCTCTTGCTGCCAGTTGTACTACCATCATTTACATTTGATGTTAAATGATAAAAAGTCTCATTTTTAAGCAATAGTCCTCTTCTTGGATAGGTCGGACACAGAAAATCATTATTACCCAATCATGATTATTTATCCTTCATTATTCTGCTCACAAAACAAATGATGATTTTTTTTTTTTGCTCTTTGCATTGTACATAGGCTTCATCAAGATGCCATCTCCAAGCCAGATATCATTTGATTTAAGTATGCAGGTGCGACGTACACCTTGTCCCGTAGTGGCTGTGTATCTGTGCATGTGACAACTCGCCTAAAGTGAAAAAGCTCTAGCTGTCTACAGACACTGCATGCTGATACCTGAATTGGCAGTGCATCTAGCTTTCTGACATGAAGGTGAAGTACCAAAACATTAAGGAGGAGCCGCCTTGCTTTGTTTTCTTATCATTAACTCGATATAATTATTCAACTGTATCCAGAAATACTAACATAATTTCATCGTTTCAGCTGAACAGTTGCAGGTTGAAGTGAAATGATTACCAAATTCCTCAACATGCACTGACATATCATGTTGTGGATAGAAGCATTGCCTGCAAATTGTAAAATATGGGTGTTAGCTTGGCTCATTTAGTACCACTCTTAACTCTTCATGACTTGAGTAGTTAATCTCATTTGACATTTCAGAACATTATGGAGATAAAAATTCATTGGCAAGCATGAGGAGGAATTATTTAGATTCTTGTTTCCTAATCTCTCCAAGATTTTACTCATAAATTGAAACACTGTTCTTTGGTTCCTAAGTTCCACTGAAATTCAACATGGTACTATCTCCTAAAGCAATATCATGATCTAATTCTCTCACATGAACAGAGGAATAGTTAGATCATGGTATTGAGAGTTTGCCTTCTGTGATTTTGATTGGTGCAAGATCCAAGGAAAATTGAATGGTTGATTGTTGATAATAATCAGTTTCTATCAATCAGATGACTTTTGGCTCAGAAATGGCAATGAATTTTCAGGGTTATATGTTTTAAGTGACTCAGAGGAGTAAAGTGCAAACCTTATTTAAGGTTGGTTAGAATTCTGAATTCCATGAGGGAATATCCAGATGTCTGAACATAGTAATCTGAACATCTTGGCAACATTGAGGGTGTATGGAGAATGTTTGATTGTTAGTAAACACAGCAATGATATTCAGTTTGCAGGTCCAATGTGTTTGAATATATGGCACAAAGGATTTTTTTTTCCAAAGCAAACTCAATTTTTCTCTATTTATTAGGGAAAAATGTCACAATGAAAAGCTTTTGATACATATTATTCATCTTTATAATTAGTCCCATGTATTCACACTGAAGGCACTGGATATCTGCAGTGGGGTAGCAGGTAATGTTGCTGCCTTACATCAGTGTCTTGGGCTCAAATGCCTGCCTTTTTGATGGTTACTTGGAGCAATCTATGCTACAAGCCTACACAGGCAAGGCTCCTCTACTCTTCCTCTGCTACATTGATGACGACTACTACTTCGATTGTTAGCTCATGAACTCATGATGAGCTCTTCAACTTTATCCATTTTGCTGCCAGTTTCTACCCTGACCTCAAATTCACTTGATCCATCTCTAACACCACCCTCCCTTTTCTCAGTCTCTCTGTCTCCATCTCAGGAGGAAAACTTTCGACAGATCTCTTCCAGAAACCCAATTCCCACAACAACCTTGAGTACATCTCTTCACACCCTATCCCATGGAAGGATTCCATTCTTTTTTCTCAATTCTTTTATCTCCATCGCATCTTCTCCCAGAACAAGGTCTTCCATGCCAGATCATCAGAGATGCCCTCCTTCTTTAAACAGCATGGCTTCCCTTCTATCACCATCACTTGGCCCTCCATTACCTACATATCTGCCCTGGCCTCCTCTGCCCTAACATGCAACAAGGATAGAATTTCTCCTTTGTCCTCACCTAGCAACCCACCTGCCTCTGCATCAAACATATCATCCTCCTCCATTTCGGCCACCTACTATGTGATCCCACTACCAGACACATCCTTGTCTCTCCTCTCATCTCTGCCTTCTACAGGGACCACTTCCTCCATGACTCCCTCATACACTCCTTCCTCCCCACCAATTTCCCCCTGAGCAGCTAGCCTTGTGAACACAGAAGGTGCTCCATTTGCACCCACACCTCCTCCCTCTCTAACATTCGGGGCCCCACAGTTATTGCAAGTGAATCTGCAGGGGTCATCTACTGTATATGGTGCTCCCATTGTGGTCTCTTCTACTTTGAAGAGACTGGATGCAGATGAGGAGATTGCTTAGTTGAGCACCTCAGCTCTGTCCGCCACAATAGCATGGATCTCCCAGTGGCCGCCCATTACAATTTCCTGCCACATTCCCTTGCTGACATATGCATTCATGGTCTCAGGTACTGTCAGACTGAGACCACCCGCAAAATGGAGGAACAACACCTTATATTCTGTTCGGACACACTTCAACCTGATAGTATTAACATCGACTTCTTCACTTTCTGTTTCCTTTTCTCTAGCTCTGTGTCCTTCTTCCTTTTTCCATCTGCCTCTTTTCATGGAGCCTTAAACAACCCCCCTCCCCAATCAATTCTCACCTACCCTCTGTCCTGTCCTCTTATCCTATCCAGTCAACACATTTTGTCTGTTGGACTGTACTGCCATTCTTCCCTTTTCACCAGCCTTTTAATTTCAGTGTCTGCCTGCTTTTTACTCAAACTTTGAGGAAGGGTTCAGGCCCAAAACATCAAAAATAAATATTTTACCTTCTATGGATGCTGCAAAACCTGCTGAATTCCTCCAGCATTTCAACCTCGTTTCGTGTTTTGCTGGGCTCAATTGCCATCTCTGTTGCACATTCGGATTTCCCCTAGGTGTTCCAATTCCCTCCCACATCTTAAAGATGTGTTTTGTTAACTGCTTACTGTAAATTACTCCTTGGTAGGTGAAAGGAAAGTCCGGGTGGAGTTGATGGGCATATGAAAGAAAATACATTACAGGGTTTGTTGGATTTGCTCTGAAAAATGGCATAGATGCAATTGGCTGAATGGTGCCTTTCAATGTTGTAAGAGATGATTCATCCAATGTGAGCTCATCCTTCCAAGTGTCAGAGAACAATCACTCCTGTGCTTCAAGAGATAACTTTGCTTCTTAAATATTTTTTTCAATTCCCTTCAAGGGCTCATTTCTCTCTAACTAGAATTTTTTCTATTGTATTTGAGTTATCTGCATACTTTGAAGGTGGCTGGATGGTTTGAAGCCTTTCAAGCGGTACAAAGTAACTACAAGAGATCCTCAGCTTCAAATGCTTCAAAGAAAAAATATCTCTCCATTATAATGTCAGAAGTGCAAGAGTTCACTGATGAATGTTCACCATTGGGTTACATTTGCAATTTCTCAGATAACAAAGTGGCACATTCGCATACAAGATCTGGAATTAGTCAGACCTATGCAACAAAAATGGAAAGTAATGTTTATTCTATACAAATACCAGACAATTACCATTCATGACAGGAAAAAAATCCAGCCTCTTTCGCTTGATATTCAAATTTATTACCTTATTAAATTTACATGAACATTCTAAGGATCACTGTTGATCACAAACATAACTGAACCAGATAGAAATATTGTGGCGACTAGAGGCTGGGTGTTCTGTGGCAAATTATAGGCTTCCCAGCTTCTCAAGTCTTTTCATTGTTAACAAGGCCCAGGAAGAGAAGGTGATGATAGATTCTTCACTAACCACAAAACTCTTAAGTTGTTTAATGCCATCCAGGGGAATCCCATCAACCTAATGGCACCTACAAGGTACAATACAGCAACTTCTGAGGTTTCTCTGGTAGAATCTGCCACAGATATAGCTACTGCTGCTTAGAAACACAAAGGCATTATATATTAAAGCATCAAGTCCCTGCAATTTGCCTGTACCCAAAGTAATGTGGGAGCATTGACGACAACTGTTCAATGAACTAATTAGCATTCTCAAAGTCAGTTTGTATTAGGGAACCGTAGAACATTACAGCACAGAAACAGGCCATTTGGCCCTTCTAGTCTGTGCCAAACTATTTTTCTACTGAGTTGCATTGACCTGTATCCGGACCAGATCCATCCATACCCCTTCTGTCCATGTACCTATTATTTCTCTTGTCAAAATTGAGCCTACATTTACCAATTCAACTGACAGCTCATTCCATACTCCCTCCATTCTCAGCATGAAAGAAGTTCCCCTAATTTTCCCATTAAACTTCTTCCCCTTTAGCCCTTAATGCATGCCCTCTAGTTTTTAATCTCACCTAATCACAGTGAATAAAAGCCTACTTGCATTTACTCTATCTGTGCCCTTCATAATTTTGTGTTCCTCTATCAAATCTCCCTCTATTCTTCTATGCACCATGGAATAAACTCCTAATCTGTTTAACCTTTCCCTATCACTCAGTTCTTCATCCTGGCAACATTCTTGCAAATCTTTTCTGCACTCTTTCAATCTTATTGATATCTTTCATGTAGTTAGGTGACCGAAACTGAACACAAGACTCTAAATTTGACCTCACCAATATCAGTTTATCATCAAGTACAACCTCATCAATGCACAACTTCACCAATACATCCAAACTCCTCTACTCAATACTTTGATTTGTGAAGGACAATATGCCAAAAGCTCTCTTTACAACCCTGCCTACCTGTAATATCTCCTTCAGGGAATTATGATCTGCATTCCCAAATCTCTTCATTCTACTGCACCCCTCAATGCCCTACTGTTTACTGTGTATGTCTTATCTTGGTTTGTGGTTCCAAAATGCAACACCTCACATTTATCTACATTAAATTCCATCTGCCATTTTTCAGCCCATTTTCTCAGTTGGTCCAGATTCCTCTGAAAGCTTGGAAAGTCTTCTTCACTGATCACTATACCTCCAATCTTTGTGTCATCTGCAAACGTGCTGATCCACTTTACCACATTATCATCCAGATCATTGATATAGATGACATACAACAATGATCCCAGCACTGATCCCTGATGCACACCACTAGTCACACATCTCCAGTCAAAGAGGCAATCATCCAGTAGCACTCTCTGGCTTCTCATGTAAAGCCAATATCTAATTCAATTTACTACCTCATCATAAACACCAAGCAACTGAACCTTTCCAACTAACCTCCCAAGAGGAACCTTCTCCAGAGCCTTAATAAAGTCCATGTAATTGACATCCATATCCTTTCCTTCATCAACTTTCCTGGTCGTTTCCTCAAAATAACTCTATAAGATTGGTTAAACACAACTTACCATGCGCAAAGCCATATTGACTATCCCTAATCAATCCCTGTCTATCCAAATACTTGTATATCCGATCTATTAGAACATCTTCTAATAACCTACCAACTACTGACATCAGGCACACTGGCCTACAATTTCCTGGATTATTTTTAGAACTTTTTTTTGAACAACAGATCAACATGAAATACCCTCCAATCCTACGGCACTCTACCCATGGCTCAGGACAGGGCCTCTGCAATTTCTACACTAGCCTTCCTCAAGGTCCAAGGGAATATTTTGTCAGGCCCTGGTGAGTGTGTGTGTCTGTGTGTTTTTATAAAACAAATAGGATAATCAGCTCTCAACACAAAATCAGTTTGTCACATTAACTTTAAGGGCAGAATGCCTTTCCTTTGTAATGATCAAATGTTTGAAATTAAGATTAGAAAATGTCATTCATTTTGTAGTCATTTCAATTGATGAAAGGAAGTTTCTCTGACTTCCTATTGCTTTCACATTAAAATAAATGTAGACATGTTCTGGCAATTTCTGATCAAACAATATCAATTATGTTTTGAACATTTTATGGAAATACCGTGTCAGAGAGCTGGGTTGATAGAAACAGAGTCAACATTTCAGATTGATGATCTTAATATTCCTGAGTGTGACAGTACCTAAGCTGGTTGCATTACTACATGACCAGATTTTATATAAAATGTTCCTTCCCTAATTCCACAATATATCGTTTTAAACAAATCTCTCAAATGTACTCAATAAACTCATTCTCCAGATTATTTTTACAAAGGTGATTTGTCTAATTTACATTACAATTAAGATCATTCTAATTATGGCAGAATTGTTATGCAAAGAGTGACTTTCATATAAAAGAAAGATGCAAGATAATCTACTGGCCTGCATTCCAAGGGCTTAAGAGAAGAGGTAGAAGGAACAGCAGATAGATTGGTTGTAACTTTCCAAAATACTTTTGATTCAGGAAAGGTTCCAATAATTTTTTAATAACTGTAGTTGTAACACATCTATACAAAAAAGGATTAAGACAGAATGCCGGAAGGTATAGTTCAGTTTGCCTAAGGTTTGTCATTAGGAAATTTTTGGAATCCATTAGCAGGGAAGTAGCAGAAGGACATTAAGAAAATCAAACATGGTCAATCACAGTCTTGCCTGGCTTAAAGAAAGGGAATTCATGTTGGATAAATTTTATTAGAATTTTTGTAAGATGTAACAAGCAGCATGGATAAAAGGGAACAAGCAGAGAATGAATTTTGATTTCTAGAAGATACACCATAAACTCCTGATGCTAGGTCTTGATCTAGCATTGATGAGGTCTTGACCTCCTGCTTCCAGCAGCTTACTTTTTACCATATAAAAGATTCTTGCAATGGGTAAAAGCCATGGCATTTGGGGTATCATATTAGCATGAATAGAGAAGAGCTAAATAAAAGAAAATAGAGATTTTGGATATATGACTCATTTCAGGTTAGCAAATGTGCTGCCATCAGGATCAATGCTGGAGCCTCGACTATTTATATATCAATGACTTGGATGAAGGGACTGAGTGCATTGTACATAAATGATGCATTTATGTTACTGTATGAAAGGATAATGTAAATTAGAGTATAACAAAGAAAAAAGTTAAAGTCTGCATTCTACTCAATGATTCACTTAGCTGAAGTATCAACTACTGTCATTGTAATAAATTATACACCAAGAAGGAACTAAAATTGATTCCTGTCAAAACTGTTTAGAATAGGAGTCTCTTAATACAATTTAAGTGATAACTTAATACTTTACTACAATGCTGAACTGAAATTTAAACAGCCTGGTTGGGAGATTTTTGGCTTCCATTCAAAGCTAACAGTCATAAGGAACCTTCAAGTGCAGAAAGAAGCAATGCTGCAGTTAAATGTAGCTGTAACAGTTTTGATGCCAAACTGAAAAAAAAACATGAAGAAAGGCAATATCATTTCTACCTTTTTTATCATTTAAATTTTTTATTAATCCAGCAAGTTTGCTCTCTGTGTTACAAACCAAAACTTCATTTCACTATTACAGAGATTCAGATGGATGTTAATATAGCCACTATCTCCTCTACGTTGGGAAGTGTTCTGCTCTTAAAATACCTAATCTTTGTCAATTTTTCCTCCTCAATCCAAAAGTAATCATCAAACTTTATATACTGTATTTGCAGTGCTATGACCTTGGTGAGTGTGACATAGTATAACAATGGTGGCCACAAGCTAAAATATTTTTTACTGGCTTTCAAGGTTGATGGCATGGAAGGTTCAAGGTCCATCTGAAGTATAAATTATTTTTCTGATATAGACAGATACAATTTAAACTTATTTTCTTTTTACTACAAATCTGTACTGTAAGCCCATTGTCATAAAATTTTCCAATTGCCTCCATAATCCTCATACTGGTGAGCTCTCCAAGGAAAATTTGCCTCCATACAAATGAAATAACATGGGTGGGCTACACCCTACAATAAAACCAACTGATTGCACTTGTCCTTAACTTATTTTATGCATTGATGCTATAGATTAGTGGGTTTCAAACTTTTTATTTCCACTTACCACCTTAAGTCATCGCTATGCCATAGGTGCTCTGTGATTAGTAAGGGATGACTTAAAGTGGTATGTGAGTGGAAAGAAAAAGTTTGAAAAGCACTGCTATAGATCGTCTAAAAAGAACATTTAATATTTTAAGTTGTATCCCTGAAAGTTACATGCTTCTGGCTCTTCATCCATAAATATTGGAAAGTGGAATAAAATATACAGGAGTTGACAGGATGGTCAGGATTGGGGTAAAAGATAGATTGATAATAGATGTGGCAAATACTTGAGAGATTGATGGATTACAGCTCGAATGGGGTCGGTCTATGGGAGCTTGGGAATGAAGAGGCTGGAGACAAAATTGGTTTTGAGCAGAAATGGTAAGTGGTAACCCTTTGTACGCTTCTGATAATAAGGGGTAATGATCTGCTTTTATCCATGTCATGCAAATACTTAATAACAATTTCACTTCTGCTACTCATGATGGCGGTATGATTGAAAACTGAACCTCACATAGGCTGTAGATGCATAGACCATTACTCCCTGATGTAATATCACATTAATACCCACATTGATCTTCATAGTTGAGATTATGACAGAGAGCGAGCGAGAGAGAGAGAGAGAGAGAGAGAGAGAGAGAGTGAGAAAGTGAGAGAAAGTGAGAGAGAGAGAGAGAGAGACAGAGAGAGAGATAGAGAGAGAGACAGACAGAGAGAGACAGAGAGACAGAGAGAGAGAGAGAGCGAGAGAGAAAGAGAGAAATATTATTCATCGACATTTTTTCAAATGTGAGTGACAGTAGCCAACACCTGCTGGAGAGTCAGCACAGGAAATTTTAAGTCATGTTCTTTGGGTCTGTGGCCTGAAATACTCCATTCATAAGCACCCAATTTCAGTCCCATTGCAATAGCCATTGCCATGTCGAAGTCCATCCATAGATGGGATATAAGTAATGAACATTTATTTATTTTAAATCATTCTATTTCAACAGGACCCATTCACTCAGACTGTGGATTCTTACAGTAAATTCTTTTTTCCTCAAATGATTCATATTAAGAACAAAAGAATGAAATTTAGTGATTCCATCTCATATATAATATCCTCAAGAGTTTTGCAAGCAATGAGTGAATGATCAAAATAAATGGAGCACATCTTCTGAGGGCCAGTGAAGGTTGAGGTGAGCCATAGAGGGGATTTACATAGGGCTGTAAAATCAGAATCTCAATGATAAATTAATTATTAATGGACATGATATGTTGAAGGAACAGGGGTACTGTTTGTCTTACAACCAGTTGCATAAACACTTCTGGTTCTCCCCACTTTAACTGCATGCATCTCTGGTGCGACATTTGAAGTCAGGTATACAACAGACACCTTTCTGATTTTCCACAGTCTATTTACCCCAGCAGCATTATTACACTGTTACATAGATGCTCCCTTTGTTTTTATTGGCAAAATGCCAGCTAGGTGTGGTAGAGGTTATTTATACAAATGGCAACCCTGTTATTATATCTGAATTGCTTCATGTTGGCCATATCAAAAGCACAACCTTTCAAATGTTATGTGCTGGGAAAGATCACAAGATCTTGCTCAAGACTTCAATATAATGGAGCTCCTTATCTCCACTAATCTTCCCTTTCTCTCCAATAACAGATTTTTAAAATGCAGCCCTTGTGAAACATTATTTGATTTGTTTCACATTCTCTGCAGTCCTTTTAAAAGTAATTTATGCCTTTCTCTGTATCAGAAGCTTAAATTTTCTTTGCTGAGACCTCATACTAAAATATTTTTCGTAACCATTGGATGTGCATTCTTTATCTCTACTACATGAAAGCAGGCTTTGATTTGCCCCAGCTACTGGTGATCAATCTGAAACTTCAATAATTATTCAATATTTTCATTAAAGTTACATCAGTAACAGTAACAGTAGATGAAGCAAAAACACAAAGGTGGAGAAACTCAGCTGGTCAAACAGATAAAGATATATTACTGATATTTTGAGCTTGGACTATGGAAAAATGTTGGCAGGCATCCAAACAAAATGGTAGGAAGAGTGGTGGGTCCCAAAGGAAGGAGCTAATAGGTGGATAAGGGAGAGAGGGAGGACACAGCAGCAAGCAGAGGGAGAAGGGATAGAAACAGAAGGGATAGAAACAGAAGGGGGTGAAGAGCTTGGGGAAAGAAGACAAGAAAGGGAAGGGAGGGAGAATGGAGAGTAGATTAGCAGAAACCGGAGAAGTCTATGTTAATGCCATCTGGTTGCAGAGTGCACAGACAGAAAATCAAGTGTTGATCCTTCAATTTACGTGTGGTCTTGGTGGAATAGTACATGAAGCCATGTTCAGACGTGAGTATGGGAGTGGGACGCAGAATTGATATGGTTGGCCACTGGGAGATCCCTCTCACCGATGCAGACAGAGCAAAGGTGAACTGCAAAGCGATCTCCCAGTATGTGCCCAGTCTCTCCGATGCAGAGATAACCACAAAGGGAGCACCAGCCGCAGTAGATTCTATTCCCCTCTCACAATTTCTCCATCTCTGCCACATCTGTTCCCAAGATGAGTTCTTCCAGTCAAGATCATCACCATCAACTCACCTGCATATCCTTCATTTCCCATTCATCTGCCTTGGCCCCAACTGCCCCCAAACACAACAACCACAGCATTCCTCTTATCCTGACCTACCTCTTCACCAGCTCCACCTACAAGCATTATCTCCTTAACCTGACATCTACAACATAATCCCAGTACCATTCACATCTTCCCCCTCCTCCCCTCTCTGCCTTCCGTCAGGTCCACTCTCTCCATAACTCCCTTGTGCATTCATTCCTTCCTACCATTCACTCCCTCCCTCCACCCCCCCCCCCCCACCCCGGCACCTTTCTCTGTGGCCACAAGTCATGCAATATTTGTTCCCACACCACCTCCCTCACCACAATTCGGGGTCCTAAACAGGCCTTACAAGTGAAGCATCACTTCACGTGTATCTGCAGGAGAGATCTACTGCATTCAGTGCTCCCTTTGTGGCCTTCTCTACATCAGAGAGACTGGGTGGAGACTGGGAGATTGCTTCGCTGAGTGCCTTCACTCCATCTGCACTGATCCATCATCAATCACTCTGGAGACTATTGTAGAGAAACCAATAGGCTTTAATTCACTTGAGAACATAACATATCCCTCCTGTTCAGTTGTCCTGCACTGAATTTCAGGAGGATGTGGAAATAATCAACTCACCTTTATACAGGAGCCTGAGGGGAGGGGCTACAGGTACAACTAGCCAATAGATATGCTTGACCAGATAATTATACATTACAGTGGTTTACCACAGGCACCAATGACAGGGATCTCCTAGTGCCAACCATTTCAATTCTGTGTCCCACTCCCATACTCACAAATCTATTCATGGCCTCATGTACTATCCAACCAAGACCACCCATAAATTAGAGGAACAAAATTTGATTTTTCACGTGGGACTCTCCAACCTGATAGCATTATCATCGACTTCTCAGATTTCAGCTAACCTACACTCCATTCTCCCTCCCTTCCCTTTCTCCTTGTCTTCTTTTCCTTAACTCTCCACCCTCTTCCCTCTCTATTCAGAGAGCCATCCCTCCTCCCCCTGCTTGCTGCTGTCCCTTCCCTCCCTCCCTTATCTACCTATTACCTCCTGCCTTTGGGACCATGCTCCTCTCCTCATCCCTCTCCCCTCCCATTTTGTTCAGATGCTTGTGGACATTTTTCCATACAATGATGAAGTGCTCAAGCCGAAAACATTTATGTATCTTTATCTTTGCTATATAAAGTATATTGTTTGACCTGCTGAGTTTCTCCTGCATTTTGTTTTTACTTCAACCACGGTGTCTGAAGACTTCCATGTTTTACTCCAAACAGTACCTGAAGCGTTGCTTCCCAGGGCAAAGGGTGAATAAGTTTTCATATGATCATAAGAACTATACAAAATAATCAAATCATCTCAACCATCCTGTGAGTTGCATAATATGAAGGTGTAGCTATTGATACCTGACAATGATTTCATTAAATTCACAAAATAATCCAAAAAAAAGTCAATGATAGAGATTTGGTCCAAAGACAAGTCTCAAAAATGGGAAAGATATGTCAACACTCATGAGGTTATATTATAGATCATCCAATAGTCAGTGAGAATTGGAGGAGCAAATCTTTAGAAAGATAACAGCTCTCGTTAACATAAGGTTGTGATAGTAAGAGATTTTAACTTTCAGCATATTGACTGGGACGCCCATATTGTAAAAGCCTTGGATGGCTTGGAGTTTATCACATGTGTTCAGGAAAGTTTTCCAAATCAATAGATAGAGGTACCAACTAGATAGAGTGCCATACTGGATCTTCTATTAGGGAACGAGACACAACAGGTGACAGAATATGTATAGGGGAACATTTTGGGTCAAGTGCTCATAATACCATCAGAAGAATCAAAATTTGTCATGAAGAAATCATGAATTGTGTGGTTTTGCAGCAGCATCACAGGGCAAAACCACCTTCTAAAAATAAATAAAAACTGTCCATCGCTCATTCGGGAATCTGATGGCTGCAGGGAAGAAGCTGCCTTTATGCCACTGATGGTAGCAGAGTAAAGAGGCATGGCCTGGGAGGTGGGTCCTTAAGGGTAGAGCTGCTTTCTTAAGACACCACCTCTTGTAGATGTCCTTAATGGAGTGAAGTCTGGTGACTGTGATGTTGCAGGCCGAGTTAACAGCCTTCTGGAGTTTTTTCTTGACCCGACCGTTGGCAGTGATATTACCAGCCAGAACGCTCTCCTAGTACACCTGTTGAAGTTTATGAGAGTCTTCCTTGAAATATGGAATCTCCTCAAACACCTCACAAAGTATAGCCACTGGCGAGCCTTCTTCATGATTGCATCAACAGATCCTCGGAGATATTGACACCCAGGAATTTGAAGTTCTTGACCCTTTCCACTACCAAGCCCTCGATGCGGACAGGTTCATGTTCTCCTGAAGTCCACAATCATCTCTTTGGTTTTGCTAACATTGAGTGCAACATGGTTGGTGTCACGCTACTCAATGAGCTGATATATCTCCCTCCTGTACACTTCTTCATTGTCATTTGTGATTCTGCCGACAATGGCAAATTTGTAGATAGCATTGAAATTGTGTCTGACCACACAGTCATGGGTGTATAGTTAGTAGAGCAATGGACTAAGCACGCATCATTTAGGTGCACCTATGTTGATAGTCAGTGAGGAGGAGACGTTATTTCCAATGTGATCTGACTGTGATCTTCCAATGAGGAAGTCAAGTGCAGAGGAGCGTGCAGAAGCCCAAGGTTTAGCGCTTTCTGACCTGCACTGAGGGAATAATGGTATTAAAGGCTGAGCTAATGAAGAGCAGCCGTATATATGAGATGCTGTTTTTGAGATGATCCAGTGCTAAGTGGAGAGCTATCTTCTGTGTCTTCTGTGGACTGATTGTAACGAGTCAAGTCCCTTGCTTAGCTACATGTTAATTCTGGCTATGAACAACCTCTCAAGAGCATTTCATTAGATGTTGGTTCTACTGAGTGATAGTTGTTGAGGCACCAGGTTGATTGATGTCCTTTTAAACATGTGGGAACCTTTGACTGCAGCAATGAGGGATTGAAAATATCTGTGAACACTCGGCTAGTTGACACAGATTTTCAGTACACAGCCAGGTACAGTCAGCCCCTGATGGCTTGTGAGGATTCACCAACTTGAATGATGTTCTGACATCATCCTCAGAGACAGATATCACAGGGTTCTCAGTCTTTGCAGGGATTCTCATTGGCACTGTTGGGTTATCCTTCTCAAACCAGGCATAGAAGGTGTTCAGCTCATCTAATATTGAAGCATCATAGTCATATATGGTGTTCACCCTCACTTTGTAGGCTGTAATGGCCTACACTCCCTGCCACAGCTGGCAGTTCACCTATCATAGAGACAGGTCTACGGTGGATGTCATCTCACTGTCACACAAAGCCCTGGAACACCTGGGGCAACAAAGATGTCAGGATGCTGTTTAACGACTATAGTTTAGCATTTAACACCATCAGTCCCTCAAAACTGATCAGTAAACTCTAAGACCTGGGACCCTACACCCCACTGTGTAATTGGATCATGGATTTCCTCACCTCCAGACCACAAACTGTGAAGATTGGTAAGAATTTCTCCTCCACAATCTCCATCAATACCAGAGCACTACACCACTGTGTTCCGAGCCCTATGTTCTACTCAGTTTACACCTATAACTGGGAAGCTTGGTATGACAATAACACAATCTTGTAGAGGACCGCCGAGCAAGCCAGACCCAAGGCAACGTCCCAACACCTGGAGCCCATGGCCTGCACAGCCAACCAAGGCAGGCTACGCACTTCGAAGTCGGCGCTCAACTCAGCAGCATGCAGTTGCAGTGCCCATTCTGATGGGTTGAGCAGTGGCAGTCAATCGGGTGGAGTTAAGGAAACAGCCACACCTGGGGATGAGAGGGGCTCACTGATTGGCTGCTCCCTGGATAGCACTAAATGACCAATCTCAGGACACAGATTGTAATGCCACCAGAGATGGGCTTCTGAGCCCTTTATAAGCAGAGCTGCCAGCACAATAAACCAGTGTTGCATTCACTCCCATAGTGTGTGGCTCTTCTTTGAGCATAATCTCTCCAGCAATAGCAGCTGCGACAATGGTGACCTCTGACTGGTCCAACCGGCATTGTGGACCTGAAGAATGAGCAACCAGCCTGCAATTAACGTGGTCTCATTGAAACTGCCCGGCTTCTGGACATCACAGCCATGGGTATAGTTCCAGCAAGTCGAGCCACAGTTCGCTGAACAGAACATCATAGCTGATGACACCCGCTTCTATTATGTGGTCGGCGCCATTGAGCAGGACATAGCAGCTTGTATTACCGACATGCTCCAGAAATCTCTGGCCATCAAGGAGCTACTAACCCAAGCTTTCAGGCTTTCACGGCGCAAGCGCACTGCCCATATGCTACACATGGATAGTTTGGGGGACAGGGCTCCATCGCCCTCATGAGCGACATGCTCGCTTTGAATGATGGCCATACTCCTTATGCTCTATTCAAGCAAATTTTCCTGGAGAAGTTACTTGAGAACATTAGGCTACTCATAGCCAAAGAGGACTTTGTGGACCCCAGAAAGGTAGCCACCAGAACAGACCTGCTCTGGGCAGCCTGCATTTTGTTAGACCATGTGACCTCTTCTCGTCAACATCCTACCAGGAGGTCACTCGACAGACTGCCCAGCAAATTTTCCTCTGAGCCTGAAAACCCCAGTGACCTGTATTGTTTCTACCATCAGCGATGGGGTGCTGAAGCCCAATGATGCAATCACCCTGTGGGTTCCTGGGAAATGCCAATGCCGGCCATCATTAGTGGCTGCGGCAGCTGGCCTACACAACAGGCTTCTCTACATCTGGGTTAGAGTATCAGGCTGATGCTTCCTGGATGACACTGGGGCTGAAGTCAGTGTCCTCCCCCTCCCCACCACATCCAATGCATGCCACCAGAAGGCAGGGTGTGGGTTACGGGCTGCCAATAACTCTTCAATATGAACTTACGACACTCGTACTATCACCTTCCATTTTAGCAAACACTGCTTCACTTGCTGATTTGTCTTAGCAGATGTCCACCAAACTCTCCTCAGGGTGGACTTCCTGAGGGTCAACTCCTTCCTAGTTGTCATCAAGGGCCACCGGCTAGTACATGCAAAGACCTTTCAGACCTTTGCACTGGAAGGCACCAAACTGACCACTCCCCACCTACACTAAGTGGCAAGTCCAAGTAATGAGTTCACCAAGATTCTAGCCAAGATCCCTTCCATCGTGATGCTACACTTTAACTCCATTGAGCCCAAACATGGGGTAAGGCATCACATCCTCACTAAAGGCCCCCCATTTCACTCCAGAA
The DNA here is from genome assembly GCF_036971445.1 of Narcine bancroftii. Lineage (NCBI taxonomy): Eukaryota > Metazoa > Chordata > Chondrichthyes > Torpediniformes > Narcinidae > Narcine > Narcine bancroftii. Next base: position 333,695,569 of record NC_091470.1, on the reverse strand, counting down.
CACACAGCCTCCCACCAAATAACCATGCCAACGAGATTTTTTGAAATGGAGGAACTCACAATTGTCTGCCACTCCAACAGCCCCTGGGCCTCCCCTCCTCCACATGGTCCCTAAGGCATCAGCGGGGGTTGGAGACCATGTGGGGACTTTGGCCATCTAAGTGAAACCACCATGCCTGATAGATCCTCCATCCCCCATATTCAGGGCTTTTCTGCAAACCTGCAGGGGACATGTTTATTTTCAAAAATCGATTTAATCTGTGGCTACCATCAGATCCCCGTCCACCCTAAGGATATTGCAAAGACGGCCATTATTACACCATTTGGGCTGTTTGAATTCCTCAGAATGCCTTTCAGCCTATAAAATGCCACACAGACTTTTCAAAGGTTTATGGATGCTGAGGGCAGGGATTTGAAGTTGGTGTTCATCTACCTCAATGACATTCTGATTGCAAGCCGTGACTGTGCCAAAAACACCATTCACATCAGACAGTTGTGCCACAGGTTGAGTGAGTTTGGCCTGACAATTAATCCAGTTAAATGCCAGTTGGGCAAACTCAATTGACCCAGGTCACAGGATTGACTGCCACGGGGCTAAACCACTACCCGATAGGGTAGAGACCATTTGGGCATCCCCCAAGCCTACAACAGTAAGGGATCTACAAAAGTTTGCCAGTATGGTGAATTTTTACCACAGATTCCTGCCGGGGCAGCTCGCATCATGAAACCTTTATTCTTCCTTATGACTAGTACAAAGATGATGATTTCATGGAACCACGAAGCAGTCGATTCTTTCCAAGCAACAAAAGACGCACTGGCTAACGCTGCCCTCCTGACACACCCTAAAGCTGATGCCCCCACCACTCTCATGGTGGATGCTTCTGACACAGCAGTAGGGGAAGTCTTGGAACAGTGGGTGAGTGGTCACTGGCAACCCCTCGTATTTTTCAATAGATATTTGCGGGTGCCTGAACTGAAATATAGTGCTTTTGATAGAGAACTCCTGGCATTGTACCTGGCAATCAGACATTTTAGATACTTCCTTGAGGCCAGGAAGTTTCAAATTTTTACAGACCACAAGCCCCTCACCTTTGCCTTCATTAAGGCTTCCGACCTGTGGTCAGCCAGGCAACAGAGGCACATTTCATATATTTCAGAATTTTCTACTGACATTCAGCATATTGCGGGAAAATCCGACGTGGTGGCTGATGCCTTGTCACTTCCCACATTGCAGGTGGTACACACCTTAACATCTAGCATTGACTATAAGGCTCTGGCTGAAGCACAGGCTGCGGACAAGGACATTGACACATATCACACTGTAATTACCAGCCTTCAGTTGGAGGACATACAGCTTGGCCCTGGGGAGCAGACCATCCATCCTTTGCAACACATCTACAGGTAAGCCTCATTATATCATTCCCGCTACCTGGAGGAGGCATGTTTTTGAGGCCATACACAACCTGGCACACCTCGCCATCAAAACGATTGTCAAAATGGTTGCTAGTTGATTCATCTGGTGTGGCTTCTGCAAGGAGGTCAGCCAGTGGACCAGGAATTGTACACGGTGCCAGACTTTGAAAGTCAATTTCCACACATTCCCACACTAAAACCTCCCCACAGTCATTTCAACCACCCCAACGCCATTTCAGCCACATCCACGTGGATCTGGTGGGTTCCCTACCAATATCCAGAGGCACACGCTACTTACTGACCCCAGTAGGTAGGTCAACCAGATAACCATGGAAGCCATCCCATTGCCAGAATCCTCTTCGGAAATGTATGCCAGGGCCCTCCTGCACAACTGGGTGCCTAGGTTCAAGGTTCCAGAGCATATAACCATGGACAGGGGCTTCCAATTTACCTCTGGCCTCTGGTCAAATCTTGCTAAGACCCTGGGTATTCCATTGACACCTTAAAGCACCTCTCATGGCCAGACAATGAACCAAACTGGTTGGATGATCTCCCGTGGGTACTCTTGGGAATCTGGGCTGCTCCAAAATAGATTTTTACAGCCAAAATGGTGTACAGTGCACCATTGGTGATTCTGGGGGAATTTCTGGCCACCAAAGACACTGGGGACAATTTCCCTGAGGCTGCCTTGTCCCGCATTCGGGACCGCCTGGGCACAATCACCCCAACACAGCCAAAGCAGCACGGCTCATGGACGACATTCATACCTAAAGAACTTGAGACTTGTAAATATGTTTTTGTCAGATGTGGGGCACATAGACCCACCCCTCTACAGAGACCTTATGAAGCCAATACAAAGTTATACGACACAACGGGTCAATATGTCTTTTGGATATTGGCGGGAGAAATGAGACCTTCACCCTGGACCGGCTAAAGCCGGCAGTCCTTGACTCTGACCCCCCAATCAATGATCCACCCTTATGCTGAAAGGGCAAGCCTCTCAAGCACAAGGCCTCACTGAGCGCCGATTCTGTGGGGGGGGGGGGGGGAGGGGTAGAGGGTCATGTAGCAGGCCGCCAAGCGTGCCACGCCCAAACCGGTGACCGAACACAGGAGCCTGTAGCCTAAACAGACAGTCGAGGTGGGTTACGCACTTTGAAGTCAGCGCTTGACTCAGCAGCATGCGACTGCAGCTCCCCATTCCGATGGGCTGGCCAGCGGCATACAGGATAGAGATTGAAAACTTTGCTGAATGGTGCACCAATGACAATAATGTCACCAAAACTAAGGAGCCGATCATTGACTTCAGGAAAGGAAAGCCAGATGTATATAATCCATTGATTATTGGGGGATCAGAGGTGGAGAGGGTGAGCAAATTTATATTCTTGGTCATCATTATCTCTGGACCCGACACACCAATGGCATCATGAAGAAAGCATGTCAGCACCCCTACTTCCTCAGGAGTTTGCCGAGGTTTGGTATGATGCCAGAATCCCTGGCAAATTTCTACAGAGGTGTATTGGAATGTGTGCTGACTGGCTGCATCATGATCTGGTATGGGAACATCAAGGCCTCCAAACGGTAATGGACACAGCCCAGGACATCACAGGCAAAACTATTGAGTACATCCACAGGGAATACAGACATCAGAGGGCAGTAACAATCATCAAAGATCCTCACCACCTAGCACATGCTGTATTCATTGCTGCCATTGGGGAAAAAGGTATAAATGCCACAAGACTCGCACCACCAGGTTCAGGAACAGTTGCTACCCCTCCACCATCAGACTCCTAAACTCATCACCATCAGTTGACTCAATCACAGACTCATTTAAGGATTCTAACTTGTGCACTTTTATTGATTATCTTTGTTCTCTCCTCATTGCACAGTTAATTTGTTTACATTCGCTATCTTTTTGCAGTTATTTTATTTGTTTGCATGTTTACACTGTGTACACTTTTTTTGCAGTGCCAATTAGTGGTAATTCTGCCGCACCCACAGGAAAAAGGAATTTCACTGTGGTAAACCACAGTATGTATATTAAGCCATCTGGACACACCCATTGGCTGACTGTACCTGAGACTCTTCCCACAGACTCTTAAAGAAAGGTGACTGTTTCAATAGCCCCCTCCCTAGTTCAAGACAGTTGACTAACATGGACATTACTCTAATCTATTGCTAATAAAAGCCGAGCAGTTCTACATGACTTCCAGTCTTTTGGTATTAATGACGGTGCACCAATGTTATTAGCAATAAATTTTGACATTGGAGCAGATCCTGAAGCTGGAGAAGTTGGAAATCAACCTTCAGTCACATGAAGCCATCACCAACTTCGAGGTCTGCTTTGTTTCGAAGCTTTCCTACAAGCATCATCTGCCATCGTCTGATCAGAGACTGACAAACTGCAGGTACTGCACTCCTGGGTCGGGCCCCTGGTGTTCTCGATGATCAGGGATGCCATGTCATACTCAGAGGTGATGGACATTCCGAAAGGCCAGTACCTGAAGAAGGTGAACAAGGTCTATACGAGATGCCTCCTGGGCATCCAAAATCAGTGACCCAGGGATTTGAGCGCCAAGTACCTCTAGGCCCTACAAACTCTCGGACGGGCCTGCAACTGCAAGGCCGTAACAGCTGCAGAGAACACGGAGGAACTGATTAGAGACACGTATGTTGCAGGCATCAGGTCCCACTACATACGTCAGAGACTGTTGGAGCAAGATGAGTTCAATTTGCGGAGGGTGGTTTAACTGGCAAGCACACTGGAGGTAGCCTCCAGAATATGGAAGCCAACTCAGTCGACAACATGGCTGCTTTGTGATTGCCCTGGGCACCACCATCTTGGGACGCGCCACGCACCACCAATGATCCAATCACAACAGCCATATTCTGTGAGCACCTAAAACTGCCATTGACACATCCCACCAACGACCCGACCGCGGTCACTCTACTCCATGAGCACCCAAAGTGCTGTCTGTAGCCTGAGCAAGCACCTGAGGAAACACTGCCCAGCAAGTGATGTGCCCAGCTCCATATGTGAGAAGAAAGAGCACTACACAAGAGTATGCAAGTCCAAGCCACCTCAACCCAGCAGCATCACGTAAGGACCATGGAGGCCATCATCTTCGAGACTCAGCAGCGCTGCATGCAACCTGTGGGGGCTGCCAATTTGGATGCCGCCATCTTGTGACTGAATGCACGAACTTTCCACCGCAGCTGCAGGCAGCGACCTGACATTGGCTTTCATCACGCTGGATCAAGGTAGTCCTCACCAGCTTGCCAGATTGACATCCAGGTAAATGGCCACATGATGAGCTGTCCGTTCAATAGTGGGAGCAGAGAGAGCTTCATTCACCCGGATCTGGTGCAGTGCTACTCCCTCACAGTTAAGCCAGTGAGTCACAAAGTCTCCTTGGCCTCGAAGTCCCATATAGCTGATGTCCATGGCTACTGCGTAATGACCCTGACCACGCAGGGCACTGTCTGCAAGGACTTTAAACTCCCGCTGTCACAGCTTTGCACTGCAGTGCTACTGGGACTGGACTTCCAATGCCATCTTAAATGGGACTAGACAGGGAAATAGTTTGGCACATACTGTACTGGAAAGGCAAATGAGCCTGTTTCTGTGGTGTAATGTTCTTTGGTTCAAGGCTTCTATATAAATGGGTTTCAGCAAAGAGGATTAAGCTGAGAATCCGGTAAGGACATATAAGATCATTTTGTTTTATTTTTCAGACAGAGTGCAGTCCTGGTATCAGTCAGATTGGAGGTATGTCCCTCCTACAGGATCTGGGATATCAGAAAGAATTCAAGTGCCTCTGGTAACTAAATCTGTGGGATATGTATCCAAATGCAGCTCCTTACTGAATGTGTCAGGGAATGGGAGCTGGAGCCGGTTGAAGACAGGATCATGCAAACAACTAATGAGGATACAGTGATGTGGTTACAGTGAAGGTGCACACAACAGGTTGTTAAATGGCCTCTAGAAAAAGTAAAGAGAATAGGCAGACAGAGTAGAATCCCCTTGCAGTCATTCCACTCAGTAACAAGTATACTACTTTGGATACTGTTAGGGGTTGACTTATTGAGAGGGTAGCAGAAGCAATGACACCATGACTGGCACCAAGATGTTACAGGGAAGAATTAAGTCAGGCAGACTGATAGTGGCAGGTTACTCCATGGTTCAGGACACAGATAGGTATTTCTGTGTCTGCAAGCATAATTCCAGAAGGTGTGTTGCCTCCCTGGTAGCAGGGTCAAGGATGTCTCAGAGCAGATAAATGGCATTCTGAGATGGGGCAGTGATAAGTCAGGGGTTGCTCAAAGTACCGATTTCAGATTTATTGACAGAGTACATACGTGACATTACATACGTTTTACTGCAGGCCAGGCAAATTTTCTACTAATCAGTCGTGCAAAAAAACTGTACTCAAGAAAAAAATACACACACAAAAGAGGGAAATGTAAACAAGAAGAAAGTGCAAACAAACTGTGCAAAGTGGAAAATAAATATTCAATAAAAAATAATGTGCAAAGTAAGAGGCCTTCAATGAGTCTCTGAGTTTGTTGTTTAAACATTTTATAGTGATGGGGTAGCAACTGTTCCTGAACCTGGTGGTATGAGTTTTGTGGTAGCTAAACCTCTTTCCTGATGGCAGCAGCAAGAACAGAATATGTCCTGGATGGGGTGTGGATTCTTTTTTTTTTTAATTTTTTATTTTTCACACCATAAATCACATTAGCCATGATATACACTTTTTCTTTTTCACACATATACAGTGACTTTTTCTCCCCCCCCTCCCTCCTCCCAAGCCACCCCCCCACCCCCCCCCCCCTCATCCATTTTAGGTATACAATCTAGGTTGCATTAAACCAGTCAGACAATGTTGTCATTCAACAAAAATACACCAGAAATTCTACTGAGTCCATTCTTTTCTTTCCTTCTCCTTCCATCAACTTAGGTAATGTTTGTCCCCGGTAGGTTTTCGCTATTGTATTTAAATGTTTTATTTTTCACACTATGAACCATATTGACCAAAATACACCTAAACCTTTCCCTCTTGAATATAGTGTCATTTTCTCCCCTTTTCCCCCCTCCCTTCCCTCCCTCCTTTCCACACCCCTCCCCACCCACTAAACATTCAACATATACAATACATTAAACTCATTAAACAATGCCATCACACAATGAAAATAAACAAGAAAATTGTGTCACTTACTTTTACACACTGGGTCAGTTCATTTCGTCTTCTTCTCATTCTGTCATTTTAGGGGGTGGAGATCCGTGGTAGGACTTCTCTGTTGTGTTCCATGTACGGTTCCCAAATTTGTTCGAATTCTGTGATGTTATTTCTTAAATTGTATGCTATTTTTTCCAATGGAATACATTTATGATTCTTGATGATTGCTGCTACTCTCTAACAGCAGTATTCCATGTCGATTTTCTCGATTGTAGGGAGAGTTTTACCTATGATTTACTAGGCCATATCCATTATCTTTTGCAGGGGTTTCTGTTCAGAAATATTGGTGCCCCCATGCCAGGCTATCATTCAACCATACAGTACACTTTCCACTACAAATCTGTAGACGTTTGCCAAGGTTTCTGATGTCATACCAAACTTCTCCAAACTCCTGAGAAAATAGAGGCACTGATGTGCTTTTGATGCAATGGCATTGGGTCCAGGAAATGATCTCTGGTTTTTCCCCTCCTGATGTCCATAATCAGCTCCTTGATTTTGGTGACAGTGAATGCGAGGTTGTTGTTGGTGCACCATTCTCCCAAGTTTTCAATCTCCCTCCTGAATGCTGACTCATCAGCCTTTTTTATACAAATTTGTGAGCAAATTTGTAGATGGTGTTGTTGCGGTACTGACCTGCACAAAAAAAAGGTGCAAAGCGATTAGAGCAGGGGTCTAAGTACGCAGCCCTGTGGTATTCTGGTACTGATGGTTATTGTGGAGTAGAGGATTTCCTCACTGATTGTGGTCCTGAGGTGAGGAAATGTAGGAATCCAATTTCATAGTGGTGTATTGCCAACTATATTGTGGTCCATAGGAAGAACAGGAGATGTAATCCTGCAGAATAATTTCAGAGATAGGCAGCAAGTTAAAAAGCAGGATTTACAAGAATGTAATCTTAGGATTGCTACCCATGCTACATGCTAGTGAAGCAAGAAATAGGAAGACTGTGCAATTCATGGCTAGGATCTGGTACAAGAGGGTGTGCTTCAGATATATGGATCATTCGGTTCTCTTCCTCCACAGGCAAAATCTGTACAAGAGGGATGGAGAAAAATAACCTTTATTTTTGCTTTGTTAGTCAGTATAGTTGCTTAGGTAAAGGCATAATCATTTTAGCTGAGGCTACATGAACACTAATAAATTATCAACTATTGAATAGTTGAATAATTGAACCCCATGTCAATACTTCCATGTATGACCACATAATAGTCAGAGAGAATTGGAAGACAAATCAGCAGGGAGATAGCAGACAGTTACAGGAAACATAATATTGTGATAGTAGGTGGTTTTAATTTTCCACATACTGACTGGAACTCCCATACTATAAAAGGGCTGGATGGCTTGGAGTTTGTCAAATTTATTCAGAAATGTTTTCTAAATCAATATATCAAGTTACCAACTAGAGAGAGTGCTAGATCAACTAGATCTCCTCTTAGGGAACGAGAAAGGAAGGTGACAGAAACATGTGTAGGAGTGATCATAATGTCATTAGTTTCAAGGATAGGTTAGGTTGGAGAAAGGCCAATTTTGAAGAAATGAGTAAGAATCTAAAAAAAACATGGATTGGGCTAGGTTGTTTTCTGCCAAGGATGTGCTCAGTAAGTGGAAGGCTTCAAAGGTAAAATCTTTAGATTACAGAGTTTATATGTTCCTGTAAAGATTAAAGGCAAAGTTTACAGGCATAAGGATCCTTTGGGATCTGGTTAAATAGAAGAGAGTGATGTATAACAGATATAGGCAACAAAGAGCAAATAAGATACTTGAGAAGTATACAAAATGCAGGTAAAAAAATTGAGGAGAACTCAGGAGTGCTAAAAGAAAACAAGAGGCTGTTTTGGCAAACAAGGTAAAGGAAAATCCTCAGGGTTTCTACAGGTATATTAAGAACAAAAGGATTTTAAGAGACAAAATGGCCATATTGAAGATCAGAGTGGTCAGTATAGAATGATCAATGACCACCTGTAGACACGAAGCAAAAGTCAAAGACTTTATTAACCAGAAAATCACGGCATGCCTCTACATGCTGCTGGCTCATGTCCAAGACAGGTATAAAAGGGAGGAGACTAGGGCTATCAGTCTTTATCAGGGATCTTATGGGGAGGAGCTACAGGGACAGAAGGCGGGCCAACCTGCACAGTCTAGCGAGGTCATGCCTGCAATGCATTTCTCTTTTTTTTAGATGAAGTCTGGTGGGGTGAAGCAGGGCTATGTACATCAGCATTGGTCGTGTAGTCCATATCAGTTTATAGGTTCAGCCAATCCAGTGGTTTTATCCGGTGCTGCGTTCGCTGCTGCACCGGCTGGGTCATCAGTTCCTTCAGAACAGTGACTTGTTCAACAGGCTGAGTGTTGGAGTGCTGAACTATGTCTGTGCATACCGGCTCTGAGGAAGGTGGGGGACTTGTTTGTAGGGGTGGGGGACCAACTGGTCACTGATGGGGGCTACTGGGTGCACCTACCATGCTGGAGCCCCTGCTTGAGCCAAGTCTCAGCTGGCCAATGTGTCATCCGGTCTGTCTGGGTACTGTATCATGGCATACTGTGGGTGAGCATGCAGGAGGTACATTTCCTCAACCAGTGGGTCTGCCTTGTGGGTCCTAACATGCTTACGGAGAACTACCAGCCCTGGGGTTTTCAGCCAGATGAGCAGTGTGGTTCCCGATGCCGACCTCCTAGGGAAGGAGAACAATTTTTCGTGTGGGGTGGCGTTAGTCACAGTGCAGAATAGGAACCCAGTGGCATGCAGCACTTCTGGAAGGATGACTTGCCACTGGGAGACGGGTATCCCTTAAAGGCCAAAAGGACTGCCCTCCAAATCATGCCATTCTCCCTTTCCACCATGCTCCACCATGCTGCCCGTTCACACAGGAGTTGTAGCTGGTGGTTCTCCTCGGGGCTATGTCCTTGGAAAGAAAATATTGCTGCAACTCCTTCCTCATGAATGAGGACCCCCCAATTATGGTGATAGTAATTGGGGTATCCAAGTAGGGTGAAGATGTTGTGGAGTGCTTTAATGACCGTGCATGGCGAATGGGAAGCATGAGTACTCATCCATGATATTCAGGAAGTACACTTGCTGATTTGTGAATGGGAGAGGCCCCTGAGTCCATACTGAGCCATTAAAAGGAGCAAGTAGCCTTGATGAGCTGGTTCTCTCCAGTTGGTAAAAATGCGGCTTGCATTCAGCTCCCTGACCTCCTCTACTGAATGGGGAGGTTGCGGGCCCTCACAAAATGGTAGATCCTCATGATCTCGGGGTGAAAGAGGCTATCGTGGAAAGCTTGGAGGTGATCTACATATGCCCTGGCGCAGGTTCCCCTGGACATGGCATTGGATGTCTCATTGAGCTTGCCTGGCCAGTACAAGTTCTCTTAATTATAGGTGGCCAGCTCAATTCTCCACCTCATGATCTTGTCATTTTTTATTTCCCCCCTCCCCCCCCCACTATTTATTATTAAATATAAAAGTGACAGCTTTCTGGTTCGAAAACAGGGTGAACGGTCTGCTGGCCAAATAGTGTCTCCAGTGGCACATAGCCTCCACTATAGTCTGTGCCTCCTTCTCATTGGCAGAGTGCCTGAGTTCGGGCCCATCGAGGGTTCGGAAGAAAAATGCCACTGGCCTGCCTCCTTGGTTCAGCGAGGCAACCAAGATGAAGTCAGAGGCGTCACTCTCCACTTAGAATAGGATGGATTCATCGCCGCCTTGGCACTCCCACACAATGCCCTTGAAAGCCTTACGGGCCTCTGCCAATGGGGGAAAGGTAGTGATTTTCACCAGGGGTTGGGCCTTGTCTGCATAATTAGGAATCCACTGAGCATAGTATGAGAAGATCCTCAGGCATTTTTTTAAAGCCCTGGGTTTCTTGGGCAGAGGAAGTTCCAGCAGGGGGTGGTGCATGCACTCAAGGTTGGGGGCAATAACACCATGTTTCACCACGTAGCTCAGGATTGCCAATTGCATGGTGCTGAACATGCTCTTTTTCCAGATCGTACATGAGTTTGAGAGATTTAGTGGAGGCCAGGAACCTCTGCAGGTTCTCGTCGTATTCCTCCTGGTTCCGACTACAGATGATAACAATATCCAAATAGCGATAGGTAGCTTTTAATTTGTTGTCAACCACCATGCAATCCATTTCTCTTTGGAACATTAACACCACGCTTGTGAGGACAAATGGGACTCGCAGGAAGTGATAGAGGTGGCTGTTTGCTTTAAATGTTGTGTAAGGCTAGTCTTCTCGATGAATCGGAATCTGGTGGTACGCCAACTTGAGGTCTATGGTGAAGAAGACCCTGAACTGGGTGATCTCATTCACCATGTCGGTTATGTGGGAGAAAGGGTAGGTGTCTAATAAGGTGAACCTGTTAATGTTCTGGCTATAATCGATGACCATCTGGTGGTTCTCCCCAATCTTCACCACCTCCACTTGTGCCCTTCAGGGGCTGTTACTAGGTTCTATGATGCCCTCCCCCACCAGTCACCCCATTTCAGTTTTATAAATTCCATGTCCCCAGGGCTGTATCACTTGTTTTACTGGTGGCTGGTTTGTAGTCTGTTGAGGTTCTGGCATGGGGGTGGAGGGAGGTGGTGGGGGGCAGAGGGATCCAAAGAGTACCCAAAACACAGGTTGGGTGCCCTGCACGGCATTTCAGTGTGTGATTGGCACATTCGGGAGGATCGTAAATGGGGGTTGTGGGGTCTGTCAAACTGCATCAGCACACCCTTAAGCTGGCACTGGAAATCCAGCCCCGGTAATGACGGGTGCCAGAGGTGGGGCATCTCTAGCAGTTTGAATTTTTACTTTCCATGCCCCTCATGGTTAGGGTCATGGTGCAACACCTGCAGATTTCCGCAGAGAGGGATTTAGAGGCTAGCGTTACCTTTCACTTTGTTGGGGATATAGTCAGAAAATAATGTTGGACCGTGCCTGGGTGTATGAAACTCTCTGTGCTCCCTTTGTCAAGCAGGCAACCAGTGGTGTGGCCGTTTACCTCAATACCTCAATTACGATCGCACCAGCTGGTGTGCCCTGCTCTGGTCCAGCATGATCAAGGCCAACATCAACTAACTATCTGAATTTCTGCTGCTGTATTGTTGGGACAGCTACCACCAAGATGGCTGTCCAGGACATCGCAAAGATGCCCACCCCCATGAATCACACATGGTGGAGTCCAGAAGAGAAGCCAGATGTGATGTAATCCCGTGTCATCATGCTTCTGTTCCCTCTGTTCTATTCTCAGCTACTGGAAATGAAGCCGGAAGGTGGGTTGACCCAAGATGGTGATGCAGGTCATGGTCTGCATGTGGCACTGCTAAAAGAGGACTCGGAGAGGCATACCTTTGCATAGTGCCCCTTCCTCCAGCAGTTTGAGCATGTCACGGTGTGGGCTGGGCATTACTTTGAAGGTGTTTGTCTTGGCTGCAGTAGTTGCACCTCGTGTGCTCGGCAGCAGGAGCAGCAGTCAGGGACCCTGAGTCCCAAGATGGTGGCATCTGTTCTTCACACCTGGCGCCTCTGACTTCATCTTGGTTGCCTCGCTGAACCAAGGAGGCTTCTTCACTCTAATCGCCTTGTCCATGGCAAATAAAAATCTGGTTAATAAATTGTAGCACGATTAATGATCACCCACAGACACAAAGCAAGTAGTCAATGGCTTTATTAACCAGAAAAATTTGGCATACCTCTTCATGCTGCTGGCTCATGTCCAAAGCAGGTTTCGAGGGAGGAGACTAGGGCTATCAGCCTTCATTAGGGATCTTACAGGGAGGACTTAAAGGCCAAAAGGACTGCCCTCCAAATCATGCCATTCTCCCTTTCCACCATGCTCCACCAAGCTGCCTGTTCACACAGGAGTTGCCCCATCAGGGTCTTCCAGATTGAAAGACCCTTGCCCCATCAGGGTCTTCCAGATTGAATGCATGGGAGATTTTTTCAGGTCACCACAGAGTTCCTTTTTGTTCTCTTGGGTAGAAAATTCAAAAGTTCATTAAGAAGAATTTTCTTTTCATTTCTCTCCTGGATGGTCAGCCCCTTCTTTTGAGAAAATTATCATTAGATCTAAATACATCTGCCAAAGGAAACATCATCCCTATATCTACTGATCAAACTTCTCATTGTTTTAAATTCTAGAGTAGAAGCCCAGTCTTTGTAACCTCTCTACATAGGGTAAACTACATGTGACCAAGAATCAACATGATGAATGTTCGCTGCCCTCCCTCTCTTGCAAGTATGTCCATCCTTAGGAAGTGCGACCAAACTTGCTTACATTACTTCAAATGCAATCCCACTGAATCTTGTGCAAGGACAACCAGGTCCTTCTGAATAGCACAACCTTTCAATCTTTTATCATTTAGAAGAAATGTTTCTATTTTTATACCAAAATGAATTACCTCATTTTTAATATCATATTCTATCTGCCATTCCTCACCTGTTCACTTAACCTGCTTGTACACTGCTGAAGCCTTGCTGCATTCATTTCAAATCACATACTGTCATCCAGTTTTATGGATTCAGACAAATATAATCCAGAGAGACTTTTACAGATATTAGCTTGAAATTCTGAGTTAATTTAATTACTTTTATTTATTTATTTACCCAATTGCTAAGGTAGGATTCAAATTCATACCACTACATTAATAGTTGAAACCTCTTAATTTGATGACTTCAACACAATGCTACGTTACACCTGACATTTATGGAAAATCAACAGCCAAGTGTCATTTAACAGCTCAGAGATGTCAAGAGGAAGTGGCTTGTAACCACTGTCTTAAACCTGAGAACAAAATAGAAACTTTAAGTCATTGTTTTGCACTAACAAGATACTCAATTGTTCTCAATAAGGTACTCTTTTCAAACTAATGTAAGTCAAGAAATCGTGCAACATTTTGAATGGAATGTTTATACCCGTGGAGATTGTAACTGTAAAATCATTTCTGGGTGCCCTTGCTTTTTCAATAAGTTATATTCATTTTAACGGGTTGAGTTTAATCATTGCCTGGATTCCTGATGCTGTAACAAGGCCCTGTCTAAACATAGACTCTATTTCTTGTGCATGGAGAAGTAACAAAGGATGATGATGTATTTTGGAGTATGAACTTCCAACCACTAAGTTCAACAACCATACTCATTCCATGCAGCAGGATTAAAGGATTTCAAATTGATTTAAATTTATATTTGTTTTTTTTTCTTAAATTTTTGCCAATGTGGGGATTTGAAATATCCTTACACATTTATATATTGACGAACTGTAAATCTGCAAAATTTATCAAATATTCTATCAATAAAGATACTTGGACAAAGAAATCTGCAAATAGATTATCAGCAGTAATTGGTGCAGAGATACCAAGTGATCCAGGATCCACATAAACGCATGCTACAAAATAACATACACCAAAATGCCTCATCAGCTTTGTCATTGCTACTCAAATTCCAAAAATGAAATTTAAAAAATCAAATCTTACTTTAAATCCATTATAAATCATTTAATCCTGCTGCATGCATTGAGTGTGGTTGTTCAGTTCAATTAGTCGAAGCTTGCTCTCTTTATTTATTGAAGCAACGAATCCATATTTAGACTGGGCCTTACTAGAAGATCCTAATGCATTTTGCATTAATTCTTTTGTCATTGGGGGACTAATAAAAAAAATCCTGTGTGATGTGGTCTAGAGAATTGGGAGTGGCCTTGAAAATCTGACTGGGGACTAGAGAGTGGGAAGGTAGACTATTGTGTCTGAGAGGGAGTTGATTGAGGCTGGAGTAGAGAGGTGTCTTAACTTCTAGCAGGATGGAATGTATGTTAACTAAATTTCTGCTGTAATGGAATATTTCATTAACAATTCTTGGCACCTCTCTCCAAAATGAAATGTAATCATTAAAAAAAATCCAATAAAGCCCAAGGTCTAAAATCATATTCCTCCTTAAGCAATCCTTATGCCTCAAGAGCTCTGTGATTAGTAAGGATTGATTAACATGATATGTGAGTGGAAAGAAAAAGTTTGAAAACCATTGTTTTTATAGTAGCTAATTGACTCAATATGTGCATGGTTTCATAACTTCAAAGGAAAGTTTTCTCAAGCAGAATATTTCAGTAACAATTGGGTTTAAATCAGTGGTTCTCAACTATTTTTTCCCTCTCACATACCACCTTAAGTAATTTCTTAACAATCACAGAACACTTATGGCATAGGGATTGCTTAAGATGGAATATGAGTTTAGTGGGGGCAGTTTGAAAACCACTGATCTAATAATGGATGGTGGGGAAAAGGTACAATGCACAAAGTTGCTGGAGGGACTGTGGGAAACAATAGGCAGTTTGGGTGGCCCGGTTAGCAGAGTGTTTAGTGTGATGCTGTTATTACAGCACCAGCAATGAGTACGAATCTGGCGCTGTCTGAAAGTACTTTTTGTATGTTCTCCCTGAGTCTGTGTCGGTTTGCTCTGAGTGTTCTGTTTTCCTCCCACCTTCCAAAATGTATGAGTTGCAGGTTAATTTGGGTGTAATTGGGCAGCATGGGTTTAAATGGCCAGAATTAGTTTCTACCTTACCGTAAATTTTAGAAAAATCATTTAAAAAATATTTGGGGCCTATGCCCTTTTTCAGATATGCCAAGTGTTGGTCTGTTTCATTTAATATATGTCATACTTCTTTTATTATTCACAATTGCAACAATGCCAAGTAGTTCTTCAGGTGCACTAAAACGCATAACAAGTCTCCCTAGTGCCTAGTTTAGTATCTCATCCAAAATACAGTGGCACACAATTCTCAGTGTTTCACTGAAATGACAGCGAACATTCAGACTGGTGATTCCTCAGAGAATTGTTTGGTTCAGATGGTACATCTGACCTCCTCTGCCACTGGACACAGTACTGCAAATACTAATATCCAAGGCCAAGGAGTGCTTGGCTTATGCCTCCTCAGCTTTACATTAGATCATAGGAAAATTAAAGAAACTAAGACCATGAGTACATATAACCATATAACCATTTACGGAGTGGAAACAGGCCATGTTGGCCTTTCGAGTCCGCACCGGTTCACTAGAACAACTCCACTAGCTCAAACCTCCCGCTCTCCGCCAATAACCCTCCAACCCCCTCTCCTCCACGTACACATCCAACCTTCTCTTAAATGACAGAATGTGCCGCAACTCCATTGAATCTTGAGGTTATGTCTCTTTGTTCTAGTCTCACTACTAGCAGAAACAATTCTCCTGCCCCTCTCTTATCTATCCCTTTCATCATTTAATGTTTCTACAAAATCCCCTCTTACTCTTCTGAATTCCAGCTAATCCCTCATCTCTGGAATTAACCTTGTAAGCCTCCTCTGCACTACCTCTAACACTAGAACGCTACCACATTTCAGTCATACTGTTAGGAATCTACGCTCTGGACTGTAACGAATATGCCTACCTACTGACCAAATATCCGTCACTGTTGGCGCCCAACTTCCTCGACGCTAAACCAGCACATGGCGTGGAGCACCAAATCAAGATCACGGCTGTAAGGAGTTTGTACGTTCTCCCCGTATCTGCGTGGGTTTGCTCTGGGTGCTCCGGTTTCTTCCCACCTTTCAAAATATACCAGGGTTGTAGGTCAATTGGGTTTAATTAGGGCGGCATAGGCTGGTGGGCTGAAAAGGCCTGTTACCATGTGGTATGTCTCAATTAAAATGTGTTGCTTTGTGCATGCCCCATCATTCATCTTGATCATCGCTGAAGCAACACTTCAATATTATTTTCCTGCACCAGCCCCATATCCTTTGATTCCCTTAATATCTGTTTTCAATGAACTCAATAACTGAGCATTTAGCATAAGTAGTGCAAGACTATCCACTTGAATAGAGTTACTGACCTGAACTAAACCAGAAAATACAGATAATGGTTTGTTTTTTGTTTTATTTTACTCAATATTTTAAATTAAAATTTAATACATAAAGGTGTGTTTAACTTAAAAGAATTGAACATTTATTAATTGTCTCTACTTTTTATTGACGGAGCTGTGAAAAGTAAGCATGACGCTTGGAAAGGGGCAGGGGTTGATAGAAGATGAGCCAAGAAGCAGGCTGGTCTTCAAAAGTAGATTTGAAACCATTTGCATTTAAATAACATCTTATCATGAATCCGAATATATGTAAAGTAACTCGGCAAGGAGACAAATGGTCAAAAGGTTAAAGAATTTCAAAGAGGACAGAGTAGCCAAAGGCTCAGTCAAATAGATTCATCTAAGGATGCTTATCATTTCCGCACAATGAACAGCCATTCAAAAACTTAAATTTGACTTATTCCAGCCACTGCTCATTGATTTAACCAATTTTCTATTCCGTCAACCTCATTTCTACCTGGATCATAACTTTCTTCTTAATTTTTCTGATAAAAAGAGTACTTCATTCATTATTGAGAAAAAAATAAGTTTTCATGCTTCTCAACTGAAATGTGGATGAGACAGATGGGAAAGTGAGGCCGAGAAACTATGCACTTGTCTTCTTTGGCAGGATGGTAGTGGATGTAAAAAGGTTAAAACCTTCTGTTTTTGATTCTTAGTTAATTTTGTGCTATCTCTTTAAGAAAACTATTGTTTGTAGTGTTACCACAGTGACTATGATGTAATATGTCGTAATATCCGTGCAGACTAAGAGCTTGTATCTCATTCTTCAACGAACTATGAAGGAGACGTGAGCTTGAGATAATTTTCTTTGAACTCATCTTATTTCTTCTTGTATATCTCTTTAAAGTTGAATATCGTTATATCTTCAAATACAGTATATGCTTTGCTTATTCATTGTTATGGAAATCTTAATATGAAGTTATGCAAAATGTTTATCTTCTTTATCAATTAATTAATGCTATATAAAGCTGCATCTACAAAGTTTGGTTTATTGGATTTTTAAGATACCAATTTGGAATATCGTCCCCATGTTTCCTTGAAGATGACACATTTTGAAATTAGGAAATCATAGAACCTGGAAAATGTCATCTTCATTTTGATTCAAAGAAAATTATTATTATGAACTTTGTTTGGAAAAAGAGCTCATAAAATTTGACTGAAAGAACTCAACTTGTTAAAAGCAAATAGACATCCTTGCTGTAACAAAAGAATATTCCAGAAATCTTTAGAACCTGTCTGTGAATTGTATAGTTTGAAATTGAGCCAAGGTCTGACCAGACACCTGTGACCTTGAAAAAGTTAAGCCACTGCTAACAGACAGAAATGGCAGGAAACCCAGCAAATATTATTATAAACAACCAGAAATAAGAAAGCTTGTGTCCATATTCACAGATTCAAGACAAAAGGACAACACAAGATACAAATTTGCTTACAGTTCCCAGGAACCAGAAGAAACCAGGAGAAGCCAGGTTGCAGTGTGAAGAACCCAAGATGGATAAGAAGAAGCCTTGTTGGGCTAAAGACCTCAAGCAAACAGCTCCTTTCAAAGAACTGTTTGGTTGTGAGTTGAGCCAGCAAGGTGGACCGACAACACTAGGCAGGAGGTTGGAGCCACCCACCAAGGAAGAAGCAGCTTCAACTACTAAGCAAGAAGACTCCAATAAGGCACTGCAGACCTCATTAAATGACTTAAAGGTTAGTGGAACTGGAACAGATGAATATACTTTGCAAAGTCCCACTGGTGCTGTATCAAGTGAAATGCAGAAGATAGAGAATCAATCAGCAGTATCTGGAAGTTCAGATGTGAATCCTGATGATAGTATTTCCAAGGTTATGAGCACAGGAAGATCTTTAAAATCTTCAAAGGCATCTAGAGCAAGTACAGCTTTGCGTGCTTCAAGCATATCAGCTATGCATGCTAAAGCATAAGCAGATTTGGCTACTTAACGTAGTGGGACCTTAAGCACTAGATGTTTTCAATACATTTGTTTTTGTTTTTGTCAATTCAAGTTCAACAAGGTTATTGAGATGTTTGATGAACACTGTTCACCAAAGAAAAATGAAATGTTTGAGAGGTACATGTTTAACTCACATACACAGCTGCAGGGAGAGAGCGTTGATACTTCTTTAACAGACTTTCTTTAATTGAAAATTAAATATCTTTAATTGAAAACAAGAACACACAATTTTGGGTCACTGCAAAATTCAATGATTCATGATCAAATTATGTTTGGGATTATTGATAAGAAAGTGAGAAATAGGTTGCTGTGAGATACAGCGCTTACCTTAGCTTGAGCTGTGAAGATACACTATGTAGCATGGGAAAAAGTTCAGTAATAGTGCAAAAACCAATCATTACCATAGTGTTGGGACATACTCGCAAACAAAAATTGAGATATAGGAAACAACAAAAAAATGGAGAGATATTCAATTGCAAATGATGTGGCACTCAACATTCACCAAAACAATGCCCAGTCTATGGAAAAGTCTGTATCTAGTGCAAAGGGCAGAATCATTATGCAAAGGAACATTTTTAACCATATAACAATTAACCATTTCCAAAGAGAAACAAAACAGGTGAAACTATACACACTATAGAAGAAATTACTCTCAGTGAGACACTTTGTGGGCATGGTAGTGCAGAAAGATTATAAACCAACAGACACTGAATAGCCAGTGAACAAAGATGAACAGGATAAGTGTCATTATAGACAAATGGAACAAATATTTATTTCAAGCTAGACACAGGGGCAAAGATCAACTTGATCTGTGAGCACGACATCAAGGCAATAAAGATAAAGTGATATATCCATGTAAAGCCTGCAATGGACAGAGAATCAACACAAAAGGTACATGTAAACTCAAGGTGAAAGTTAGAAATAAAGAGCACCATCTCAGTTCACAGTAGTCCCAGATGGACATGAATCATTGTTTGGTGACAAAGCATGTGAACATCTAAGCCTAGCAAAGAGGGTGTACATACCAGGGAAACCTGTTGTATTAGCTGATGCATTATCCAGGGCAACGATGCAGAGTGAAGCACACAATGAGAGTTCCACAGAGACAGATATGAATATCTATGTGATTCTGATCACTGAATCTCTTCCCATACCTGACATGAAATCCAAGAGGTTTTTTTACCTGAAACAGAAAAGGACACAGTTCTACAGGGCATCTATAATCTGATGGCCTAGAGGTGAATGTCAGCCATACTAGAACATCAGAACTGAGCTGAGTGTTGTCAATGGGCTTTTACTCAGGCAGAGCAGAATTGAAATTCCTCAATCACTGTGACAAGAAATGCTGAAAAAGGTGTATGAGGGGCAACTTCGAATAGAAAAATGCAAGAGGAGGGCCAGAACTACTGTTTATTGGTCAAGGATAAATGCTGACATTGACAAGATGGTTTCTAGCTGTGAGATCTGTCTGAAACATCACATACGGTAAACAAAGGAACCCATGATAATAACTGTCATACCAGCAGAACCATGGCAGAAAGTTGAGACTGATCTGTTCTACGTGGATGGAAATAATTACTTACTGGTTATTGATTATCTATCGAACCATCCAGAGATTATACTGCTTTCTAATATGTCTGCTGCTTGTGTGATCAAATATATTAAATCGATGTTTGCAAGGCATGGAATTCCCCAAATTGTCTACAGTGACAATGGACCAAGTTACAGATGCAAGGAATTCCAGAACTTTGCAGAAAAGTATGATTTTCGACATGTAACTTCAAGTCCTCTGCATCCACAGTCAAATAGTAAAACAGACAAAGAAGTTTACATAAACAGTTGCTCAAAAAAAAACCAGAAGAGAGTTGGTCAGATCCATATCTAACTCTATTGAGCTGCAGAGCATCACTACTTGAACATGACATGTCACCTGCTGAGCTTCTGATGGGATATAGACTATGCACAGCACTTTCCTACTCTGAAGACCCACATAAGAACAGAGATGTTGAAGATGTCAAATGGAAACCAAATTGTCTGCAATGAAGACAAAAAGCCAACTATGACAAGTCAGCAAGAAGTTTAGGGCCACTGGCACAGCATGACGCAGTGAAACTAAAAGATTCCGACACTTGGGACAAAATGAATGTATATCCAAGATTCTCCACTGTCAGAATAGAGGATGGTAAAATACTGAGGAGGAATCGAAAGAGCCTGGTGAAAATGCAAGAGAGGCTGCAGGAACCGACAAATGCTGAAGATCCAGCCTGCAAAGCAACAGAGGAAATCTCACCAGTGCTAGAGAGTAGTGGACCAGCAGAGCCAACACAAGCATCTACACATTTTATCAAAATACCTGACAGGCTGAATCTCTAAAAGAAAAGTAACGGCACACTTAAAAAGTTTGTGCTGCTGATGTTGTGTTTACATTTGTGTGGAACTGTAAATTGAAATGAATACTGTATTAGTGTGTCATGTTGTTAGATTAAACATCTCAAGGAAAGGGATGTAGCGATGGAGTGCTAGTGATCCTCCTGGCCACCCAAACTAGTCAGAGACTAGTTTGATGCAGCTCATTCGGATTCAAGATGGATGCCTCCTCATGGTCTTGTGAGTACTTTAGCTAATAAAGCATAGTTGTTTTAAAAGAACCCAAGTTTCTTTATTACAATAAAAGAAACATCACATCCTGGGCTAGCACAAGAAGAAAGCATCACACCAAAACCTTTACTTTCTAAGGAGTCTAAGAAGATGAGGCATGGTACCAAATATTCTGTTGAACCTCTACATGTGCACTGTGAAAATACACTAACTGGCTGCATTATGACCTGGTTTGAAAAGTTGAAAAGTCGAGTGTGCAGGAATGTACAGGAATGCAGAAGGCTGCAGAATATGGCAGACCTAGACAGGTCCATCACATGCACATTGAAAACATCTATGTGAGACATTGCCTCAAGGAAGCATGCTCTCTTTTCACTGCTATCTTCAGGCAGAAGGTACAGGAGCCTGCTCTAACACTTCTATGTTCAAGAACCTCCTGGACGACCTGAAGCATTGCACTAATCCAGGATCACCAAAGCTCTGTCCATATCATTGAAACAGCTCTTTTCTTTGCATAACTACAGCTGTGAATTGTAATAATGTATTTATTATCTTTATTTTTCTTGTGGAGTAACGTGTGCATTTATGTTTGTTACTATGTTTAACATACTGTACTGTGTAGCTGCAGCAAGCAAAAATGTCATTTCATCTCAATATTGTTGTTATCTATATTGCAATAAACTCTCATCACATATTCAGATTCAGACATAAAATATTTGCTCTAGTCAGCTGACAAAATAATGTCAAGGATACTAACTGTGGATAGGTTGCTTGGGAAAACTATGAATTCTTGGTAGGAATCTCATTAATAAAATTAATGATGATGTCACATATGAGGAACTCATCACAAACCATTAGGCAACAAACTCACCAAGTTATGACCAGGTAATGAAGAACATCATTCCTTTTGAGCTCCCCCTCCTTCCACAAACACTAATTCCACTGATTTCTCTTTGCAGTGCCTAGATGTTTTGTTCCTGAAGTTAGATTATGGGCCCAATCTTCATTCCATCTGGTGAAGACTGGAAAAAAAATATATTTTCTCTTACCCAACGTGATTGTTCCACATTTTCATTAACTATGCAATTATATTTTAACAGTGATTATGTAACAAGTAAAGACATATGTGTATAGAAATCTACCATTATGCTCTTTATGTCTGAAAAAAAGTCAATATAAAGCATTTTCCATTTTATGCAAAGATAATAGTGATTCCCAAATTTCACACATTAAATGTTTGACTCCTTGTATTTATATGAGCTTTCACATGTTTAGGAAATTCCAAAATGATCAGCAATCAATGTTTTCATGTAAGCAATTTGCCTTGAAGTTCAGTTAACAGAAACAGCAAACAAATGAAAAGCCCATTCATTTTTAATTTTGTTTGCATTGATTGAGATATATCTGTTGGTCAGGATATTGGGAGAACTCACCTAATTTTCTTTGGAAAACTGCAATGGAATTCTGTACCTTTTACTTGGAGAAGTAAACAAAGCTTCAGTTTAAGGATTTATTCAGATGAACAAAAGTTTGGTTTTATATGGTTTGATACACCTGCAAACAACATCGTGTGCAGTTCTGTTTGCCATGGGATAGAAAGGATGTGATTAAGCTAGAGAGAACGTGCAGAGAAGGGTGTTTGGCTTGAGTTATGAGGCTTTAGTGGTAACGAGACATTAGTCAGGCTGCAACAGAATGCCCTGGGGCAAAGAAAACTGAGGGGCAAACAAAGAGTTTTGTGAAATTATAGATAGGGTAGATAGTCATAGTCTTTTATCTATGGTAGTTGAGTCTAAAACTAGAGGATATAGATTTAGGGTGTGAAGCAAAAAAAATTGAACGAGACCTGAGGGACAAGTTTTTTTACTCAGAGGGTGAAGGGATTTTAGCTGCCAGAGAAGTTAAGACCCATTTTGATAAAGATAAAGGTACAAGGTTCCATTTTTGTCATGCAGTACTACATTTAGAATGTAATATAGTTGAAACCTACAGCACCTGCTGTTCCTGGTTAAATGGATAGCAAATTGTAAATAAGACATGGGCTAAATGCAGGCAAATGGGATTAGTTTAGATAGACCGAGTGATCTGCTTCCATGTTGCAAAATTTAATGAATGTACAAATCTAAAATAAAGTGAGAAATTTCTGAAAATATCTGCTAAAAGGCATTGCTTGGAGAACCTGCTTCAGTTTTGTGAGATAGTAGGGATTGATTTTCTGACATGCAATGATTACACAGATGAACAGGTAATTGCACTTAAAAATTGCACATGACTTGCCGAGTTGCACGAAATGTGCGTACCTTATTCTGTGGTCTCTATTATAGCTGGACCATCAAGCAACAGTCTTCAATGGGAAAGAATATTTTGAGGAATTGGGCCTATTTGGCACAGGTCTGGCTTTGCATGACAGTACCAAGATTGGGTTGGGCACAATATTTCTCTGAAGGAAAAAGGGGCATCGTTGAGTTGGAGATGAAGATCTAGTATAAATATCATCAGTATAGTTATTACCCATCATATATGGTCATAAAAGTCAAAAGCTTTGTCAGTGATGTCAAGGAAATTGGGACTCTTCACAAATCCAAGAATTCATGGGTTGTTTCATTAGCAGACTTCCCAATACTAATTTAGGTAAAGGGTGTACACCTTAACAAATCCTGGAGGATCTGGAGGTCTTCACACTTCCATTAACACCCACTCCTGCATTTGAGACCTACACAATTTCTTCATTGCAAATGTATGATCCAGCATGGCAACATCAGTTATGCACTACACCCTATAATGTCTACACTCCAAACAAACTGCATTTTGAAGTACATCGTATACATGAAGAAGCACAATACAATTTCCATTGCATACTGGACCTGCACAGAAGTTTTGACTTCATTTTTTTTAACAATTATTTTACTTGATTTAACAAATATACAAGCTGCGGGGTCATGAGAACCAGGTATTGGAACAGGGATTCGAGGTGCTGAAGGCAAGAAGGGCCTCAGGTGCTGAAGGCTTTCTAATCATACAGACACTGAGTGCCCATGGATTTGACTCTAGCACTTCCGCAGTCTCTGCAGCCACACAGGCTCCACTTCAAAGCATTGGCAAGCGAGCTCCAGATCCACATCTCTGGTGGAGCTGCCCATTGGATTCAACACTGGCTAAATGGAAGCAGTCAGAGAGTACAAGCGGAAGGATGTCATTCTGATTGAAAAAATGTTTAGTGCTTGTCAGTTCAGTGCTGGGTCCACTGATGTTTGCCATCTATATTAATAATTTGGATGACAAAAACATAATAAACAACAAAATTAACATTATGAGCAAATTTACAATTAACACCTACATCAGAGGTGTAGCAGATGGTGAAGAAGTTTAATACAGGATCTATTCAGTTGAGAAGGACAACCCGCGCTGGTCGCCCCAACGCTGATGTCCTGTGCCGGCTGCCCCTGCCCTGTTGTCAGGCACTTGCCAGCTGATCATCATTCCTTTAACAGCTGCTTTCAGGCGGCTGCTTTCAGGCTGCTGCATTCAGGTGCCTAAGGGGACTTCAGTTCTCCGGTGATTATCCTTCTCGGAGGAGGGTTGGAAAGTGCGCCTCGGAGGTGCCTCCTACTCTTTCAGGTGGCCTCCTGACAGCCGCATAGGGGTAGATATGTGGCTTTACATCGGGGTAATTTGGCCACCTGAAAGTGTGTACAGTAAATGGCAGGGGCCTGGAAAGACTTGAAGAGCAGAAAGACCTAGGGTTTCAAGTGCATAGTTCTCTGAAAGTGGTGACTCAAGTGGACACATTTTGAAGAGACTATTTGGCTTTCATTGTAAGGAGTAGTACTAAAGTTGGAACCTCATGATACAGCTGTATAGGGTTTTGGTGAGACCACCCTTGTGTGCAGATCTAGTCACCCAGCTATAAGAGGAACATCAATAGGTTGGAAGGGGTACAGAGGAGATTCATGGGGATATCACCAGAACTGAGGGGCTTGAGTTATAGGGAGAGGTTAAATAGACTGGGCCTTTATTTTATGGAGCACGGGAGGCTGAGGGTAACCTTATTGAGGTATATAAAATCATGAGTGAATAGTTCAGTATTTTTCCTCCCCAGGGTAAATATTTCTAGGGCATAGGTATAAAATGAGAGGAGAGAGAAGGGGTACATTGTACACTGAGAGGTTGGTCCATATCTGGAATGAGCTACTGGAGGATGCTACAAAAGCAAGTACAATTTTAAAATTAAAAAAAAATACTTGAATAGATAAATGGATATGAGAGTTTAGAAGGATATGGATTAAATGTAGTCAAATGGAACTATCCAGAATCCCTATTTTGTTGGCATGGACAAGTTGGGCCAGAGACCCTATTCAAAGCTGCATTATTGTATGACTCTATATGAATTCTACTTACCGTGACAGCATAGACACACAATAGTAAATGGAAGAACCCTAAAATATTGGTCAAATGTTCTGGTCTCAGAGGAAGCAGAAGAATAAAACCATGACCACCTTAAAAACAGAATGGAAATTGGGCATAAGCAGCAAAATATAATATAGAGAAAAAATTGATTGAAATTATGAGTTCTGCCATCACCAATGCATGCTCTATTATACCTCTTCACACCCTGTCCCCTTTAGGATTCCTTACTCAATTCCTCTGTCACCATCGCATCTGCTCCCAGGATGAGGACTTCCCTGACAGATCAATAGCAATGTCCTCCTTCTTCAAACAACATGACTATTCCTCTACTACAATCAACTTGGCCATGACCTGCATTTCTTCCATGACCAGCACATCTGCCCTGACCCCCTCCACCCCAACACACAATAAGGACAGGATTCCACTTGTCTTCACCTACCACCTCTCTAGCCTCTGCATCCAATATATCCTCCTCCATCATTTATGCCACCTACTACATGATCCCATCACTAGACACATATTCCACTCTCCGCCTTCCACAAGGACCATTCCCTCCATGACTCCCTTGTCCATTCCTCCCTCTCCACAAATCATACACTTGTCACCTACCCCTGTGACAACAGGAGATGGTCCACTCGTGCCCAGACGTTCTCCCTCACATTTCCGGGTCCCAAACAGCCCTTCCAAGTGAAGTAACATTTCACTTCTGAATCTGCAGGGGTCATCTACTGCATCTGGTGCTCCCACTGTGGTCTCTACATTGGAGAGACGGGGCACAGACTGGGACAATGTTGAGCACCTCGGCTCTGTCCACCACAATAGTGTGGTTCTTCCAGTGTCCATCCATTTCAATTCCTCATCCCATTCCCTTACTGACATATCTGTCCATGGTCCATGCACTGCCAGTCTGAGACCATCCTTTTTTTTTCTTTGGCTTGGCTTCGCGGATGAAGATTTATGGAGGGGGTAAAAGTCCACGTCAGCTGCAGGCTCGTTTGTGGCTGAGAAGTCCGATGCGGGACAGGCAGACACGGTTGCAGCGGCTGCAGGGGAAAAATGGTTGGTTGGGGTTGGGTGTTGGGTTTTTCCTCCTTTGCCTTTTGTCAGTGAGGTGGGCTCTGCGGTCTTCTTCAAAGGAGGTTGCTGCCCGCCAAACTGTGAGGCGCCAAGATGCACGGTTTGAGGCGTTATCAGCCCACTGGCGGTGGTCAATGTGGCAGGCACCAAGAGATTTCTTTAGGCAGTCCTTGTATCTTTTCTTTGGTGCACCTCTGTCACGGTGGCCAGTGGAGAGCTCGCCATATAATACGATCTTGGGAAGGCGATGGTCCTCCATTCTGGAGACGTGACCCATCCAGCGCAGCTGGATCTTCAGCAGCGTGGACTCGATGCTGTCGACCTCTGCCATCTCGAGTACTTCGACGTTAGGGATGTAAGCGCTCCAATGGATGTTGAGGATGGAGCGGAGACAACGCTGGTGGAAGCGTTCTAGGAGCCGTAGGTGGTGCCGGTAGAGGACCCAAACTACAGGGGAATCACGTTGCTCTCCATTGCAGGCAAAATCTTCGCTAGGATTCTACTAAATAGAATAATACCTAGTGTCGCCGAGAATATTCTCCCAGAATCACAGTGCGGCTTTCGCGCAAACAGAGGAACCACTGAGACCATCCATGAATTGGAGGAACAGCATCTCATCTTCTGAATGGGCATCCTCCAAAAAGATGGCATTAACATTGATTTTTCTGGCTTTTGCTAACCACCCCCCCCTTCTTCCCCTGATATCTTTTGCCAGCTGTCTGTCTCTCTCTCTCCCCTTTTCTCTCTCTCCCCTTTCACAGACCCAAAATCTTTTCTCACCTCTCCTTTTATCATACCCAATTAATACCTTTTGTTGGTCTGGAATCCTCCCCCAGCAAGGTTTGTCTTTATTCTGAGCCTTCCTGTTCTCTTTCTTCCTTATTCTTTGCTTATTCCTTGAGAAAGTGCTCAGGCCTGAAACGTTGGTAATATACCTTTACCTCCTCTGTACACTGCATGACTGGTTGAGTTTCTCCAGCATTTCTGTGTGTGTTTTACTAAAATCACAGCATCTTCAGATTTTAGTGTTTTTCACTCCTGATACGTGCTTAACTGCTTGGAAAGTGAGAAGTCCTGAGGCTCCCTCTGCTGTATGGCTTTACATGAGGGCAATTGGAAATTATAAGGCCTTCCAGCACCACCTGGTGGCTTTACTCAATGAAGGTACACATGGTGGAGGGGGAAATAAGGATTTGGTGGTGCCCCGAATATTGCAAAAGAATTCCAAAATTAATCAATATTTTCATATTGTAACCTTTAAAAAAAGGCTACGAACATTATCCACTGTAGCGCACATCAGAAATAGCCTGTCTCACCTCTTCTCTTCAACTCTTTACTTGAGAATACTGCATTGTCCTTTACAGCAGAGTGCAATTAATGGAGAAAATACTGTCACAGCAGGAACCTCCAGACCTCAATCAATGAGGATTGGTAAGAACATCTACTCTACTCCACAATCTCTATCAGTACCTAGCGGGGCAGGGGGCTGTGTATTTAGCTCCCTGTATACTTAGTCCCTGCTTTACACCATGACTGTGTGGCTCGGTATAACAACACTATCTACAAATTTTCTGACAATACCATGGTATTGGGTTGTATTAAAAAGGGGTGATGAGTCAGCAAACAGGAGGGAGATTAAAAACTTAGCTGAATGGTGCACTAACAATAACTTTGTACTCTAGGATCCACACCATCCAGGACATGCTCTGTTCTCATTGCTACCACCAGGAAAGAGGTATACATGCACAAGACTCATGCCACTGGGTTCTGGAATGGATGCTACCCCTCCATCACCAGACTTCAAAACCACAAACTCATTCAGAGACTCATATAAGGATTCTTGCTTTGCACATTATTTATCACTGAATATTTATTTGTTCTGTATTGCACATTTTATTTACATTTCTTTGTTTGCATTCCACTCTTTTATATCTTTTCTTGAGTACAGGTTTTTTGCACTTCCATAAGAAATTCTGCATGGCCCACAGAAAAAATGATCTTAGGGTGGTATGTGACGTCATGTCCGTACCTTGACAATAAATCTGAACTTTGATTTACAAAATGTACCTACAGGAATCAGGATGCAGCATTCTTTCCTGTGAACCCAAGTTTAAAGTTAAGAATTGAAGGGATGGAATGGGGTTAATATTCGAATGTACAAATGAGAATCCTTCAATCAATGTGTTAGTGGACTGTGACACAATAAGGGTTCTTTCTTTGGCTTGGCTTCGCGGACGAAGATTTATGGAGGGGGTAAAAGTCCACGTCAGCTGCAGGCTCGTTTGTGGCTGACAAGTCCGATGCGGGACAGGCAATAAGGGTATATGACAGAGAAATGATAAAGCTTTCCAGCACCACCTGGTGGCTTATTCAATGAAGATACACATGGTGGAGGGTGAAGATTGCAAAAGAATTCCCAAATTAATCAAGATTTTCATGAAGTCAGATAGTGCTGCAGAAGGAACAGATAGAATCAGTTCATATTCATTTTGGGCAGAGCACAGAAATGGGCCAGGTAACACAATGGATCTCTTTACACTCCTTTGTTTGCAGAATTCTTGTGAACTCCCACGATACTATTTTGGAATCAAGGAACAGAAATATATTGCCAACTATGACTCTTAAATAAGTTTTACCATTTGCTGAAGTGAATTTTGAAGGCAGTACACACTGCTTCCAAGGTTCACCAGTGATGAAGACAGGGAATGCTTTCGGTAGTGGACTAGGTGCCAATACAAGTAGGTTGCTTCATAATGCAAACTATTCAGGATGATGATTTATGCTAGAAATACACTATCCAGACAGATATTGTGCAATGATGAACTTTATACATGTTGGATAAGATCCAGATAGTCAAGTAGCAGTGGGTATGATTATCAAGTCAACAGTTCAAAGTTCGTATTTATTATCAGAGTATATACATGTTACATACAACCCTGAGATTCCTTTTCCTGGCAGCATTTCAACTTAATCAGTAACTGTAAACTCTACTCATGAAAAAGATATGTATACAAAGGAAAGAAACTGATTGTGCAATACATGAAAAAAATAAATATTCAATAATAAATAATGTACAAAGTAAAAGTCCTTAAACAAGTCTGTTGTTGAGGAGTCTGATGGTGGACAGGTAGCAATTGTTACTGAACTTGGTGGTATGAGTCTTGTAGCACCTATACCTCTTTCCTAATGGCAGGAGTGTGGACAAGAGCAGGTCCTGATGTCTTGGGTAGTGTGGATCCTCGATGATTTCTGCTACTCTCCGATGGCATTGTTCCAGGTAGAATTTCTTGATAGTAGGGAGAGTTTTACCTATGATATACAGGGCCCTGTCCTTATCTTTGGCAGGGGTTTCTGTTCAGAGGTATTGGTGCTCACATACCAGGCTATGATGCAACCCGTCAGCACACTTTCCGAGTGCCAAGGTTTCCGATGTCATACCACAGCTATGATTGGGCAGTTGTAAGTAGAAAATACTTATGATGTCATGATTTAGTGATTTCCTCTAGTTTAAAGATGTAATCAGCCATACATGTGAAGTATTCTGAGCTACTGGTACACTGGATACCAGTTTCTCTCATTATCTCCTTGACTTTACTTCTGTTGTCTAAACCTAAAGTCCATCATCCTATTAACCTTTTAAATTAGTTTAATTATTTTCAATATCAGTACAGGAAAGCCAGGCAACATACCAAGTGAGCAGTTTTGGCAGATTTTTTGCCCGAGGCTGGAAGGGTTAAGATAATAACAGTAATAGTGCAATTGTAATAAAAATAAATTCAAGGAAAATTCTAAAATTAGAAGAGTTGCCTCTTAACTCACAAGGCACTCAATGATAAACTAATGATAATCTTGGCTTGATTGGTATTATATAGTTGTATACCAAAACGAGAGTTAAATATTTCAAAGTTCTTGGCATTTAGAAAGGAAGGCACATTGACCAGCATGGACAAGGCATGTAGGCCTGTTTTTTGTGCTGTAGCACTTTAAGACTCATGTGAAACAGAAAAGAAAGGTGGAGAATATCTCAGATAATAGAGGATGACATAATTCATCAATGAGGAATGAACTTGCTCCTTTGGAACAGGAAGTAGAAACAATATGTTGGCGATAAGACATAGGGTGCGGCAAATGATACAGTTTACATGCCCTCAAACAACTGGAGAGGGAATCTTTAGGAGAGAAAAATCTACAATCATGTGTACATTAATTTTCAGATAGAGTGAGAAAATAAAATTGGTTTTATTTGTGGCAGTTTTCTCCAATTGTCTGGAATCTACGAAGGAACAGACTCTCACAGAATTTAACTTGCGTAATGAATGAAGTTAATTAGTAATCTTACAGTAAGGGATCCTTTGGGGAGGTGATCCCAGCATGTAATTTAAAAAAGGCATGGTTCAGTCAGCAGCTAGATATTAGTGTCACAAGAAAGGTTATCTTTTTGTGAGTAATTTAGGTAGTTAGGTATATTATATTAAAAAGAAATGACTTTTAATACTTCAAAGAGTAGAAAATCATAGGATTGGGTGATTGGAGCAAATACGCAAAAAAAAATGCATACGAGTTTCCGAAACTTAACTGGCAGAAAGAATAACTGGTCAGTTTAAATTCAAGTAATTAAATCTGAAATTTAGAAAGCTAATTCCTCATGGTACTATAGAACATTGTCATTACACTATTTGGTTTGCTCATGTCTTTTAATAAAGGAAATCTAGCATTCTTCCTTGGTCTGGTTTATGTGATTCGAAATGTACCAAGAGGGTTTACTCATATCTAGCTGTTCAAATCTGGGACAATATAAAGATGGACAATATGTGGAATTCCCAAGGGTGTCCAGATCCCATGAACAAATAATTAAAAAAAAAAAAATATATATATATATATATGTGTGAAATGCTGGAAAAATTCAGCAGGTCTCTCAGCATCTATGGAGAGTTCATGTTTCAGATTAGAGAGTGGTACTAAATTTATTTGTCTTTCCATAAATGCTGCCTGATGTAATGATAGCTTCCATAATTTTCTGTTTTATTTCAGGGTTCCAGCATCAACAATTTTTTTCAGATTGTATTTGGCTTTGGTACATGTCATTTAGATAGCTTGCATAGTTTTGGTTCTGTTTCTAAACAAGAATTTATTTGCCTAGAAGTCAATGCAGTAGAAATTCATCAGATTAATTTCAGATTTATTGTCAGAGTATATACATCACATACAACCTTGAGATTATAGGCCAATTTTATCATCTTATAATCATAGATTGAAGAAACTTTGCCTTTAAATTGAAATTTAAAGGAAGGTATCTAAGATGAATTGGTAGAGTGCAGAAATAAGAAACAAACTTTCAGTATGAAGCATCAGTCATGTAGTATTTAACATTTTTACTCTTAAGGGTTATACATCTTTAGTATTTATGGATTTGTGTACACTCAAGGGTGCAAACAGTAGGATTTTGTACATTAAACAAATGGGAGGATATGGAGATTGGGTAGGAAAATTGATACCTAATGTGATCAGCCATTGGGCTGTTCAAGCTTTATTTGTCATGTACTTACTCAATATATACTGTTCTACACTAAGGGTATGGAATTTGAGTCAGATGATAAAGTTAAACAGAAAAGCAAGTTTGTCCATCTTCTGGGGGATCATAATGACATGGCGAGGAGCCCTGATGTCTCATAAGTCCCATAACTCAGGTTAAATCCCAATCCCCCTGCATATTGTCTGCATGTTCTCCTTATGACATTGTGAGTTTTTATTTTCAGGTGTTTCAGCTGCTTCCCATATCCTAAGGATGTGCAGATTGATAGACTAATTGCCCACTTTAAATTGCTCCTAATGTGTAGAACCTAAGTAGTGGTGAAGGAATGTAGAGAAATGGGTACTGTGTTTTTCCATCAGTGCAGCACACAAATATGATGGAGAGAATGGGAGACCCTGTCTGACTCCACACTTGAGGGGAAACTATCTCTTTCCTATCTATTGATGTGGACTGCACAAAGATATCCGTGTAGAGCAGTTTCACCCAATTTTAGATTCTAAAGCCCATTTTGGAGAGCACATCCATCAGGCACATGTACATTGTCTGATCAAAACCCTTCTCATGGTCTAAGCTGACCAGGCAGGTGTCCTGAACATAGGCGATAGTAACTCTGAGCAGTGCAAGGGTATCAGATATTCCCTGCCCAGAAAGGTGCAATTTTGGTCTGGTTGGATCACCTGCCCCAAAGCAGACTTGACTTGGTTGGTGATACTATGGACAGGATTTTGTAGTCAACATTTAACAATGATATGGGTCTCCAAATCCTGATATCCTTCTCCAACTCTCCCTTCTGCTTGAAAATGAGGGTGATGATGCCCTTCATGGAGTCAGACATGCTGCCTGCCAGGAGAAAGTGTTGCATACTTCCAGGAGGTACAGGCCACTCAGTCCTACAGAGCCGTGTACAATTCAGCTGGTAAGCTATCACTTCCAGATTTACTCAATCCAAAGGAACAGAGAGTCGGTTAGCTTCCCCAAGGTAATTGGCTGGTCCAGACTCTCTCGCGTGCTATCCTCTAACATCTCCATGATATTGAACATCAAGTTCTGAAAAAGCTATTCTGTCTGTAGCCTTAATGAGTATACAATAAATCTGAAAGCTGAAAAGGAGCTGCTGATCCTTTGTATGTCTGTCTGTGAAGATGTGACTGAGCTGTTCGCTTCCTGACGTCTTTGGATCACAGAGCTCCCTCTGTGAACCTTTTGGAAGAAGAAACATGAGTACATCTTATCTTGCCCCACTGTGTAGGCTCAGGATTCGAATATGTCCTTGGAGGATTCTGAGGTGAATAGTGCAGCTTGTAAGCTTCACTTCTCTCAATCCCACCATCTCAACTGCAGGAAGTTGTTGCAAGTCAGTCTGAAGTTGACTCAGTTCCATCTGCCTCTGTCTTCCTCTCCGAACACCCTTGAGGATAAAGAACCTCTTGATGTTTTCCTTGGTCACTTCCCACCAGTTGACTGGGGAGTCAAAGAAGGTTCTACAACCAGCATACTCCTTTAGTTCCTCCACATTCTCTGGGGTGAGCAACTTCAGGTTCAGTTTCCATGTTCCCCTGACTTTTGATCCTCCATAAGTGACAGTAGGCGCGAAGGAGGCAGTCATCAGAGAACACCAGGGTGACGTTGGTGCTTCTGGCCACTATGGCCTTCAACAGAAAGACACTGCCTATCAGAGAGTGGATTGAACTGTCCCATCTTGATCAAGTGGGCTGCAGCTGCGCTCCACTTGCAAGATTGTTGAAAGTGTCACACCACTGTGCATCCTTTAGCGTCTCCATCAATAATCTGGAGGAGCTATCCAGTCTACTGTTGGCATTACCAAATTGACCAGTAGTATCCTTGATACAGATGAAGTCACCTGCTCGAGTGACAGGCCTGGATGTTGCCAGCAATAGTGGGAGCTGTTGGAAGACGCGGGGCGCACACAATGATCAGCCGGAGCAAGATGTTGTGGTACTTTTGACCCACCATGAGGAGACACCCCTCAACCACCTGTTTAACCTTGATGATTATAAAGTTGCCTCCTCACAGCTAGATAACCAGATCAGAGGCGCAGGGCTGGCGCCAAGGATGGGGGGCATTCGTGGGCATTGCCCCCCAAATGAGGTATTGTGACCCCTCCCCCCACCTGCTCGCAGCCATTGCCCCCTCAAAAAGAGGTGTCGAGATCCCCACCCGCAGAACCAGTGTCGCTCGCGTCCATGGGTTTGTCTGTTACATCGGAGGGAGGGGGAAGTGTGACAGTGAAGGCAAGATCCACGGTAGGCAGGTAGGTGGACTCCACCGCGAGCAAGCTTTCGACCATCAGATTGTGCCCCCTCAGGTTACCCAAATGCCCCTTCCCCCATTAGACTTGTTCTGACACCCCACCATCCAGATGCATGACAATCATTCCACCTTCCCCCTCCCCCATCCCTTCCCCCTCCTCCCCTGCCCCTCCCTCCCTCCCTCCTCCCTCCCCCCTCCTCCTGCTGCTCCCTCCCGCTCCCCCCCTCCTCCTGCTCCCTCCCCTTCCCCCTCTTCTCCCCCCTCCTCCTGCTCCCTCCCACTCCCTCCCCCTCCTCCTGCTCCCTCCCACTCCCTCCCCCTCCTCCTTCCCACTCCCTCCCCCCTCCTCCCGCTCCCTCCCCCCTCCTCCCGCACCCTCCCCCCTCCTCCTGCTCCCTCCCCCCTCCTCCTGCTCCCTCCCACTCCCTCCCCCTGCTCCCTCCCTCTCCCCTTCCCCTCTCTTCCCCCCGCTTCTCCCTCCCCCTTCCCCTCGCTTCTCCCTCCCCCTTCCCCTCGCTTCTCCCTCCCCCTTCCCCTCGCTTCTCCCTCCCCCTTCCCCTCGCTTCTCCCTCCCCCTTCCCCTCGCTTCTCCCTCCCCCTTCCCCTCGCTTCTCCCTCCCCCTTCCCCTCGCTTCTCCCTCCCCCTTCCCCTCGCTTCTCCCCCCCTTCCCCTCGCTTCTCCCCCCCTTCCCCTCGCTTCTCCCCCCCCTTCCCCTCGCTTCTCCCCCCCCCCTTCCCCTCGCTTCTCCCCCCCCTTCCCCTCGCTTCTCCCCCCCCCTTCCCCTCGCTTCTCCCCCCCCCCTTCCCCTCGCTTCTCCCCCCCCCCCTTCCCCTCGCTTCTCCCCCCCCTTCCCCTCGCTTCTCCCCCCCTTCCCCTCGCTTCTCCCCCCCTTCCCCTCGCTTCTCCCCCCCTTCCCCTCGCTTCTCCCCCCCTCCCCTCCGACCAGGTCCGGCAGGGCCCTTAACACAGCACGTGGTGCATGGGGTGGCTGTTCCCCTCGCCATCGTCGCAATCCCTTTCCGACTTCCTCCACCCGGCAGCCGACGAACGAAGATCACCGTGGAAGCTGAGGAGACGGAGCGACATTCTTTGAATGTCATTGGCCGTCCTTGGGTTACTCGGGTAACCAACCCCCCCCCCCCCCCGATAGGACGCGCTCGCTGTGACGTCATCCCGTCCCAACGCCCCCCCCTCCCCCCCCCTTCCACTTTCTCCTTGACGTGGCGCAGGAGAGGGAAGAGAAGGAGCTTTGCCCCCGTTAATTATTTTTTTTGTTGTAAACGGAGGTGAGGATTTTTTTTAAGCGGCTCTTGCGTTTCGTGTTTCAGGTAAGAAGCGGGAAAGGAAAATGGGGGGGCGGGAAGGGGAAAGGGGGGGGTTCGGGAGCGGAAAAGAAAACGGCGGGGGGGGGGGGGAGACGCCGCAGGATCCAGCGGAAAGGAAATAAAAGAGCACGGTTCACGGTCGGTCGGGCGGGGCAGCGGCCACCGAGCCTCCTTCAGCCCGCAGGTGGGTTCCCGCCCTGCGGCGGCCGGAGAGGAGCGGCTGGCGGCGGCGGCGCCGAGGGAGGGAGGGAGGGGGAGGGAGGGCGAGTCCGCCTCGGCTGATCGTCGACGAGTCGGGTCGAATTGTCGGGCTGAAGACCAGCTTGGCGGAGCCGCCATCTTGGGTTGAACAGTTATTTGCGGTGGGTGGGGGGGTGGGGGGGGGGCCTTGCACGATCAAACGCCCGGTTTCTGGCGAGCACTAAATCTTTCTTCTCCCCCCCCCCCCCCCCCCGCCGCCGCCGCCGCCGCCGCCGCCGCCTTTTTACGTCCCGGGGAGGTTTTAGTAGCAATCGTCGTGAATTTCGGAGCGTCATAGGGAAGTAGAGAGCGACGCGAGGACTATCCGGCCCGATGGGCCCGAGAATGGAGAACGTGTTCCATCTTCTAGCACTTCATTTCTCGAACCTTATTTGGAGAAAAACAAATCTCTCTTTTAATTTTGAATTGAATGCACCACAGAGCCGCCTTGGGATTGGAAGAGAGAAATTCACCGTTCAATTCCCGAACTGGCCTTCAGTCGCATCCCCATCCTCCCCAGTCCTGGATCCTCCTGCCAGTGGAAACATTTTTCCCTGGAATTACGTCATTCTCTTAATCGTCTTGCAATGGAAGGATTCCCAATCCTCCCCACCTCTCCCTCCCCACCTCTCCCTCCCCACCTCTCCCTCCCCACCTCTCCCTCCCCACCTCTCCCTCCCCACCTCTCCCTCCCCACCTCTCCCTCCCCACCTCTCCCTCCCCACCTCTCCCTCCCCACCTCTCCCTCCCCACCTCTCCCTCCCCACCTCTCCCTCCCCACCTCTCCCTCCCCACCTCTCCCTCCCCACCTCTCCCTCCCCACCTCTCCCTCCCCACCTCTCCCTCCCCACCTCTCCCTCCCCACCTCTCCCTCCCCACCTCTCCCTCCCCACCTCTCCCTCCCCACCTCTCCCTCCCCACCTCTCCCTCCCCACCTCTCCCTCCCCACCTCTCCCTCCCCACCTCTCCCTCCCCACCTCTCCCTCCCCACCTCTCCCTCCCCACCTCTCCCTCCCCACCTCTCCCTCCCCACCTCTCCCTCCCCACCTCTCCCTCCCCACCTCTCCCTCCCCACCTCTCCCTCCCCACCTGCTTTTGCTAGGGGCTCTCCTCGCCCTCCTGACTCCCCCATTCACTTTTCCCTCCACATCCTTTTCCTCCTTTCATGGGGGGGGGGTGGGGGGGAAAGAGGCAGAAGAACAATGGTTCCTGAATGTGCATTGGATGCCCCAAGCTCTTCTCGAATCTGAATTTGTGGCTCTCTTCACCTCTACGTCAGAGTGGGCAGCTGCTTGGCAGGCACCGACATTCTGTGTGTGGATTCAAGGGAGAATTCCAGGTGACTCGCCATTTTCATTCTCCTCATCATTTCTGCACAGGCGCTGCTATTTTCCAGCCTCCTCCATCGCCATGGTGAGGGTGAACGTAAACCCAAGGAACAATATAGAATTTTCCTCCTGGACCACCTTAGACCCAATGCCACAAACATTGACTTTTCCAATTTTAGGAAATTCCCATCTCTTTTGTTTAACTATTTACTTCACTTGTTTCCACCCTCACCTTTGTCTCACCTCACAACTGCCCCTCATGTGGCCTCTTCCCCTACCTGTCTCTCTACCTCTCCCACCTTATGCATAGTATTTCCTCTCTCCCCCATTTGGCCTCTTCCCCTACCTGTCTCTCCACATCTCCCACCTTATACATAGTATTTCCCCTCTCTCCCCATGCGGCTTCTTCCCCTACCTGTCTCTCCACCTCTCACCTTGTGCATAGTATTTCCCCTCTCCCCCCATGTGACTTCTTCCCCAACCTGTCTCTCCACCTCTCCCACCTTATGCATAGTATTTCCCCTCCCCGCATGCGGCTTCTTCCCCTACCTGTCTCTCCACCTCTCACCTTGTGCATAGTATTTCCCCTCTCTCCCCATGCGGCTTCTTCCCCTACCTGTCTCTCCACATCTCCCACCTTATACATAGTATTTCCTCTCTCCCCCATGTGGCCTCTTCCCCTACCTGTCTCTCCACCTCTCCCACCTTATGCATAGTATTTCCCCTCTCCCCCCCCCCCCATGTGGCCTCTTCCCTTACCTGTCTCTCCACCTCTCCCACCTTATGCATATTATTTCCCTTCTCCCCGCATGTGGCCTCTTCCCCTACCTGTCTCTCCACCTCTCCCACCTTATGCACAGTATCCTATCACCTTGGCTCCTCATTCTTCTCTTTTCTCTCTCTTTCCCTCCCCCCCCCCCTCCTTGATTTAATTACTTCCAAATGGGAGTGAGGAACAAACTATTGTTTGAAAACATTTTTATGTTCAGAAATTTGGGCTTTCTCACACAAGAATATTCTGTCCAATATTCTTAATTTTGTAGACCTATATCTTCTTTCAAAGGAAAGAGATCCTGTGCATTTGACCAAAGCTGCCTTGATGAGAAATCAAGCTGTGACTACAGTAACAACTACCACATCCTCCCTAATCATTGGCTACAAATCCCGTGCATTATTCCCACCTGCATGGGGTGCGTTCAGAGAGAAAAGCACATTTATGGGCAGGTCGACAAAGCATTAATTTGCAAGAAAACTACCATGGTGAAAGCGTGAAATTGTACAAAATAGAATAAATATTGAGGCAGAGATTAGAAATTAGTATGTCCCATAGTGGTATGAAGCTCATGAAGTATTTTTAAGAATGGTTACTGTAAATGAAGATATAAGAGTTTCTTGTTTTGTTCCTGGTCTAAAATGTAGATTTTCAATGCAAACATCTACTTATAATAAATTATTAAAATGCAACTGAAAACCCATTGTTAAATGCTAGTGATTTTTCAACTCTGGTTTCAAATGTCAGTGCTAAGCTGGCATGCCAGTTGAGAAGAGGAAAATATTTACTTTAATCTAAGGTAATCTGATGAAAGGTTCTGATCCAAAATGTCAACTGTTCTTTTTCTCCCATTCAACCTGCTCTTGAGTTCCTGTAGCAAATTGTTTATTGCTACAGACTCTAGCATCTGCATTTTCTCATGCATTATCTTCTCAGATTGTCCTTTTGGTAACATTTGCACTGATAGATGCTTGGAATGTAGACTGTAACTTAAGGACTATAATTTATGAATTGCATAGGACCCCTTTTTTTCCTTTCCCTCCCATTGTTGCTGTAATAAAACCATGGTAACATCACCAATGCATACTTTTCCAACTAGCACAACTTGTAGATCAGACTGCAGATGCTGTAAATAAAAAATGTTAAGAATATTTAACAGGTGAGTCTGCAGGGGGAGGGGTAAATGTTTTGGGTTGAATGTCCTGTGTCAGAACAAATTCTAATGAAAACCTTTTGACCCAAAATGTTAGCTTTTCTCTTTCCTCAGGCATATCATTTGGTTTTTGAATCAGTTTGAGGATCAGTAGTAGAGGCACAGTGCTTCCTTTAAAATAATATAAATAACTATGTGTGTGATAGGTTGTGTTTAATAAATCTTTTTCGAAGAGGTTACCGGGAAAGTTGAGGAAGGAAAGGCTGATTGTTATCCACAAGGACTTTGGCTTTGACGAGGTCGCACATGGGAGGTTAGTTAGATAAGTTGCTCGGTATTCATGGTGAGGTAGTAAACTGAATTTGATATTGGCTTTTTGGGAGAAGCCACAGAGTGGTAGTGGATGATTGCCTCTCTGACTGAGTACCTGTCACTAGTGGTATGCTTCAAGGATTGATGCTGGGTTCATTGTTGTTTATCATCCATATCAATGATCTAGATGATAATGTGACAATTGACTGAGCAGGTTTACAGATGACACAAATATTGGAGGTGCAGTGGACAACAAGGAAGGCATACAAAGCTTGATTAGGGATCTGGACCAGCTGAAAAAGTAGGCAGCAAAATGCCAGATGGAAATTAATGTAGACAAGTGTGAGGTGTTGCATTTT
Organism: Narcine bancroftii; assembly: GCF_036971445.1. NCBI lineage: Eukaryota > Metazoa > Chordata > Chondrichthyes > Torpediniformes > Narcinidae > Narcine > Narcine bancroftii. The sequence goes on along the minus strand of NC_091470.1, from coordinate 333,655,703 downwards.
GGAAGGAGAAACCAAGGTAGGGTTACCAAGGATGATAAATGGTAGGGCACTGAGGAATGCAGTAGAACAGAGGGACCTGAAAGTGGCATCACAGGTAGATAGGATTATAAAGAGAGCTTTTGGCACGTTGGCCCTCATAAATCAAAAGTATTGAGTATAGGAGTTGGGATGTTAAGTTGAAGTTGTATAAGACAATGGTGAAGCCAAATCTGGAGTATTGTATGTAACTACAGGAAAGATGAATAAAATTGAAAGAATGCAGAGAAGGTTTATTAGGATGTTCCTGGGCTTGTGGAACTGAGTTACAGGGAAAGTTTGAAAAGGTTAGGACTTTTTTCCCTGGAGTATAGAAGAATGAAGGGAGATTTGACAGGGGTATACAAAATTATGATGGGTATAGATAAATGCAAGTCGGTTTTTTCCATTGAGTTTAGGTGAGATCCAAACCAGAGGACATGGGTTAAAGTGAAAGAGGAGGTTTGGGGAAAAACTGGGAATTTCTTCACAGAGAGTGGTGGGAGTATGGAATGAGCTGCCAGCTGCAGTGAATGCAGGCTCAATTTTAACATTTAAGAAAAATATGGGTGGGATTATGGACTGGGTGCAAGTCTGTGGGACTTAGTAGAATAATAGTTTGGCACAGATGGAAAAGACCATAGGGCCTTTTTTCTGTGCTGTGATAGTCTATGGTCACTTTAAAATTTAGGCATTCATGGGAAAGATTTTTGTGATGGGGATGAACAAGAAGGGTTGGTGTGTACAAATGGAATGAATGTTAAGCAAACTATAGACGTTTGACAACTGCATGTGTCTCGTATGCATTGCATTCCTTTTAAAATTAATTTCTCTAACATAAGAATTGCATATAGGAAAATAAAATAAACTTCAGCTACTGGAAATACTTGGGTCAAGTAGCATGCTATTGTTTCATCTGATTTGCTGATTATTTCCAGGAATCTTGTGCAGTGTCAGGCTCAGAGGATTGCTACTCCTAAAATATAAAATTGGTTATCATTTGAACAGTCTGATAGATCTCCAGGTGTGAGACTTTTGAACCTGGCTATCCTAGAACGTTCAAGGTTTATAAACTTGCAACAAGCTTTGTTTGGCATACCTGAATTTTTTTTTGCCAAATGATTTGAAACTATTGGTTACATTTATTAAAAACATGAGAATAATGAGGGAGAGGATGGGACACTAGAATAAAGGATGGCATTTATGGCTTGGTATTCGTAAGTGAGCAAGGTAATTAGTGCTAGATTTTTTGAGGAGCATTAAGGTGGATATTGGGCTTGATAGGTAGATCCCATGTAATTGAAAGAGGCAAGTGAAAAGGTTGCTGGGGCCTTGACAAAGATCTTTGCATCCTCATAAGCAATTGAAGAGGTCCCATGGGGATTGGAGAGTAGCTAATGTACCTTTGTTCAAGAAAGGTAAAAAGGATAATCTAGGAACTTGTAGGCCAGTGAAATTTTCATCAGTGGTAGAGAAACTGTTGGAAAAAAAATATTTGGGTTGGTGTTTATGCACATTTTGAAAGTAATGGTTAGATTTGGGACAGCCAATATTGCTTTGTGAGGGGCAAATGTTATTTTACCATTTTAAGATTTTTGAGATGAGGAAGATAGTTTATGAGGGTTAGGAACTGGATGTTATCAAGAGTTTGACAAGGTCTGCTATGGTAGGCTGCTTCAGAAAATGCGGATGCATGGGATTCATGATATTCTGGATATGAAATTGGCTGGCCCAAAGAAGCAGAAGGATGTTAAGGGCTGGATGTCTTGTCACCATGAATGTTCGACTGAGATTGCTGTTGAGATTCCTATGTAAATTACTTGGATTTTAAAAAATGTGGGTGACTTTGTAAATTTGCAGATGGTACTAAGATTGGTAGAGGTGTGAACAGTGCAGTATTTTATCAAAGAATGCAATGAGCTATAGATTATTTATAGATATGGGCTGAGAAATGGCAGATGGAGTTTAATCTGGACAAGTGTGAAATGTTGCACTTTTGGAGGGCAAATGCCAAGGGAAAAATGGTAGGGCACTTAAAAACATTGATATACAGAGGGATCTGTGGATCCGGGTCCTCAGATTAGTGAATATGGCCATACAATTCGATTGGTGGCAAAGAAGCAATATGCCATGCTTGGCTTTATTGGGCAGAGAATAGAGTCTAAAAGTGAGGAAGTTGTATTGAAATAATGTAAAACTTTGGTCAGTCTGCATTTGCATACTGTGTAATTCTGGTTGCCCCATTGTACGAAGGATGTAAAGGCTTGGAAAAGAGTACAAAAGAAGTTTGCCAGGATGTGGACTGCTTTCAAGGGTATGAGTTACAGAGAGAGATTGGACAAATCTTGGTTGTTTTCTCTGGAGTTTAGGTTTTTCAGGAGAGATGATAAAGGTTTAGAAAATCATGAGGGGTATTGATAGGGTATCTTTTCTATGGATAACAGCATCATACTAGAGGAGATGTATTTAAGTTGAGGTGGAGAAGGTTTAATGGTGAAGAATGAGCCAAATATTTTGCATAGTGATAGGTGCCTTAACCAGCTGCCAGCAGTAGTGGTGAAAGCAGGTACAAGAGTTAATAAAAGGTATTTAATAGGCTTTAAAAGATTTTATTCATACCCCTGGTTATTTTTATATACTTCTACAAGGTCACCCTCAGTCTCTACAGGGAAAACAGAAGCAGCATCTATCTTTAACTTAAAGACCCTGAGTCTCGGTAACATTCTAGTCATTCTCTTAATATACCTTTTCCAATATAATAACATCCGTCCTATACCTGGACAACCAGAACTGTGTACAGTTTTATCTTTTGTGCCCCAATTTTTGTCCTCAGTTGCTTAACCAATGAAGGCAAGCACGTCAAATGCCTTTCTTAATCTTGAGTCTTTATTTTCATGGAAACTCCTAGGGGAAAGTTGATGAAGGATGTTGCCTGCATGAATTTTAGTAAGATCTTTGACAATGTCCCAAATGGGAGGATAGTCAGGAAGGTTAAGATGCTAGGTATTCATGGTGAAGTAGTGAACTGGATTCGACTGGCTGGATGAGAGAATGCAGAGAGCATGATTCCTTCTCAGACTGGAGATCTGTGACAAGTGGTATGCTTCAGGGACCATTGTTGTTTGTCATCTATATCAATGATCTAAATGATAATGTGGTAAATTGGATCAGCAAGTTTGAAGGTGATACTAAGATTAAAGGTGTTGTGAACAGCGAGGAAGGCTTTCAAAGCTTGCAGAGGGATCTGGACCAACTGGAAAAATGGGCTGAAAAATGGCAGATGGAATTTAATGCAGGCAAGTGTAAGGAGTTGCATTATGGAAGGACAAACCAATACACGCACAGTAAATGGTAGGGCACTGAGGAGTCTAGTAGAATAAGGGGATGTGAGAATACAGATACATAATTCCCTGAAAGTGGTGTCAGAGATGGATGGGTTTGTAAAGAGTGCTTTTGGCATATTGGTGGTCTTCATAAATTAAAGTATTGAGTATAGGAGTTGGGATGTTATGGTAAAGTTGTACAAGTCATTGGTGATGCCAAATTTGGAGTATTGTGTGCAGTTTTGGTCACCTAACGACAAGAAAGATATCAATAAGGTGTCACATAATCAGTTGTAATGCTTTTACATTTGGCATTTAAAAGCACTACAACTTCTCAAAAGAGAAGGTTTACTAGGATGTTGCTTGGACTTCAGGAACTGAGTAACGTGGAAAGGTTAAGCAGGTTAGGACTTTCTTCCCTGGAACATAGAAAAATGAGGTGATATTTGATATTTAAAATTGAGGAGGATAGAGTAACATGTAGGTAGGCTTTTTCAACTGAGATTAGGTAAGATTCACGCCAGAGGACATGGGTTAAGAAAGAAAGGGGAAAAGTTTATCGGGAACATGAGAGGGAACTTCTTTGCACAGAAAATGATGGGAGTTGGACTGACCTGCCAACTGAAGTGGTGAATGTGGGCTCAATTTTAACATTTCAGAAGAATTTGGACAGGTGCATTGACAGGAGAGGTATGGAGGGCTACGGCTGAGTGCAGGTCAGTGGGACTACGCAAAAAAAGGTTTGGCACAAACTAGAAGGGTCAAGGAGGTCTGTTTCTGTGCTGTGATGATCTATGGTCTCATCTCCAGGGCTCTGCCATTTACTGTGCAAGTCCTGGCATGGCTTGACTTACCAAATTGTGACACCTCCCATGTCAGTTGAATTCCATTTGTCATTCCTTGGCCCACCTTCCCACTGGACTACATCCTTTTGTAAATATGGATGTCCTTTTGTCTGCATTGATGGGACAAGGGTGGAAAAGTAGAACCTCCAAGTTCTTGGGAGTTCATAAGTCCTCTCTTGGAGTGAGCACATCAAGGCAACCATGAAAAAGACATACCAACCCCTCTTATTTTCTAAGGAGGAGATTACTATAAATGTCTTGGATTAAGAAGTGGAGGGCTGGGTTTGTAAGGTTGAATGTGTTGTGGATATTGTAGTGTAAAAGTTTTCCCCACTGCAAATTTATCTGTGAATAAAGAATTCAGCAGAGAATCACAGAACCAGTTTTAAAACACAAGCACTTTATTACTTCTACTGCAGTAACACCAGCAGGAGATAGGAGGCAATATGAACAGTCATTGGCTCTTTAGTGCTATATCCTTCTCAAAGTGCATCTTGTATAGTAAATAAGTTCAATGCCATAGTATGTTTTCACCTGTTCTCACTAATTGGAAATTAATTGGAAACCACTTTCACATTTCCTCATGGAACTGGAATGTCTTGTTGCCACATTGATCACATAAAGGTAACTCCCAAAGTCTTTAATCACTCATTCAGGACTGTCATAGTTAATAACTTTCACAGATGTGAAATGTTGTCCCTCATTGATGATAAAAGCATTACAACTGATTATGTGACACCTTTTTGGGGGAAATGAAGTTGTAATCGCTTATTTAGAAAACAAAATTTAAGGTTCATCTATGGTTACGATCTCATAATCCTTTGCATTCTACGTTGACCACTTTTACATCAGAAGTCCCAGAATTCTTTATAATGCCACAAGATAATGTGAAATTCCCAATAAACTTTAACAGTAGAAGGTTGTAGGTTTCATGATGCAGAGTTGGGTGGAGAAGTGTGGAGGTGGAACTTTAAAACAGAGTACGTAGTTAACAGCAGGATTCTTAACAGTGTGAAGGAACTGAGAGATAATGGAGTCCATGACCATAGATCCTACAAGGTTGCTGTGCTTGTTGGAGTGTTTAAGAATATATTCCTGACATCAGGCTTGCTGGTTGGTAATTGACAGGATCTTTTTGCTGCCTTTCTTAAATAATGGTACTATGTAAGCCCTGCCCCTCCGACAACTTCGCTTTTGTCAAAGATGCAAGTATCTTTCAGGTCCATTGCAATTTCTTTATTAGCTTCTCACAAAGTTCAAGGATGTGCTTAGACAAGATCTGAGTTTTTATCCACCTGAATGTATTCATTAATTTTATTTGCTTTCCATTTAATTTGCTCATTGTGCATGCTTTTTTCCTGTTATGTTTGGTTTTTTACTTTTGCTTTATATTGTGTCCAACTTGTTCTATAATGTTTGTAATTTAAATGCCAAGAATTTTTTTTTAATTTCTATTGTTTTGATTACCTTCCCCATTATACAACTAAACTTTACCGTTGTTAATTCAGCACCCATATCCCCTTTCCTGTCCTGTATTCAGCCTAATTTGTATGCATTGGTCATTTCCAAAATCACAATACTTTTTGTGTTATCCCATTTGAGTTATGAGAGTTTATTGTATACTTAATGTACAGATAAACAAAATTTTCTGTCAGAATAAGAAAATGATATTTAGGTCGATGTCCCACATTTGTATTCTAAAGTGACCTCAATTTGAAACCATTTTAAAACTTGCCAAGTTTTGAATAATTTAAATCTATCAATATTATTGTTCAGTTGCATTTCTCAACATCAGATCTATCCTAACCAAATCCAAACGTGTATTATTTAAAAGGCAAAGGAGGAAAAACCCAACACCCAACCCCAACCAACCAATTTTCCGCTGCAACCGTGTCTGCCTGTCCCGCATCGGACTTGTCAGCCACAAACGAGCCTGCAGCTGACGTGGACTTTTTACCCCCTCCATAAATCTTCGTCCGCGAAGCCAAGCCAAAGATTTCTTGTTGTTTTATCCAACCTTTTCCTGCAGTATTCATCCTTGAACATATTTTGCATAGGAAAAGTCAGTTATCCAAATTAAATCTTGTTTTTGGTACTCTTGACTTGAAAACAAAAAGGTAACTTGGGTCAGAGAATCATAAAACAAGAAATGGGGTAGGAGTAGGCATCTGCCCATTGAGCCTGCTCTGCCCTCCATTATGATCATGACTGCTCTAGCTGTGGTCTTGGTTATTTATTGTGTTACAAGTTATATTATATTTTGTATTATATGTCTTTAAAAAAGATAGTTTGTGGGGGGGGCGGCGGTTCAGTGTTGGTCACTCAGAGTAAAACCTCACATCTCATTTAAAATGCAAGAGCTTTGTTGAAGCTAGACAGTCACCAGTGGTTTTTGCAAAGTCAATGGAACAGCTTTGGAAAGAATTTCAAAAGGAGGTACAAATGATAAAGACTCATTGAAAAAGGCTCAAGTGCTGATAAAGATCTTTGGAGGATTGTGTTTGGATTCTTGGGAGGAGGCTTGGTTTTTACAAGCAGAGAGGAGAGAGAAGTCAGTTCTGCAGTAGCTTTTGGAGGCTGCAACATAGCATGATGGGGCAAGTTTCAGCAAGACACTGAAGTGACTGATCTGAGGAATTTAGTTTGTGTATGTGTGTATGTTCAATGAGCAACAAGTATCTCTCTGAAACCAACAAGAATCTAGCTGAGCAGTAACCATTTAACTTTAAGCACCAGAGCCTGGTGAAAATTCATAAATGTTGAATTCTGGGCACAGTATAAGAATTGCCTGATACTGGTGAACTGAGAAGTGAATGATTGGACTATTAAAGCAAAGAACATTCCTGAACATTTACACATTACATACACATGCGCTTAGAATTAGAAGGGGGTTAAGTTATTAGTAATAAGTTAAGTTTGATCCTGTTTTTATGTTTAAAGAAAATTAAAAGCAACTTTGTTTAAGTAACCATTGGTCTTGGTGAATTTCTATTGCTGCTGGGGTTTGGGGTCCTCTGGACTTAACAATTGTCATGTACATTAATTTGAAAATTTTATTTGCCATAAAGACACAAAAAGAAATGCCACTAGCCAGTGTCCCAACCAAGAGAGAAAGATGATCAAAAGAGTCCCCTCAGGCATCTTGTATACGTGGCTCCCACCATTCTCCTGATGCCACTGCCTTCTGAGCTCCGTAGCCACATGGCATCCTCTCTGTTCCAATGGTGAACTTGAACTCCAGGCATCCAAATCGCCTTCCTCAGCTCCAATTCCAAATGAAGACCATTAATGCATGAGGCCCTTCAGGAATCCTGCTAGCTATCGGCATCTTGACACATTTTGGTCCTAATACCTGGTTCCCACAAGCCAATTTCCAGCAGCATGCAGAGTTCATTGGCTGTTGAGCTCCTGGCTGGTCCTCTCCTGTGCACTCATACCCTGTTGGGTCTTCTCCCAGGCTTCTCATTCTTGGTAAGTTGATGTTCTGGTGTCCCATGCCACCTACCTGCCTTTTCTCTATAACTCTTTATTACCTTGTTAAGCAATAAAATATCTATTTAACCATATTAAATACTACATTGGTTGTATAATACAGTGCCAAGTGACCATGCTGAGCAAGTTGGAACACTATGCTTGTCCAGTTGCCTACATTTGGTCACTTCCTGCTCAAATATCTGTCCAAATGGTAATTCTACCCGTTTCTGTCTTTTTCTGATGGCTTGATCCAGATATAAACTATATTGAAAATAAGTTGCCCTTTAGGTTTCTCTTAAATTTCTCCCCTTTCTCATTAAGGCACTCTCCTCCAGTTCTTGAATTGTCTACCTGGAGATGTGAGTATTTACTTACCTGTGCCTGTTAAATAATGTCACCAGCAGATTCTCCATCTAACCAAACAGTCCAGCAACATCCTAGTGAATTTCTTCTAGACCCCTTTTGAAAATACTATCCTTCCTATAGCTGGGGAACCAGAACTGCACACATTATTCTAAATTGGTCTCACAAGCACCCTTGTATAGCTGTACCATGAGGTATGTATTCACTTCCTAGACAAATTAAGACAAGAGTACCAAAAGCACTATTCACCACCTTCTCCACTTTTATGGAACTATGCCACAAAGCTCTTCAGGACCCTGTCATGTATTGTGCAAGTTCTACTCTGGTTTGACTTGCCAAAGTACAACACTTCACATGTCAGAGTTCAGTGACATTTCACATGTCGATTTGCCACGCCATGCTTCATTTTTCCAACTGATCAGATCCTGTTGTACACTTGGATGTCATTCCTCAGAATCCACTTACACCACCAATTTTGATGTCAGCTGCAGATTTACTAATCACGTTAAGTACATTGTCATCCAAATCATTAATATCAATAACGAACAGCAATGGACACAATGCTGACCTTTGCAGCATGCCATTGGTCACTTTTCTCCAATCAGAAAAGCAACTCTCCCACTGCTAACTTCACTGAGCCAGTTTTTAATCAAATTGGCCAGCTCACCTTGGATTCACTGTGATATAACCTATCATGCAGGATCTCGTCAAAGACCTTGTGCAGCATTCTCCCTGACCTCAGCAATTTCATTGGCATGTCTTAAAAAAATTTTGTCGGATTCCTGAGACAGTCTCCTCTGCACAAGCCCATGCTGATGACTGCTAATCATATCCTGTTTATCCAACTACTGTTTATCCTGTCCCTCTGAAACCCTTTCAACAATTTTCCCACTCTCTGCCTTGTAATTCCATAGCTTGTCCTTGCTGTCTACTTTAAATAACAGCACATTAACTACACTCCAGTCTCTGGCACCACCTGAGGCTAAATGTGATGTAATATCTCAGCAAAGGCCTCCAGGTCTGAAGGTGCTCTCGATCAAACCCTGTCCATAATCGTCCACCTTAATGTGCTCGAGGGCTGCCAACACATCTTTCCAGGTACTTCAAGCATTAGCCCATGACATCACAAGATCTCCTTAAAGATCTATTTGACTGTTTGTGTATAGAACCATTTGAGTTTGGCGAGGTCTTACATGAGTATTTCTCATCTGTATTTACCAAGGATGTGGTGTTGAAAACTCGGCAATTTGGAAAGAGAATATTGATGTCTTGAAACCTATTGCAAAAGAGGAATTGCTGGTGATGCTTAAGTGTAGTTAAATTCCTGGGGCTTATCCAAGTCTATAGTAGGACATTGCTGGATCCCTGGCTTTGTTTGTATCACTAGTGAGGTACTGGAAGACTTGGAGGGTTGTGTCATTATTTAAGGGGTGCAAGAATAAGCCAGGGTAAGAGAGGCAAGTGAGCCTCCCATCAGTAGTGAGAAAGTTGCTCAAAGGGATTCTGAGAAACAAGATTTATCTGCAGCATCATGGCTTTCTATCATGGTGTGGGAACTCGAGTCTCATGAATTTAATTGTTTTTAAAAAGATTACCAGGAGGATTGACAAAGGCAAAATGGTAGATCTTGGCTGGACTTCGACAAGGTCATATATAATAGTTATCCAGAAGATTGAATCACATGGGTAAGATAGGGTTTGGATATAGAATGAGCTTGTTGGTAAAAATCAGAGGATAATCGGTTGTTTTCTAGATGGATGCCCGTGATCAATGGTGTGCCACAAGGATTGGTGCTAGGTCCACTGCTGTTCGTCTGTATTATTGACTTGGGTGAGAATTTAGTTGGTGTGATGAGTCAGTTTTCAGAAGAGATTACAATTGATAGTGAAGAAGGTGGATAGAAATCAATGGAAAAGAGCATCAAGAAATGCCCGATGGAATATAACTTAGCCAGTGTGAGGTGTTGAATCTTGGTAAGATTAACCATAAAGAGTAAATGACAAGGCCCTGGAAAATGTCTTAGATCAGAAAACTAAGGGATAAATGTATATAGTTTCTTAAAAGTGATGATGTAGGTAGACAAGGTGGCCTTTGGCATGTATGCCTTTAGTAGGTGTTTGAGTGGAAGAGTTGGGATGTCATTTTACAACTACAAAATGGTGGTGAGTTTGCACTTGGAGTATTGCCTGGCATTCTGATTGCCCAGCTATAGGAAGTAATGTAATTAAGCTGAAAAAGAATGGAGAAAAGATTTATGGATGTCTCCCAGAGAAAGGCTTAAGTTATCAGAGGAGACTTGTTAAGCTGAGGAGTTTTTTGCTGTAGCAAAGGGGGCGAGAAGAGACATTTATAAAGGTATATAAAATCATGAGGGTCATAGATAGGTGCATTGTCACACAGTCTTTCCTAGAGTAGGGGAGTAATAAAACTGGAATGCGTAGTTCTGTGGTGAGGGGGAAAATTTTAAAAGGACCTGAGAGGCCACTTTTCCCACACAGATCACCTGTGTGGGATGAGCTGCCAGAGAAAGGCAGCTACAATTACATCTAAAAGATATTTAGAAAGATGCATGTTTCAAGGGAGATGGGTGTGCAGATTGGGCTAGCTTTTTCCTCATGTTTTAGCTCTACAGTCAGAAGTAAATTATGAAAATCTGTAGGCATCTGGTTGAAGAAAAAGCACAAAATGTTGGAGAAGTTCAGCTGATCATACAGTGTCTTTTATGTAGCAAAGGTTAAAATATATAATTGACATTTCGGGCTTGAGCCCTTCCTCAAGGTATGAGAGTGCTGGCAGGCATCCAAAGGAAAGTTGGTGGGGGGAGGGGACAGAAGTGATCAGGAGGAGGAGGGGTGGCTGGGTGGGGAAGGGGGAAGGGAGGGGACAACTGGAAAGGGGGAGAGGAAAGAAGGTGTGCACATTTAGTGGAAGCAGAGAAGTAAAATGTTAATGTTTTCTGGCTGGAGAGTGCCCAGATGGGAAATAAGGAGCTGTTCCTCCAATCTGCAGGTGGTCAGGGTATAGTACATAAGGCATGGAAAGGTTTGGGAGTGACTCAGAACTGAAATGGTTAGCTACAAAAATTAACTGGGAAATACACATTAGGAGGTTTACAACTTCCTAACTTTCAAAATTATTATAAATCAGCTCAGTTAAAATATATGAATAGGATGTTTCAAGTGTTTCAAGCCCCTTGGTATGGGCTAACATTGCACTATCTCAGATTGGGGAAAAGAAGATGGAACAATGTATTTGATGGAATTCTCAGTTATTACGTAGTTATAATTTACCGGTATTGAAACATTTGCTTGAGTTATGGACAAATTTCGACTAAGACACCTTTGTTTCAAAATAAGCTTTTACCTTTTACAATCAATAATCAACTTTTGAAATTATGGAAACAAAAGGGAGTGAAATTGGTAGAAGATTGTTATGAGGCAGGATATTTTATTTTCAAAGAGTGAGAGAGAAATATGATATACCTTTGAGTACTCTCTACTTATTATCAGGTTAAAGCTTTATTATTAGATAATTTTGGGCATACTCTGCCTTCCTAGAAGAAATAGTTAGCTACTGGGAGGTCACTTTTCTTGCGAATGGTGTCGAGGTGCTGAACGAAGCGATCTCGTTGATGTAGAGAAGGCCACAAAGGGAGCACCGGATGCAGTAAATAAGTCCTGTGGATGTACAAGTGAAGTGTTGATTCACTTGAAAGACCTGGTTAGGGCCCCCGCGTGTGGTGAAGGAGGAGGTGTGTGTGTGTGTGTGTGTGTGTGTGTGTGTGTGTGTGTGCGCGCGCGCGCGCTTGCGTGCATTAACATTTTCTTTCAGATACAAGAAGCATAGGAATGGAGACAGTTTTGCTCATGCACCAGGTTTGACGCATTGAGTTGATTTCAGCTGCTCATTGAGACTAAGTATCTTGTTGCATAGAGACATAGACTCCAACTCAGTAAATATGTCAAATTTGTTGAGTTTTAGCAATTTTAAATAATGGTCACTAATGGAAGTAATGTGCTGGTGACACATTTAAATCAAATAAATTCTAAGCAAAACTCGAAATAAATGTCTTTTACAGTATCAGTTGGTACATTTCAATGTTTAAATCTCGACACCTTCAAACATTCAACGAACTTGTGCATCTCCCTCCTGTACGCTTGCTTCCTCATTGCTTTTTGTGATTCTGCCAATAACTCTGGAGTCATCGGCAAACTTGTAGGTAGCATTGGAATTGTCCCTGGCCTCACAGTGGTGGATGTATAATGAGTAGAGCAGTGGGCTAAGCACGTATCCTTGGGGTGCGCCTGTGTTGATAATCAGTGAAGAGTGGATGTTTCCAGTTCGTACTGCCTGGTATTCCGAGGAGAAAGTCAAGGATCCAGTTGTTAGGGCCTACAGTTTGTAGCTTCTCGACCAACTCTGAGGGCATAATGGTATTGAAGGCCAGGTTGTAATCGATAAAGAGCAGCCATATGTATGTATTGCTGTTTTTGAGGTGATCCAGATCTGAGTGGGGAGCCAGCGATATTGCATCTGCTGTGGAGTGATTATGACACTATGCGAATTGCAGCAGGTCCAGATCTTTGCTTAGGTATGTGTTAATTCTGGCCATGACCAGCTTCTCAAAGCCACAGTAGAAGTTAATGTAATTAAGACAATAAACACTTTATAGAGTTGTCTTCACATTTTAATTGGAGTACCTGGTATATCTTGAAATCATTTAAAAAAAAAAGATTTAATGCACTGAAATATAAACTTAGTAGGATTTGCAATATATAAATTTTTGACTGAACTGGACGATGCTTATATTTATACACAATGTATCCATTCATTTAACTTTAACAGTATTTCCTTCTATTTCTTTATTACTCACTTACTTTTTTTCTGATTTTATTTGGTGAAAGTTTCATACTGTATTCTAACAACATTCCAAGTAATCGCTCCTGAATTCTATATTTATTTATCACCTCCAACTTTGAACACCCATGCGGAAACACCTTCCAACATGCAAGATATCAACCACATTCATTAAAGAACCCTTTGATTATCTGCATTCCAAATTGTTTTTTTTAATTGCAATTGCCCAGCAATGAGATCTATCAAGTATGATGAGAAAGTGGAAAGAACTGTAAACCCAGCAGTAAATTACAATTGATATGATAATTCTGTGTACGGGTGTAATTGACAAAATACTATTTATCACCAGTTTGCATTGGACTTTCTTATTGAATTGCTGCAGCCCAAACACATGGCTTTAGCAAAGTTCTGAAGTGGGAGAATTCCATTTAAACAAGCATCCCATTCAGCTGCCCAAGATTTAGCTTGAAATGGAACCAGGGATGGTCTGCTTTATAAGGCTTAAGATTCCCATTGCACTTTGCACATCTACACCTCTATTAACCTCTACTTATCTCCGACAAATGCCACCATCTCCTAACCATGACCCACCTTAGACATTTGCATGCTATTTACTTTTTGACTCCATAACACTTTGATTGCTCTGACCTGAAAAAGTGGGACTACTAAACTAAAATATTAAAATATTTGAGTGTGTTAAGTATTTTTTTGTACATATTGGGGAAGTGAGGGGGCCATTCAGACTGAGTTGTGTTTTTTTTGTACAGATTGTTTGGGGGAGTGAGGGGGCCATTCAGACTGAGTTGTGTTATGGGCTATGTTAGTATGGTTATGGATAAATATGTCTTTAAAAGAGAAATTGTGGGGGTTTAGTGTAGGTTACACTTCACAAACAGACACTTGCATTTTAAATGAGATGTCTTTTGTAAAATATTAGGGCTTTGCTGAAGCTGGACATTGAGGCTCTAAGTGACTTTACAGAGACATTGGAATTGCTTTGGAAAGAACTTCAAAAGGAGTTGCGAATGGAACAAAGTCCAGGCTCAAGTACTGATAAGGTCTTTCAAAGATTGGGTTTGGAGCCTTGGGAGAGGTCATTTGGTTTTTACAAGCAGAGAGGAAAAAACAACAGGATTCTTTTATAGAGAGAGAGGGGTCAGTTCTACAACAGCAGTTGAGGCTGCAAAATGGCAAGCTGGCAGGCTTGTTGGAAAAACTCCATTTTGAAGGTAGGTTGTGAGTTCTGAGTAGAGCCTGTTTAAAAACCCTTGTAGTCCTTAGAAGAGGAAATAGCTGGCTAGAGTGTTTTTCCTGAAGTAAGGGGAAAAAAGAGGAACTCTGTGGTGACCTGGAAGAAGTAGTTATCATTTGGAAAACCCGTGATGTAAGTTTCTTTGGCAAGACACTGAAGGGACTGATCAAAGGAAATCAGTTTGTGTGTGTTCAAGGAGCAACAACTTTATCTCTGAAACCAAGAACCTTCCTGAGCGGTAACCATTTAATTTTAAGCACTAGAGCCTGGTGAAGATTCATAAATGTTAAATTTTGTGGACAGTATAAGAACATGGAGAAGTGAAAAGTGAATGATTAAATTATTAAAGCAAAGAACTTTCCTGATGAACATACACACATTACATACACGTGCACTTAGAATTAGAAGGGGATTAAGCTAATAATAATAAGTTAAAGGTTGATCCTGTTATATTTAAAGAAAATTAAAAACAACTTTTGTTTAAGCATTGTCTTGGGGAATTTCTGTTGCTGCTGGATTTTGGAGTCCTCTGGGCTCGTAACAGTTGAATCTACGTTTGCACTCATGACACTCATGTTCAAGCAATTAGATCAACTTCTTGAATTTCATTTTTATCACATTTTGTTAGCTTCCAAAAGATCACCCCCAAGACATCTTCAAGATAGAAATACTCAACCCTTGTAACTTCTATGAAGCAGACCTTTGTAGTGTTTTCACTTTTGTACTTTTGAATCCACACATTTTATTCACATGCTGTTTTTTTTTTACCATGATTGCAATGTTTTCCTATAGCCAAGCTGTCATACTTCAGGCAGATTAAAATGTGAAATCTATTGAATATAGATGCACAATCTAATATATTCCTGTTGATAGTGTACACTGCAGGTTTCTCTCAGTCTGCAGAGTGCATGAATAAATGTTTCAAAAATTGTCCTTCAGTTTGAGCTCCTCATGAAGGATTATTTGACTTGTTTAATTTAGTAATTCCTCAAATTTTTAAGTTGCCTTTTAATTTACCCCATTCTCCATGTTGAAAAATATCTCAATTATGATGATGAGCATTACTGCAACCTCGGACTAAATAATTTTGGACAAATTAACATGTATTTTTTTAAATTAAGATATTCATCATGTTAACAGGCCCTTCTGGCCTACAAGCCCATGCCACCCATTCCTGTACTATTTGAAAGGTTGGAGGAAACCCACACAGATATGAACTCCTTATAGTCAGCCCTGGATTCTGCCTCTAACTTGAGGCAGAAACACAACCATGGGGATATTCAGTATTAAACCCACTCTTTACTATAATATTAGGCAAACATTTTGGTATAATGAATACTTGATGAAGACCCAAAGGATATTTGTTCCACAGATGATGTGGAAATACTTTCCCTTGGGTTCTTATATTGATGTATTGTGTCGCCACTAGAATGTAATTGAAGCCTATAATATTTAGTCTGTGAACTGTAAAGAATACCCTGCTATGTAACTTCAGAATTGAACAATTTATGATTTAGGAATTAGTGTGAATTCATCGCAGCCATAGATCTGCTATTAATCCCAGTTACCATTGGGACAAAAAAGCTGATGAATGGATAACTAGCATTTTCCATAGAGGGATAAATGGAGCATCAATGTTCCAAGGTGCTTCAGACGTTTTAACATTCTCTAAGGATATATTAGGATGGATGAATAAAACTTGCAGTGTTTTGAGATAATGGTTTATTGAGCCTGGAGTGTAACCAACTGGAGGTATGGCAGTCAGAATACGATATAAAGCAGGATTTGCGAAACAGATGTAAGCCTGGTGGAAGTTTGAGATGAGATGGTTGGGGTGACAAAAGGCTTTAAGTTTGAGGAGAGGGGATTTGATGTTTTGGGCTGGAAGATAATGTAGAGCTAGTGAAAGATGAGCAGGATTTGGGGCCATTTTCATAGTGGAGGAAAGTTATTATTTTCTTCAAATAGTTGTACTACACAAGGTGCAAAATGACTTGTGCCTCAAAGATGATAGTTGTTGGTCACATCCCCAGAAAACTCCAGGAGTTTTTCCGGGCAATGTGCTTAGCCTAACTTTCAACAGTTTTTTTGTGATCTTTTCTCCATCGTGACCAAGCCACTGGCAGGTAAATTTCAAGTAACATTTTGTCCTGCACAAGTGTCTGACAGCCTACCCTTGATATTCAACAGCATTACATAAGCACCCATAATCAAGATCTTTGGTATCACCTTTGACCTAAAACTGAACTAATTTGCCACAGAATATAATTGAAAGGCCAAATGAGGGACTGGGCATCTTGCAGAAACTGATATTTCAAAGCTATTCCATATCTACTCTCCACTCTTCTGAGTGAATGTGGCTCCAGTAATGCTCAGAAAAAATAATTGTCTTGGATAAAGCAGTGCAAATTTCAGTAAATGATTGCTTTGTACAGCATCTTTAATTTTTTTTTAGTGATTTCCTGCTGTGAACCTGTAGCCTGCAATATTTGCAGACAATGAGGTTTGGTTATTTCTTGTAATTTTGTATTAATGTACTTTGTGACAATGCTTGCTTCTTGCTGTTCAGCAAGGGAGCAGTTTTCAGACCTTTCCAAACCACTGGACTGTGAAATTTAAGTAGGGGAAATAAACAACAAATAGGAAATGTAATCAGGGCGAGCAGCCATGATTAGAGTACTGCTGACATCTTCTTGCGCACATTTGAAATGTATTCCTTGATGTGGCTCTTGTTTCTGCTGACAGGTTGAAGTTGGGATCAGTTTAAATCCGTCACTGGATGTTACTAGTAGTTCTCAACCTGGCACTCTTATGAATTGTGTTCAAATAAGGTGTTTTGTTCATTTACAGGAATGAAGTTACGCTGGATTTGATTCAGGAATGCAGAACTTGAGACCCAAGACTGGTGGGATCTAAATTATCTGCCACAATAAATATTTACAGCACCACTGTGCTCCCAACACAGCCTTCAAACTAGAAAATTCCAACACCTGTTGTGGGATGCAGTTAACCGTAACTACTTGTAGTTAATTGTTCATCTAAATTAATAACCAGAGGGTTATTAACTCTGCCTGCGACATCACAGGCACCAGACTTCACCCCATCGAGGACCTCTACATGAGGCAGTCTTAAAAAAGCAGCCTCTATCCTCAAAAACCCCCACCTCCCAGGCCACGCCCTCTTCACTCTGCTACCATCAGGCAAAATTTACAGGTGCCTAAAGCTGAGCACTCAGCGGCACAAGGACAGCTTCTTCCCCGCTGTCATCAGATTCCTGAATAATTAATGCACCAAAGATACTGCCTTATTGTGCACTATGAATGTTATTTTGTTTTTATAATCTGTACACTTGCACAAAGAAGCTGCCCAAAAACACTGAATTTCATGACTTGTTCATGACAATGAATTCTGATTCTCTTAGTTGACCATATTGACATCCTGGAGGAAGTGCAATAGAAAAGCAATCATCTTGTTCTTGAAATGTCTTAACTGGATATGACATTAAACCACAACATCGCCCTGCAGAGATCTATCAACCTGCACCCAAAAGATGTGCAGGTGGTGGGTAATTGGCCACTGTAAATTTCTCCTAGAGTGCAAATGAGTGGGAGAGACTACAGGGGGCGTTTGTAGGTATGAAGGGAAATTAGATTGGGCTAAGATGGAGGTTTAAAACAAAAGATAGTACCTGATGATTGGTGTGGGGTTGGTTCCATTCAGTACAACAATGACTGAAGATTGAGTAGGTAAATTGAAGCTACATCCCACAACATGTGTTGGAATTTTCTAGTTTGAAGGATGTATTGGCAAATGGTGTTCGCAAATATTTTTTGTGGCATGGATCTTTTATTTTTCTAGAGCCTGACTTGATTTATTTTCTTTCAGATAAATATTTGTATCCTGGGTGTGTCCAATCAAATACTGCTAAAATGGGGATGGCATTAAGCACTTTATTAAAGTCCATGTTTGGAAAAAGAGAAATGCGCATTCTCATGGTGGGCCTGGATGCAGCTGGCAAGACCACCATTTTATACAAGCTTAAATTGGGTGAAATTGTTACCACTATTCCCACTATAGGTGAGTCATTTGAATTTGCTTCTCTATGACATGATATACTGGAGATGTAATGACTTAAGTGGAATTGCAGAAATTGCAAATACTGGACCAATAAAATTAAAAACAGCAGCAGGTTATTAAGAAGCCAAATGGAATGTTGGCCTTCATCGCTAGAGGAATTGAATTCAGGAGTAGGGAGGTAATGTTGCAACTGTATAAGGTACTGGTGAGACCGCACCTGGAGTACTGTGTCCAGTTCTGGTCTCCATATTTGAGGAAGGATATACTGGCTTTGGAGACGGTCCAGAGGAGGTTTACTCGATTGATCCCTGGGATGAAGGGGTTAACTTATCAGGAAAGATTAAATCGTCTAGGATTGTATTCGCTCGAGTTCAGAAGAATGAGAGGAGATCTTATAGAAACGTATAGGATTATGAAGGGTATGGATAGGATAGATGTAGGAAGGTTTTTTGAGCTGGCCGGGGAAACTAAAACGAGAGGACACAGTCTCAAGATTAGGGGAGTAGATTTAGGACAGAGATGAGGAAAAATAGTTTTTCTCAGAGAGTAGTGAATGTTTGGAATTCTCTAACCAGGGAAGTGGTTGAGGCTGCCTCATTAAACATATTTAAAATTCGGTTAGATAAATTTTTACATGAGAGATGAATTAGGGGATATGGGGAGAAGGCAGGTAGGTGGAGTTAGGTCATAAGTTAGATCAGCCATGATCGTATTGAATGGTGGAGCAGGCTCGATGGGCCATTTTGGCCTACTCCTGTTCCTACTTCCTATGTTCCTATGTAACCTCTAGGAAGAAGTGAACATAACATGGTTGAACTTCATTTCAAATTTGAAAAGGAAAAAATTTTATTGGATGTATCAATTTTTCAGTGGAATAAAGGAAATTACAGTGGTATGAGAAAGGAACTGGCTTAAGTCGACTGGAAAAGCAAAGTAGTCAGAGGAATAGAGCAGGATTGGAAGATATTTTTGCAAGTAATAAAAAGCATGCAGGTTAGATATATTCCAAGGAAATTTGTCAAAGGAAGTATGGTACCATTGTTGTAAACAAAAGAGATGAAGGCTAAGATGAAAGCAAAGGGGAGGACATACAAGGAAGTTAGAATTAGTGGGAAATCAGAGGACTGGGAATCCTTTAGAAACTTACAGAAAGAGACAAAGAAAGTCATTAGGAAAGATGAGTTATGAAAGGAGATTTGCAAACAATATAAAAGATACTAAGGTTTTTTAAATATATAAAGAATAAAAGAGAGATGTGTTGACATATAACCAATAGAAAACAATGCTGGGGAAATTATGGGTTATAGAGATGGCAGAGAAACTAAATCATTATTTTAAGACAGTCTTCACTGTGGAAGACATTAGTAGTATCCCTGACAAACAGAGGCTTCAGGGAGTAGAGTTATATACAGTTAAGATTACTAGAGAAATTGTACTAAGCCTATTATTAGTCTGTCATCAGTGGTTGGGAAGATATTAAGAATCGATCTTCAAGGATGAGATTATGAAATACCTTGAATTGCATGATAGGATAGGTCCAAGTCAGCATGGTTTTTTAAAGGGTAGATCCTGCCTGACCATTCTTTTAAGAAATCTCAAGTAGGATAGACAAAGGGGAGGCTGTGGATGTTGTATATTTGGATTTTCAAAAGGCTTTTGATAAGGTGCTGCATGTTAAGCTGCTTAATAAAATGAGGGCCCATGGAATTACAGAGACGTTATTTGGATAGAAAATTGGCTGATAGGCAGGAAGCCAGGGGTTGAATTTAAGGGATCCCGTTTAGGATGGCTGCCTATACCCAGCGGTGTTTCGCAGGGGTTGGTCTTGGGGCCGCTGCTATTTATAATTTATATTAATGATTTAGATTATGGAATGAATAGTTTTGTGGTCAAATTTGCAGATGACACCAAGACAGGTGGAAGAGCAGGAAGTGTTGAAGAAACCGTAAAGTTGCAGAAGGATACAGACAGGTTAGGAGACTGAGCAAAAATATAGTAGTTGAGATAAAACTTTGAGAAATGTACAGTTCTGCATTTTGGCAGTGGAAATAAACAGTTCTATTTGGAAGGGAGAAAATTCAAATCTTGGAATTGCAAAAGAACCTGGGCATCATGTTTTAAAAAAAAAAAAAAAAATTTAATGACCAGGTGGAATTGGTAGTGAAGAAAGCGAATGCTCTGTTGGCTTTCATTTCAAGAGGAATAGTGTACAAGAGTAAAGAGGTGTTGATGAGGCTCTATGGGGCACTGGTGAGACCTCATTTGGAGTACTGTGTGCCATTTTGAGCCCCACAGATGTGATGTTGTTGGAGAGGGTGCAGAGATTTGCTAGGATGATTCCTGGAATACAAGGTCTAACGTGTGAGGAACTTTTGGCAGCTCTTGGATTGTATTCATTGAAGTATATAAGAATGAGAGGATCTCATAGAGACATTTTGGGTTTTGACAGAGTGAATGTAGATGTTTCCCTTGGTGGGTGAATCAAGGACAAAGGGGGTCACAGTCTTAAAATTAGAGGTTATCCATTTAAAACAGATGAGGACAAACTTCTATAGTCAGAGGGTCATGGATTTGTGGAACTCACTGCCGCATACTGCCGGAGGCCAGATCATTGGGAGATGTTAAACAGGAAATTGATAATTATCTCATTAGTATGGGTATCAAGGGATATGGGGAAAAGGCTGGAAATTGGAACTAGGTGTGAGGAGAGTTCAGCTTAGTGCAGAGTCATGGAACAGTCTCTGGGCCCAGTGGCCTGCTTCTTTTCCTTTATCTTGGGATCTTGTAGAACATAAAAATCTGTAGAAACCATGGTTGAAGTTAAAACACAAAGCTGGAGAAACTCAGCAGGTCAAGCAGTGTCATAACTGATTTTTCAGGCTCAAGCCCTTCATCGAGGTTATGGAAAAATATCAGCAGGTGTCCGAACAAGAGAGGGGGAGGAAAGTAGTGGTTCCAAAGGCAGGTGGTAAGGGGAGGGAGGAGATAGCAGCGATCAAGGGGAGGAGGATTCGCTTGGTTTATATTTAAAAAAAGGGAGGACTGGAAAGAGATTTCCAGCACTTGCAACAGGATTCCACCTCCAGACACATCTTCCACTCCTTCCCCCCCCCCCCCCCCCCCATCTAGGACATTACTCGTGGTATCATAAAGTTGCTGATAATGGTATATTCAACAGATGTATTATAATCCCTTTTTATTTCTTAGGTTTCAATGTTGAAACTGTGGAATACAAGAGCATTAGTTTTACTGTATGGGATGTGGGTGGACAGGACAAAATCCGTCCACTTTGGCGCCATTACTTTCAGAACACACAAGGTGAGTGCAGGCTGGTTTTTTTTTGTCCAATCTTTTCCTTTGGGGGTGGGAGGGGGGATGGAAGTGGGATTTAACTAAGACAGCTTCTTGGGATCCAGGATGAATTTACTCCATTCTGGTTCAAAGGGTCTTCCAACCTTTGGAGCAAGATGTTTGGGTAGATTGCGAGGTAGTATTCTCTTTTTTGCCAAAATGTGGACTTGAATTACCTCAGTACAATACAGAATTTTCCTCCACTTGGTACAGTTGAGAACCAGAGATTCCAAGAAGTCGTTAGGGATGTTTTAAAGAGGCTGTGAGAGCAGTAAGAACATATTTGAACCTTCTGTCCATTCGGCAATCTCTTAACATACCAGAACTAGGAATGATGCTTATACTTTTGAAAGTCTGGTATCAGGATACCAAACATGATAGATATCTAAGGATGGTAACTGAGTACAATGAGGGCTTCAGAGCTGAGAATGTTAGCCTGGGAGAGGACAACTAACATTGGTTTGGTGTTTCTTCTAGTGGATTTTATGAACGAGACTTTTGTTAATGATACGTTCAGAAGTCATTGATCCAGCATATTAATTAAACTTACCAAAGACCCAGATCAGTTTTGAAATGGGTGCTAACATCTCGCTACTCTTCACATTGACCATTAACAAACCAAGGTTCTGGATGTCTCTTATCATTAGCCTAACCTCCAACTATAACCATCATTAAATAGTGCTTTCTTCATTTTCTCTCTCTGAACAGTTACAGGATTTTGATATCTATTTACCCCTCCCCCCCCAAAAAAATCCCTTCATGTATCAAAATGGATACTGGTTTCTCAGGGCTATAACCTAACCCCCTCTTCTGGTAATGTATGAATGCCCCATGAAGAAGCCAGAGATTTGAAAGTATGAAGGCATGTCCACTACTTTTCAGCTGAGATTTTCTCATTATGTTGCTAAATATCCAGTGGTCCTATGGAGCTAAGTAGTCACTGGGGCACGACCCCATAATGGCCTGTACAGGGGAGTAATATTATGACAAATGGAAAACGTTTGGGGGTGAAAAACCATTTTCTCGTCACATTCTTCTTGTTGCTGGGTTCCAGGTTTGATTTTTGTGGTTGACAGTAATGACAGGGAGAGAGTGAACGAAGCTAAGGATGAACTGATGAGAATGCTTGCTGAAGATGAGCTTCGAGATGCTGTGTTGCTACTTTTTGCAAATAAACAGGTGAGCAAATAGCTGTAAATATACTTATAGGATAATCGCAGCTCTTAATCATTGGATAAGGTCCCACCGTCCATATAAATTCATCCATAGTAGATGTCTCCTCCATGTCTAGGTTGAATGAAGGCTTAGCATGAGCATGCTGGCTGGATTTTTGTGGTATTTGTCTCATTTTCTGTTGGTTAGTATACCTGTCATGGTTACATTTTTTATTGTAATGGTTGAGATGAATGTCTCCTTGTTAAAACACTTCAATATAACAAGTCGGTTGCTGGTGCATTTCCATGATTGGCATAGCAGTGCCTTTACAGCGCCAGCGAACGGGTCCACTGTACATTCTCCCCGTGTTTGCGTGGGTTCCCCCCCCCGTTCGAAATGTACGGGATTGCAGGTTAATTGGGTGTAAATTGCATGGACTCGATATGTTGTGTCTAGGTTAAATAAAATTTTAAAAATTAAAATTCACTTCCAAATAGGAATCGGTGATAAGGGTGAGCCTGGAACTAAATGTGGTGCTGTTTCCAATTGCTTTTTTTTTCCTTTCTTAGGATCTGCCTAATGCAATGAATGCTGCAGAGATCACTGATAAGCTGGGTCTGCACGCACTCCGACAGAGGACCTGGTTTATTCAGGCAACCTGCGCAACCAGCGGTGATGGCCTATATGAAGGTCTGGACTGGTTGTCAAATCAGCTCAAAAATAACAAATAATTTCCTCTTTCCTGCCCACTGTCCTCCCACCTTCCCCTTATTTCTGCTTCATTATGTTGTATGGCAACTGCTACTTTGTGATATTGGGTGCCAGGAACCTGCTTCATTACATCTGATCACTAGAACTATAAATAACAGCATAGTGTATGGATGAGAAGTACAGACTTGAAAGCAAATGTAATTTCCTATTTAAAATGTGTATATATAGTCCCTTTTTGTAACGAGGCAGTTTCCTGCTACTCCTATGCAATAGTTACCCCATGATTCTTTGTTTTCCCTTAAGGTTTAAATTGACTTGTATAAATTTAGTTAGGAAAGGGACAAACAGCTGGGAATTGGGAGTTGTATGCACTCCCAACAGGACAATGCACAAAAGCCTCATAACAGATTTGTTATACTCCCTCTGAAATGAGGCTTTCCTGCAGTTTGGGGTATGGATTTTGATGGAGGGAGGGAACTTACAACACCTTTTTTTTCTGCTTGCTTCCCTCATTGCCCAAAGCTGGGATTTCAGCAGTGAAGGAATGTTTTTGGTTTTAAAACTGCCGACACACACTTCAATGATTTTGGGTTCAGATTCTCTTGCACGAGTCAGTCTCAATTTATAGCTTACTCAAGTATCCCTGTCCTAGACCTATCCGGGCTAGAAGTGAAGTTCAGAATAAAAAAAATTGTAATCTACTGTTGCCTTTTTGAATAATTTAATGTCCACTCAAGTGGCTTAATTTAAAATGGATCAAAGTGATTAAATTATCTTAGCGAAGACCTGAAGGTTTTAACATCTAGGAATTCCTGTTAAAGAGCTTTATACCATTGGGGAAGAGAAAATTAGTGGTTACTGGAAGTGGCAAGAATTCCCAATTTAAATTGCCTGTTTGAATCTTGTGCTGACTGACTTTATTCCTTGTCGCTCACCCCATACCAACACAGTAAACTGATCACAGCATGCAGGCACTGTTGGGTCAGATGAGAAGTTTTCTTTTGGCTTTGTGTTAGCTTGATGTATAGCAGGGAGCAATGTCAATTAATGCACCCAAGCCTTTTATTCCTCTTTGCTTTTCCCAACATGTGAAACTACATGTACAAGTCATTCCATTTTTGGTGTTGTGCAGGACATTGTATTGCCATCATTTCCAATTCCCTTTTCTTCCAAATCATCCTCCCTGTAGAACTCATCTGATGACAAATACTGCAAGGACTTGATTCGCCAATTGAAGCTTTTAAAACAGAGGCTGAGAAGCTAGACAGTGAATACTTGGGGGGTCTGATCAAAATGGGTTATTTGTGTGAAGTTAATCCTTTCATTACAGACACTACTAATCAATTGTTTTGTATAAGGTTCAATTTGCATTTGACAAACAAGCACTGTAATTAAAAGCTGTTAGAATAAAATCTAAAGATTCCTGAACTTGATGCATGCCCTTGTTGCAGTTTTTAATGCATATGATCTGGGTTTCAGATTTAGATTTAAATTTAATTATGTCATAGCACACTAATATTTAAGTTATGCTGATATCAGAGCACAAATCAGCACTTTTTATTGGTCTTGGGAATCTGTATTTGAAGTTGACAAGTACATTCAGAAAATTCATCAGATGCTACTCACTGTATGTAGGTCACAGCCTGTAAATTTGTTGGTAATAAATCTGGAGGAAATTGGTTCAACATTTTATTTAACATATAGTAAAAGAATTAATGAGCATTTACATATTAGGCACTAAATCTGTACATTCATCAGACCAAGTAGTGACAGGTAATGGCTGTCCCTCCTCTGCAGCAGGAGAAACTTGGGGCTGCTGCTCTTTAAGGGATTAGCCTCCTTTTATGTTCATGGCTACTATGCCAGCTGCCACAAACCTGCAATAAATTGCAAACTCTTAAGATGACTGCTGAGTAAAGATTTTTAACAAAATTCACATTGCTAAATTCTAAAACAATAGGACTTCCTGTGAAACCTTATGACTATATATCCTGTTTCTTCTCCCTCAACTATTATTATTAACTGTTCAAGTCACTAATTCTCAATTTGTGGAATAATTCTGCTGAGAAGCTGTCCTCGATACTGCAAGTTCAGCCCATAGATCAGGCGAGGTTATACTGCCCAGTTACCTCATGCTCCGAATGATGATGTCTTCTGGAAATAGTAAAAATATTAAAGCAAATTAACAGTCCATACATTGACATTTACATTTTCCCCACAGCTTTTGCCAATTTAAGGGTGCATTCAAATGTAAAGCCAGCAGATTCTAAATACCAGTGTAGATAGAACTTGTGAAGCTTTAGCCAAATTTATACAAAAATGTTTTTTTTTGTTGCTACTATTAAATACTTAACTGAATCAGTTTCTATCAATTATGGTCAACTGTTGGTCCAGATTATGGCATTGCATTTTTTTAAAAACTATTAAAACTATACATTTCTAAAAACAATTTTGCTTGAAGTTAATACAGTTCAAAGTAGGTTGCATAAAAGCTATTGGATTAAATTGATTTTTCTAAAGTGAGAAATATCTGTACAAAATGTTGAATATTCTTCTATAGCTTTTTTTTAACCATGAACTGCAACACCCCCTGTTCTACACTGTTGAATAAGTGCATATTATTTAAGTCGTCCATAGTACATGGACAAACATCAGGTCAAAGAGTTTACTCCTAGCACTAGCTGTACTTCTGAAAAATCACATGTGCCGATTGGCTAGACAACAATATAGGGTGAAATTTTTTAAAATTTGTATGTTTGCAAACATTTAAGCATCTTCCACCCCAAGATGACTTGTTATATTAGGTATCATTTAGGTGGATAACCATCCATCTTCCAAGAATTACTTAAATTCCTATGAATCCTATTCCATACAATCCTTTTCATCCATTATCCCACTCTGCCAAGAATTTTATTGTATACAGGTGTCCAATTTCTATTATTCTATAATATTCCCAACCCACAAATTTGGTCTAGCCCATGGTACCAAATACCATAGTATTTTCTGTCCAAAATATATAAAAATGCAGTTCTTCAGCCAAATTTTCAATTTCTTGCTGCCTTGGTATTCTTTTCTAAAACAATTTGAAATTGTTTGCATTAAAAGTTCTCTTCAATTGCTGCATTTCTTTAATGCTCTTTTTCAAATTGGCATTTATCTTTTCATTGAACCGGTTATTTCCTTGCATCTTCCCAACAATTAGAATGCAGATGCTGGAAAGATTGTGCATTAAACAGCATCTGTGGAGGCCAAGGGATGTTTGATGCTTTGGGACAGCATGAAGGAAAGATAGAGCTTAACTTGTACAGCACAGTTGCATTTGCATGCCGTTTGGCCTATAATATGCTGACCAATATAAACTTTACCCAGACATTCATGTGCCCATCTAAGGGTCTAAATTATGTCCCTATTGTACCAACCTCTTCTGGAAATGCATCCCAGTGCATCATTTAATATTATACACCACTCTTTTAAAAAAAAAAATACTGGTGATATCTTAACTAAATTTTCCTTCACAATCCTTAAACTGATGTCCTTGGTATTAGTCACTGCCACCCTGGGAAAAGACACTGACTGTCCACCCTTATCTATTTAACCATAAGCCATAGGAGCTGACTTAAGCAATTTGACCATCGGGTCTGTCCAGCCAGTGCAACATTGCTGATTTACTTAACCCAGTTACTTAGCCTCCACATCTGTCTGTGGCAACCAATTCCACAGATTCTGGATGTGAAATTCCTTGTGTGCTAAAGGGACAATTTTGTATTCTGAGACTGTGCCCTCCGTTCCCAAACTCCCCAACCATAGGGAACATCCACTCTGTCCAGTTCTTTCAGAATTCAATAGGTCCCTCCTAAACTCCAGCAAGTAAGAGTCCTAGAGCCAACTGCACCTTATACCCTTATTAAGTCACTTCTCTTCTTCCATGGCTCCAAAGGGAAACCCGAACTCACTCAACCTTTCAAGATTCCTTTAATGTCATGTAATATACAAAATTGCCTACTGCCGTCCATGGATTTGCCTCCACTGCTCCTGCAGCTGCACAGACTACTCTTCGCTCCATCATCAACCCAAGCTCCAGATCTAAACCTCTGACTTACAAGATGTTCTCCAACCCAGGCAGCATGCTGGTAAATCTGTACCCTTTCTAATTTTCCACATACTTCCTATAATGAGGCAACCAGACCTGAACTCAAAATCTGGTTGCACCACCTTTAGATTTGCAGAACTACCTCGAGGCTTTTGAACAATTCCCCCCCACCACCACCATGAAGACCAGCACACCATACACCACTTCACTATCAACTTGCGTGGCAGATTGCCAGTTTTGGGGGGGGGGGGGGGAGTAGAAGGAGAGGAGGCACTTCAAATTGATTATCCTTGTAGTCCAAGGATGCTGTAAGATGCACGCAGCTTCCCTGTCTGCTCCATTACCTAGCACCTTCCCTATTAATTACCTTCCTTGACGGTTTGTCTTCGGTGATGATGATTTTGCTTGCTTCTTATGTTTCTTCTTGTGCTTCTTCTTTTCCTTTTTGTGTTTTTTCTCTTTGTGTCGCTTTTGACCTGTTGACCTAGTGAGGGAAGGGCAGACGTTACAGAACTGTTCAACCAGAATCCATCAGACGTTGATGAGAAATCATTTCCACTCTTCGAACAAATTGTCTGGCAAGTCTTTTAGAAAAAGCAGAGCTTTTGCTTTCCCAACAAAATAGTGATTCCTCTGCATTTCAACAGCATGCAGATTTCTGCAGGTTGAATAGAAGATTCCTTAGCTCTCTTCCAGCAAAAAACTAATGGCCTTTTTCCAACATCAGAAACTGGGGTATAGGGCAAATTACACAATGATAATGAGCAAAAGTCGTTGGATATTCCTGTCCTCTCACCTCTGTGTTTCCAATTCTCCACACTCCTGCTCTCGTTTTCGCTTCTGATTCATTGACTTGACAGCTTCACTGCTTTTGTGGTGCTGTAACAGAAGTAGAAAGGACATGGATACTGAAGAGAAACAGAAACCTGGGAATACGGGTTGCTCAACATTAGAACAGGTAAGCAACAAATAAATTCATACAATTGCATGGAAGGGGCAATAAGAAGAGTGGGTATTCAAAGAGTGAGGAAGAGTTATCAAGAGTGTCACAGAGAAAATTATTCTTCTGGATGAGAACTGGAAAATGTATCTGGAAGTGGCATGGTGGTGAAATAATATGGAACCTGATTAGGAAAGTAACTGCTGCCAGCTTTTACCCTGCTCCTACTTTCACACAATTCATGCTAAGTCATCACCTTTATTATTTGTACCATGCTCGCACGTTAAAGATGAGATACCATTTCTCCAGACCATGGAGCATATTTACATAAATATAAATTAGAATAGAAGTTAAACACATTTAAACATTAAAATAGTAAGACATACAGTAAAAGTCCACAGTCCCCTATTCACATATATTCTAGGAATTTGGGAGTCTCATGGCTTGGGGGAAAAACTTGCCCAATCTGGATGTTGTGGCCCCAAGGGCTACAGTAATGTGGCAGAAGGGAGAATAGGACATGAGGGTGTGTGGAGTCCTTCACAATGTTTATTGCCTTTTGCCTGCATCGAGTGTTGTAGGTATCCTTCATGGTAGGAAGAAAACCCCAATGAACTTTTCTTCTGACTTCACTATCTTCTTGCAGTTCAAGGAGGTACAGCTTCCAATCCAGGCAATGATGCAATTGCACATGATGCTCTCAATGCATCCTCTGTAGAATACAGTGAGGATGGAGGATGGGAGGTGAACTTTCCTCAGTCTTTGCAAGAAGTAGAGGCGCTGCTCGGGTTTCTTGGTTATGGAACTGGTGTTAAAGGACCAGGTGAGATTCTCTGCCAACAGTGGAGCCATCAATGGTCAGAAGAGTGTGGTCTCAGGTTTCTCTTGAGTCAACAACCATCTTGTGTTTTTTTTAAAACATTCAGATACAGGTTGTTGGCTCTGTATGCTGACTCGTCATTCTTACTAATCAGGCCTTGTCACCCAACTTGATGTGGTTCGAATTGTGTTTAGCTGCACAGTAGTGGGTCAGCTGAGTGAAAAGTAGTGAATCCCATTCTTCAACCATAATTAGAAGTACAAGCAACCAATAACAATTTCAAGTTCATGAACTCCCACAGTCATTTCCTACACAATCTTCCACCCTTTTTCCTGTAGGTACTAGATGATTGGAGTAGTGAAGTTGAAATAGTTGATGTCACAATGGCAGTTGGGGAAAAAAAGGTCCAGAACAAGAATGAGACAAGAACAAGGTGTCCAGGAGGAGGAAGACATTTTAAAGTGGGAGAAGGGATCTTTACTGGGGGTGGAGAACCATGGTTGTGGAAGAAAGCATAGAGACAGAGCCAACAGAAAAAGAGTTCATCATGGCGTGAACTGAACTCATTATCGTGTGGGCGAAGAGGGATGAAGCAGACACCTCCTACTTACTCCTCCAAAAGGACCACACCAAAATTCATCAAACCACTGTATTGCACACCTCTGAACTCATCAGATCACTTGTTTCCTTTAGATGCTAAAAAGACCAGCTGAGTTCCTCCAACATTTTTATGTGTTTGCTAGAATCACAGCATCTGCAGCATATTGTGTTTCAAACAGAATACTTTATTCAGCAAAGATACAAGACCAACGATTGACACTTATGCCCTTCATCAAGGTATATAAAAAAAAATTAATCGTCAAGCTCCTGAACAAAATGGTAGGGGAAGAGGGGCACGGTCCCAAAGACGAGGTAAAAGGCTCGGAATAGAGAGGGAAGGGGTGGAGAGCTCAAGGAAAGAAAACAAAAGGGAAAGGAGGGAGAATGTAGAGTAGGTTAGCAGAAACCAGAGAAGTCAATGTTTATGCTATTCGGTTGCTCAGTAATTATTTTACTCCACCTCTCGGATTTATCATAAAAATGGACCATTCCCTACCGTAAAGATAGCCAGTCCAAGCTTAGCTGCTTCACGGTCTTCTCTTGTTAGCATCATCCGAGAAGTAGTACCACTATAAGGAAGCAGGTTGGATTAAATTGGCTATTCGGAAACAAGGACTCTCTTGCCTGATTAGAAATTTGGGAGTACATGTGATAGGCCCCCCCAAATGACTGACATGACCCAATGGAAGGTCTTTTCAACCATGTGGCAAGCCCCATCTTTCTATACTGTATCTCCTAGTTTCACTATGATTGAGGACAGGGACCAGAAGAGCCAGGAAGATGCTGGAAGATTGGAAACCCCATGGAGAGGCTAGAGATCTAGAACCAGACAGCATTTATAGAAAGCATTATTTGTTGAAAATAGATTAGAATTTATGTTATGTCGAACTAGATGTTAATATCCCTTGTAGCAGAGGCACTAAATAAATCTCTGCTTGGCCAGAATCACACTTTTATTGGAGAAGCTGTATTTAACAAATCTTCTTTTGAAGATGACCATGGTAAATGATGTAACTTATAAGGCACAGTTGACCGAGCTAAGGTTTTTCTCTCTGCAGTGTGGAAGGATGAAGAATATAATAATGAGATGCATAGATAGGGTGGACAGTCAGCACTTTTTTCCTGGGCCAACTATAGTAAATGCCAGAGGACCTCTATTTAAGGCAACTATAGGAAAGCTTAGGGGAGATGTCAGAGGCAAGTTTTTAGAAGCAGACAGTTATGGGTGCCGAGATTGCATTGCCAGGGGTGGTGGAGAAACTCGTAAAATAGGGATATTTAAAAATTTCTTAGAAAGGCACATGGATGAAAATTAGAATGTTGTGGGCGCAAGATTGGGAAGGTTTAGAGTGTAGATGGTTTATATAAATCAGTACAACATAATGGGCCGAAGGGCCTGTTCTGTTCTAAGTCTATAGATCTCAGAAAATGGCAATGTGGGTAGATGGAATTGTGAAAAAAGGCATTTGCTAAGCTTGCCTGTATAGGCCAAGGCCTACGTACATGAGTTGAGGCAACATGTGGCGGCTGTACACTTGAGCCTTGTGAATAGTTCCAGTTGCCATAATACAGGAAAGATGTGGTGGAGGTAGAGAGGATACAAAGTGATTCACAAGGATGTTGCCCAGAATGAAGCCCTGTACGGTGGAAGGTCTTTCAAAGTAAATGACAGACCCATCTCAATTGTCATTGGTTTCACTGTGATTGGGAAGTTTTCCATACAAAGGGTGGCAAATATCTGGAACAACCTGCTAGAGGAGGCGAAGGAGTTAGATACAATTACATGTAATAGGCATTTGAATGCCTAGAATATTTTTTAATCTAAAATGCTGAAAATTGAACTTTTTTGCCATGGATGTCATCTGCACACCAAAGCTCACTTTTGGTGCCAAACATGACCTGTTGCTACACACACTTGGATGCCCAATTCATCATTTATCTCACTTCATCTAACACCACCCCCCACCCCTCCATCACAGGGCAGCCGGTGGGGCTGTCAAATCCACCCTCCCAACCCCTTCTAATTGGAGTGTGTCTTTGCACAAATCTAAAATCAGCTCAATTACTTAACGTACCGCCATTACTATTACTCTATTATTTAAAAAAGAATTCCAAAAAAAATGCCTGGTCCCAAGAGTTTCAGATAAAAGATTCTGTACCTATACTTGGATAGGAAAGACATTGAGGGATAAAGACCTAATCCAAGTAAATGAATTTATGCAAGATAAAGTTACAGTAACTAAGAAAGTCTGCAGACACTGTGATTGTAGTGCAATGTAGGATACAAAGGGTAACCAACATTTCAGGTCTGAGCCCTCCAGCACATCTGTGCATTCCATTATGTAACATAGACATCACATTTGTCATGGAAAGGGTAGACTTAATGGCAGGTCCTCCAAAGAAAGTCTTCGTAAATTTATAATGGATTTTGGTCTCCCGAGGAATTTGTTCAGGGTAGATTCATTACATTGACTGCTAAGACGAGGAAGTTGGCCAATATGAAGTGATTGGGTATGACTATCTTGTATTTCACAAAATGAACAGAAGGCAAGTCTGAAAGGAAGTAACAGTGGATAACAAAAGGCTGCATTTTCAGATCAGTGTCCAGAATTAGGGACAATATCATTAGATAAAGGATGGTCAATTAGGAATTAAATTATATATATAATTAAAAATATATGAAGGGATAACTGGTGATAGTTCTTGTTAGAGCACAACCAGAATGCTGCAGAGACCAGATCAGAAATGGAATTCTTTTCATTACAATACAAAAGAGCAATGAATTTTTATCACTACAATTAATATATTAGCAAAGAAGCCGCACTTGACAAAGTAGACATTTCCAGCTTTACAAAATGTCTTAGAGATAAACCAAATATACTGTGTAAGAAGTTACTGATTTCAAATATATCCAGGAGCTGTTATATCCAACGGCATCTAGTCTTTTATTATATAGCAGGTGAGTTATATACCTTTATACACTGCACTACAGAATATCAAGTGTATTTTTGATCACAGAGCTGTGAACAGATATGGGAGAGCCATGAATGGAAAAACTGAGATCTTATTACCTTGAACTGCCAAGCCCAAGGATACGGTCAACATCTTTGCTATCTGGATCCATCCCCTCACGCTTACAAACCTCTGCCAATTCCTGAAATTAGAGAACAAATTTTTTTTTTAAAAGGGCAAAATCTTTCAACGCTAAATAAAACCACATCCATGCTACCAAGTACAGGGCAGAAGAAGCAATAAACATTAATACAACTTTATAAAAGTTGTGCTTTCCAGAGTAAACAACAGTGATTTAAACAGAGGATGCAAGATACTTCATAAAGGATAGGTTAAATATTGAAGAATATTCTCACATATTAATGTACTTCAAAGAAGAACAAAGTGGATTCCACATTTATAGTTCAATTAATATTGAAGATGGCATACACAAGATACTGTAGATCCAGGGAATCGGAGGAAAAATCTGCTGGAGGAACTCAGCAGCTTGAGCAGCATCAGTAGGAGAAAAATGGTCAACATTTTGGGCAGGAATCCTTCAAGACCTCATAAGGAGTCTGGATGACAGATTTCAACCCAAAACGTTGAGTTCAACCCATCGAGATCCTCCAGCAGGTTGTTTTTTTAAAGCTGGAGAATAGCACATCATGGTGGTCTATACACAACGTACAGAGCAATTTAGTACAGACAAAATAGTACAAATTGCATTTAGAGTACAAAAGGTACAAAGTAGTGCAGGGCTGGGCAACCTACGGCTCATGGGCCAGATCCGGCCCGCCTGCAATCCAAATTTATTCAGCCTAGTGCACAGCTCTCCACCACCCCCACCTGGGTGTGAGCTCTACCTCAGTGCATGGCTTTCTTGCTCTCTGCATTGGAGGCTCCCACTCTCTGTACGTTGGTGACCACCACCCCCCCTGCCCTCTGTGCTGGAGACTCACTCCCCCCATGATATTCTCCCCTTCACGGTGAGATTATTCCGCTGTCTGTGAGAGCCTTCCCCTCTGCATGAGGCCTCTTCTGTGAGAGACCCGTATCTATGAAAATCCACCTCTCTCTGTAAAACCACCTCTTTCTGAAACACTTTTTCAACTTATCTGTGTGTGGTACTCCTCTCACACTTCCTGTTTCTGTATATCTATATGACTCATCTCTCTGTAATCATCTGCCTCTTGTTTTTCACTTCCTCTGTGTGAATCCTTCTCTTTGTGTGCCCCCCCACCCCCATCTGAGCTAAAATCTGTCTCTCTCTCACTTCCTCTCTGTGTGTGTCTAATGTGTGTATCTGTGTGTTTAATGACTAACTCATGATTTTTTTGTGCATTTCCAGATTTGAAGATGCCTTCCCTGACCTGAAATGCATCATCATATTCATTCCATTAATTTATTAATTTATTTCATATATGGTAGCATCAGTGCAGCCCGCCGTTTAACCACTGACACACCACCTGGCCCATGCATGCTAAAAGGTTGCCTGCCCCTGAGATAGCGCATGTAGACTAATGCATACAAACATGTAGAAAATGATAGAGGGTGTACATATGCAGATAAATTACATGCACATAGTGCAAAGTTGTAAATGCAAGATAATATTGATCAGATAATGAGTTTATTGTCATATGCATAAGTGCAAATAAATACAACCTGACCTGATAAAGGCATTTGACATGGCAAACAGGAAGGCTCTCTCGATCATCCCAAGACATTATGGACACCCAAGGAAATACGTAAAAATGATTCAGCTGCTCCATGATGGAATATAGGACAGGTCCTCTGCAGTGGTGATACATCAGCTGCATTTGCCATTTCTAATGGGGTGAAGCCATTGGGGTGTACTAGCCCCAGTCTTGTTCAATCTGTTCTTCACTTGCATGTTGTCATGTGCTGTCCAAGGACTGGAGGAGGGAGTGTACATCAGGTACCAACTGAACGTCCAGACGAAGTGCCTCTACACAGTCATTCAAGAAACACATTTTGCTGATAACTGTGCGCTCTTGGCACACAAAGTTAGTGATCTACAGTTAATGCTGAACAAATTCTCAGATGCCGCTAGGTTCTTTGGCCTGACTATCAACCTGAACAAGACTGAAGTACTCCATCAGTCTATTCCAAAAACCAGCACCATAGAATCAAAACTCAGTTTTTAAAAAAAATATATTTAATTGTTTGCACCATTACAAGAAAAAAATATGAATAAAACATTAATCAAATATCCACAGCCAATTATACAAAATTTTTTTTAATATTTTTCTCCCTATCCCCCCTCCCACCCAAATACCCAAATGTAAGAAAAAGAAATACCTACCATTTAATATACAATAATATTAACATATACAAACATCAATTGTTATTTAAAAAATACTAATTAAGAGAAGTGGATAAGATAGAAGAGGTGGATGGAAAATTATCATTAAAATCCATATATGGTTTCAAAATACTATTAGGATTTTCAACTCGATTCCTTGAACTACGTAATTTTTTCCAAAGAAATACAATTTCGCTTCTCATTATACTATCTACTTAATAACACTTCTCTCTCATCTTTCCATGATATCACTATACATTTCTTTGCAGTTGTTATTGCAATATTTTAAAAAATTTCTTGGTATTTGTCCAATTTCAATTTTGTATCCTTTTCATAAATATCTCGAAGCAAAAATATTCTTGGATCCTTTGGTGTCTTTATCTTCATAATTTTCCCTAATAATAAACTGAGTTCATTCCAAAACCTTTCCACTTTTTCACAAGACCACACTGAATGTAAAAAAGTTCCTATTTCTTTCGCACATCGAAAACACTTATTTGAATAATTAGGATGAAATCCATTTAACTTATGTGGAGTGTAATACAATTGATGAAGGAAGTTATATTGAACCATTTGATATCTAACATTTACTGTATTCTAAACACTTTCATTACATAATTTTGACCAAATCTCCTCCTGAATTTGTATATTTAAATCTTTCTCCCATCGGATTTTAGATTTATATAATTTTTTTTTCCTTACATTCTCTTGTAATTTTATATACATATTAGTAATAAATTTCTTAACAACAAATGTATCTGTTATTATATCTTCAAATTGACTTTGTTTAGTGAGTCTCAAATCTGCTCCCAGTCTCTTTTTCAAATACATTTTAATTGATAATATGCAAAAATTGTATTATGTATATTGTATTTATCTTTTAAATGTTCAAAAGAAAAAAGATCCTAGGAAACAATCCTTTATTCTCTGTATATCTGTACTACACCAATTATCAAATTAAGGATTATTCAAAGTAAAAGAAAAAAGTTGATTTTGTTTAACAACGTTTTTGGTAATTGAGAATTTTTAATTCTGTTCCATACGTTCAAAATATGTTTCAATACGGAAAAAAATCTTTAGTTTCTTTAAATGACTCACTATTCCATTTATACAAAATTAACTCTGCAATAGTTTCACCAATTTTATTCATTTCAATTTGAATACAAGCTGGATTTTTCAACCCATTGATAACAGAACAAAAACCTCAATTGCTTTAAAATAATTCTTAAAATTTAGTAGTCTTAGTCCACTCTGATCATATTTCCACATTAATTTTTCTAAACCAATTCTTGAATTTCCAAAGAAATTCACGTTATTTTATTCAAGTTTCAAAAGAAAAATTCTGGTACTTAAATGGACAATGATTGAAACAAATATTGTATTCTTGGAAAAATATTCATTTTAATACAATTCACTCGTCCTATTAACGTTATTGGTAAATCTTTCCATCTTTACAAATCCTCTTCCAAATTTTTTTAACAATAGCAAATAATTTAAATAAATTACTTATATTTCTACTAATTTTAATTCCTAAGTATTTACTTGCTTCATTTTACCATTTAAATTTTTGTCATTCTTTTACATTGAGAGTAAATAATCTCCACCATAGGCATTACTTCACTTTTATCAACATTCACTTTATAACCCAATACTAATCCATACTCTTTTAATCTCTCATTCAATTTATTTAAAGATATTTCTGATCTTCTTAAATATACTATAACATCATCAGCAAACAAACTAATTTTACGTTCTTTATTACCTACTTCAAATCCTTTAATTTCATTATCAGTTCTAATTACTTCTACTCTCTCTCTGCTAATGGTTCAATCACTAATGGAAACAAAAAGGAAACAATCTTGTCTAGAAGACCTTTCAAGCAAAAAGGGTTGTGAGATTTGTTTATTCGTAATCACTTTTCCTTTTGGTTGATCATACAATGCCTTTATTCAGTTTATAAAAGTATTTGGAATCCTAAAAGCATTAAGTGCCTCTAATGAAAAAAAATCCCATTCCAATCAGTCAAATGCTTTCTCTGTATCCAATGCTACTGTGGGAATCTTTCTATTTTGTGCTATATTTACCAAACATAAAAATTTAACTATGTTATCTGGTGCTTTTCTATTTTTAATAAAAACCAGTTTGATCTAAATTTATTAATTTTGGCAAAAATTCAACTAGCCTATTAGCTAACAAACTTGATACAATTTTATAGTCTGTATTCAATAATGATATTGATCATTAAAATAAGAAGGCTGTAAACAATCTTTCCCTTTTTTTGAAATTACAATTATTAATGCTGTTTTAAGATATTCAGGTAGATCATAAACCTCTTTCATTTGATCTAATACCTATAAGTATTAATAACTCCTTAAACTCTTGATAAAATTCTGGTGGGAAACAGTCATTCACCTGGCACATTATTATGCTGTAGAGACATTAGAGTCTCAAACTTCTTTTACTGAAAAATTCTCAAGACAGTTTCATCTTTTCGTCCTCCTTTAACACCGGTAATTTAATTTGTCTCAAATAATCTCTTATTTTGTCATCTCTCTTGGACTCTGCACAATTAAGTTTAGCATAAAAGTCTTCAAAATTATCATTTATTTCCTGCATTTTGTAAGTTATCTGTTCTGATAATTTCTTTGCAGCAATTATTGTTCTAGAAATCTGTTCCATTTTTAATTGCTATGCTAAAACTTTAAGGGCCCTTTCACCCAACTCATATTTTTGTCGTGTTCTCATTACATCTCTCTCCACTCTATAAGTCTGCACAGCATTGTCTTAATTTCTTCAACTCCAGCAAATTTCTCTTCTCATCTTTATGTACTTGAATTTCCTTCTCCAATTTCATTATTTCTTTATCTAATTGAGTTACTTCTTTCATATACTTTCTTTATTTTTGAAGTATAACTTATTTGACCTCTCAAATATGCCTTCATTGAATCCCATAATACAAGGTTCCTCGCAACTGAATCCATATGAATATTTAGAAAAAATTTTATCTGTTGCCTCATAAAAAAAATCACAAAATTCCCTTTTCTTCAACAAAATAGTATTTAACCTCCATCTATAACCTGCCTTTTGTTCTTCTTCCAATGAAATAGACAAAATTAAAGGTGAATGATCTGATAAAATCTGTGCTTGATACTCCACTTTGTACTCTATATTGAAGTTCTGCATAAATTAAAAACATATCTATCCACGAATATGTTTTAAATCGAAAAGAATAAAAAGAATAATTTCTTTCATTTGGGTGGATTTTTCTCCATATATCCACTAAATCCATATATTTCATTAAATCTGGTACTATTTTTGCTACCTTATTTTTCATCATCTATCCCCGATCTATCTAATTTAGGTTCTAAAGCAAAATTAAAATCCCCTCCCAATAGAGCTTTTCCCTTGGCATTTGATAAATTCATAAAGACATCTTGCATAAATTTGCCATCATCTACATTTGGTGCATAAACATTCATTAAGGTCCATTATTCCTAATAAATCTGATAATTTGCCATAATTATGCTATATCTATATTAATATCCAATATTTAAACTGGTAATTTTTTTATTAATATCACTGTATCTCTAACCTTAGAATTAATAAATCTGATAATTCACCATAATTATGCTACATCTATATTAATATCCAATATTTAAACTGGTAAATTTTAATATTGCTGTACCTCTAGCCTTAGAATTAAAAGATGATGTTATTACTGTTCCTATCAAATCTCTTTAATTGTTGATGTTCTTTTTCTGTCAAATATGTTTTCTGTAAAAAAGCTATGTCTGTTTTAATTTTTTTCAAATGAACTAATATTTTTTTTCTGCTTTATTTGATTTTGAATTCCATTAATATTAATACTAATAAAATTCAATTCATCATCCATCTAAACTCTCATAAAATCCAGTTACCATTCAACTTTCTATCTCCACTCCTAATCCAAAATACAAACTAAATATTTCATAATACATTTATTAAATTTAGGTGTATTAAAGAGAAAAAAAGAAAGGAAACAAAGAAAAGAACAGAAACCCTACGTGCGCGCCCCCCCCCCCCCCACCAAGGCATATGTTATTAACAGTGCATCTTTATACTCCTGATCTATAGGAGTTGTGATCAAAAACCACACCCATCCACTAGATTCCACAGAGGCCAGGCTCATACTCTCACCTAACTCCCCCAAAATATACTATCACTTATGATTCAAATCTACTCAAACTTATAATGATCATTTTTTTTTAAAACAGATCTATAGGGTAAAAACTGTCCTCTCTAATATTCTCTCTCCTCCTAAAACTTATAATCTTTTATTATACATCCCCAACTGCAATCTTTCCACTTCCTCTCTCTTCAAATATCTCTCAGTTCTCGTCTCATTTTCTCAGGCAATGAATCTGCAAACACTTTTGTTTCATTGGGTTCCGTAAAAAAAATTATTTTTACCCTTAGGAACAAAAACTTTTAACACTGCTGGGTACCTTAAAACAAAAGTGTAACCTTTATTCCATAGCACATTTTTAACAGCGTTAAATTCTTTTCTTTGTTTTTCAACAAATCAAAACTTTTATCAGGGTAAAAGAAAATTTTATCATTATAAATCAATGGCGATTGGCTCTCCTTCACTTGCTTCTCAGCCAGCTCAGAGATCTTCCTCTCTTCATAATGAAGCAACTTGACCAGAATCGAACAGCTGATCCGGCTGTGGCTTAGGTCATAATGCTCGATGAGCTCTTTCAAATTCAGTATCTCCTTGAAATTCAGTTACCCCCAAAGTTTGGGGAATCAACAATGTAAAAATCTCTTCATATCTTTTCATTCATCGCCAAAAATCACTGTTGATAACACCCAGCTGACAAATGTAAACAGCTTCAAATACTTGGGGAGCATCATCTCGAGTGATAGGTCTATGAACAAAGAAATCGACTCCAGGATCAGTAAAATCAGCCAAGCCCTGGGGAAGCTGCGTACCAGAGTGCTGAACACAACATCCGCATCTCCACAAAGCTGAAAGTCTAGACAGCTGTGGTCATCCCTTCTCTCCCACATGCGTGCCATCCGTTCCATCTTTGGCATCCATTGGCAAGACCACGTCTCCAACCTGGAGGTCTCGGGTTGCGCAAAGTTGTTCAGCATTGAGTCCCTGATCATCAGGGCCCTGGGCCCAGGTGGAACATGTTATCAGAATGGACGACCACCAAATGCCTCACCAGCTGCTCTATAGTGATCTGAAAACCGGAAGGAGACTTCAAGGTCATCCACACAAGCGCTATAAAGAAACTGTGAAGGAAACCCTACATTACAATGAGATCCTGCCAGAAGAACTAGAAGTTCCAGCTACTGGCAGATCCCATTGGTGAGCCCTGTGCTATGAAGCCTACACCAGTTTTGAAGACAGGCGTTGCCAAAAACTGATGGAAAACTGTGAACAGTGTCACAAAGTAGTAACCACAGCTATTACAAAAACAGACTTCCAGTGCCCCCATTGTGCTAGACTCTGCACTTCCAAACTGGGACTGCAGAGTCACCTTCATGTCCACAGGTGATCTGCACAACGTGTCTTCTTCAAACTGAAGG
Organism: Narcine bancroftii; assembly: GCF_036971445.1. Classification (NCBI taxonomy): domain Eukaryota; kingdom Metazoa; phylum Chordata; class Chondrichthyes; order Torpediniformes; family Narcinidae; genus Narcine; species Narcine bancroftii. The sequence goes on along the minus strand of NC_091470.1, from coordinate 333,614,933 downwards.
ACAACCAATAAATACACCAAAAATCTTACTTACTGGTACATGGATGCAAGGGATATGGGCGGTTAGGGTTATTCTCCAGGTGCAGGTCAATGCAACTAGGGAGAATAATAGTTTGGCGTAGATTGGATGGGCCGAAAGGCCTGGTTCTGTGCGACAGCTGAACGTGTACTTTAATTAAGACAAAACTCCAATGGTATGCATTAAATTATCCTAATATGAAGAGATAATAATATACAATAAATATTCAGTTAGAATTAGTGCACAAAATAAAAAAGTGGTGTTTCAATAGTGCAGACATGTCCTTTTGTAGTGCCAGAGTAGTTTATAATTAGGATTATAAGGAGAGATTCCACAGCCTGATAGCTGTTGAAAAAACGACATGATGTCAGGCTTCTTCACATGTTTCCCCCAAAGGTAACAATGATAGGAGGTAGGAGCCCTATGATGAACTTGCTACTTTCTACTGTCTTTATATTCCTGGGCCCTCAAATTACCAAATCAGGCCATGATGGAACCAGTTAATATACTTTCACAGTACACCTGCAGAAGTTTGATAGAACATTTGACAACAGTAACACACAGTGTGCTGAATGCAGGGCAACTCTCATACAAACAGTTACACTACACTTTTTTATAAAATAAAACATTAGTGTGAGGTATAAATAGGATCGCTTTGTGGCTATAATGAAAATGTTGCTTTGATCTGCGACTCATCAGGGAGAGTGTGGAATTTATTGACATGACATTCGGGGGAGGGGGGGGTCTGGTAAGTGGACTACTGTCAGGGGTTGGAGGAAAGTTGCTCAGTCATTGGAGAGCGCCCTAGTGGCTACTCCTCTTAGCAACAAATATATTGTACTAGATGATGTTGGGGAAGATGACCAGTCAGAGGTTGGGCCAAGTGAGCCGGTGGTGCAGAAAGGAAGAGGGACAAGGTGGTCATTGGGGACTCCATCGTCAGGGGAACAGACAGAAGGTTCTGTGAACCTGACAGGTATTCCCGCATGGTGTGTGGCCTCCCAGGACCCCAGGTGCAGGATATCTTGGATAGGGTTCAAAGTATTCTGGGAGGAGAAGGTGAGCAGTCAGATGTCTTGATACACATGGGTACCAATAATGTAGATAAAATGAGAGAGGAGAATCTGAAGAGGGACTACCGTGAGCTAAGACGGAGGTTAAGAAGCAGGACCTCCAGGGTTGTAATCTCGGGGTTGCTACCTGTGCTGTGTGCAGGTAGGGGCAAAAATAAAAAAAATCAGTCAGTTAAATGTGTGGTTGAAGGAACGGTGCAGAGTGCAAGATTTCAGGTTCATAGACCATTGGGATCTCTTCTGGGAGAGACAAGGCCTCTACAGGAGGGATGGGTTACACCTGAATACAAAGGGGGCCAATATACCGGCAGTAAGGTTTAATAATGCTGTTGGGTATGGTTTAAATTAATTTGGCAGGGGGGAGGGAACCAGATTGATAGGGAAACGGATAGGAAGGAGAATATAGGGGTGGTTCCGATAGACTGTAAAATCAGAAGGGCAGAGAGAACAAAAAGGGATAATAAAGTATTGGCAGGTGTGTCAGGTATCAAGGTAAGAGAGCAGGGAGGAACAGTCTCAAGGTATTATATATGAATGAACAAAGTATAAGGAATAAAATGGATGAGAGGCACAAATGGACATTGGAGGGTATGATGTTCTAGGAGTAACGGAGACATGGCTGCAGGACGGACAGGATTGGGAAATTAATGTGGTGAAGAAGGCCTTTAGTATGCTTGCCTATATAAATCAGTGCATAGAATATAGAAGTTAGGAAGTAATGATGAAACTGTACAAGGCATTGGTGAGGCCAAATTTAGAGTACTGTGTGCAGTTCTGGTCACCGGTTTATAGGAAGGATATTGACAAGATAGAGAGAGTGCAGAGAAGATTTACAAAAATGTTGCCTGGGTTTCAGCATCTGGAATACAAGGAGAGATTGAGCAAATTAGGTCTTTATTCCTTGGAACGTAGAAGGCCGAGAGGGGATTTGATAGAGGTGTTTAAGATAATGAGAGGGATAGAGAGAGTTGATATGGAAAGGCTTTTCCCATTGAGAGTAGGAGAGGTCATGGGTTGAGAGTTGATGGGCAGAGGTTTAGGAGTAATATGAGGGGGAACTTCTTTACTCAGAGAGTGGTTACTGTGTGGAATGGGCTTCCGGGAAAGGTGGTGGAGGCAGGGTCAATTTTGTCATTTAAGAAAGAGTTGGATGAGAATATGGATGGGAGGGGGATGGAGGGATATGGGCAGAGTGCTGGTAGGTGGATTAGAGGGGGTACTTGGATCATTGTGGACTAGAAGGGCCAAATTGGCCTGTTTCCGTGCTGTAATTGTTTTATGGTTTTATATTATATGGTTATATGGTTAATGTTCCAGGGTACACGTCCTATCGAAAGGACAGAAAGTTAGGAAGAGGAGATGGGTTGGCTCTGTTGGTGAAGAATGAAATTCAGGCACTGGAAAGGAAAGACATTGAAGCAGGTGGAGTAGAGTCTATTTGGATCGAGTTGAGAAATTGCAATGGCAAGAGGACCATAATGGGGGTCATATACAGGCCTCGGAACAGTGGCTCAGATATAGGAAGCAGTATAGATCAAGAATTAAGAGTGGCGTGTCAGAGTGGTAGTGATACAGTAGTTATGGAAGACTTCAACATGCAGGTGGACTGGGAAAATCAAGGGCGTGCGGGAAGGCAAGAGAGAGAGTTTGTAGAATGTGTCTGAGATACATTCTTGGAGCAGCTAGAGATGGAATCAACCAGGTAGAAGTAGATTCTGGACTTGGTACTGTGTAATGATGTGGAGTTAATAAGGGACCTTGAGGTAGGGGTGCCATTAGGTAATAGTGACCATAGTATGGTTACTTTAAATCTGCAAATGGAAAGGGAGAAGGAAAGGATGTCAGAAACATCAGTGCTACAGTTGAATAAAGGGGATTATACAGCCATGAGGAAGGAGCTCGCCAAAATAAAATGGAAGGATACCCAAGCTGGGAGGACAACTGGGCAAAAATGGCAGGTATTTCTAGGCATTTTTCACAGGATTCAGGACAAATTCATTCCAAAGAGAAGGAAAGGCTCTAAGGGGAGCAAATGGCAGCCGTGGCTGACAAACGAAATCAAATGTGGTATCAAGTCCAAAGGCAGTAAGTATAAGATAGCAAAGCAGAGTGGAAGGTGAGAGGATTGGGAAACCTTCAAAAATAACAGAGGGAAACTAAGAAAGTCATACAGGAGGGGAAAATGGAGTACGAGAGTAAATTGGTAAGTAATATAAAAGGGGATAGCAAAAGCTTCTTTAGTTATGTTAAGAGGAAGAAATTGGTTAGGACCAAAATTGGGCCCTTAAAAACAGAGAAGGGTGAAATTATTACTGGAAACAAGCAGATGGCTGAAGAATTTAACAGAGACTTTGCATCTGTTTTCACCAAAGAGGATACAGGTTATGGTCAGATAGGGGGTAGAGGTCATGCAGTATCTAGGGACTTGGTGAAATTTCCTAAGGAAATGGGGAATCTGATGGATATCCAGAACCAGATGCAGGTGGTTGTGGGTAAATTGTTAGGACTGAGGGCTGTTAAGTCCCTAGGGTCTGATGGGCTGTATCCCAGGGTGCTCAAAGAGGTTGCTCTGGAAATTGTGGAGGCAGTGGTCAACATTTTCTAAAGTTCCATAGATTTGGGGGACGTGCCTGTGAATTAGAGAGTGGCTGATGTAATGCCGCTTTTTAAGAAGGGAGGGAGAGAGAAAGCAGAAAATTACAGACCGGTAAAAATGGAAGATGAAGTTCAATTTGAGGTTATCCATTTTGGAGGCAGTAATAAGAGAGCAGAGTATTATTTAAATGGAGTCAAGCTAGGGAGTGGGGTATTGCAAAGGGATCTGGGTGTACACGTACACCAGTCATTAAAAGCTAGCATGCAGGTTCAGCAAGCTATGAAGAGAGCAAATGGCATGTTGGCTTTCATAAAGAGGGGATTGGAGTACAAGAGCAGACATGCCCTCCTGCAGTTGTACAGGGCCCTGGTGAGGCCTCACCTGGAATCCTCCCAGGATGGCAGGATAGACATACACTGAAAGGTTATAAAGACTGGGCTTACATGAGATGGAGTTTAGAAGGTTGAGGGGAGATGTGATTGAGGTATATCAAGGGGCTAGACAGGGTGAATTTGGATTACATGTTCCCAATGTTGAGAGAGACTAGGACAAGAGGGCATAGTTTAAGAATATAGGGAAGGCCCTTTAGGACGGAGATGAGGAAAAAAATTTTTACCCAGTGAAGTGTAGATTTGTGGAATGCTTTGCCGCAGAGGGTGGTAGGGGCAGATTTGCTGGATATGTTCAAAAGGGAGTTAGATAAGGCTCTTGTGGACAGGGTAGTTAAGGGCTATGGGGATAAGGGAATGGATAGTGACAGAGAATGATCAGCCATGATCTGAAAAATGGAGGTGCAGCCTCGACAGGCCAATTAGCCTACTGTCTATTGTCTAATATTCCTTACCTCCTTGGTTACTCCAGTAGGTTTCCTTTTAGGATTCTTGTACCCTCTAAGAGAGAGAGGAAAAAAAAACTAATTTATAAGAGTAATTTAATATTTTGACACATAATACCTGCCACGAAGGTTTGTGAAATATACTTTCTCGGTTTTCCAGCTCAAATTATCAGGGCAGGATAAATATGAATTTGATACACAAGAACTCCCTTCATTATTTCATCCAATGTGCACAGAGCAAATTCCCCTCAACATTTCTCAATTAATTCCCAATACAAACTGTAGAGCAGGTTGCGAACTGAATAAAGCAACTTCTCTGCTGGCCCATCAGGTTGGGTACATCACTCGTTAGATATTGAAGAAGGAGAACATGAACATAGGATGAAGAAAATGCCAAAACTTTCAAAGCTGATCCTGTGCCTCATTTTCTTTTCCATCTGATCACCATTTCCACTAATCCTGTACACGCAAATATTACACTCAACTAAGCAACTTGAGCCTTTGAGGAAGAGAATTCCAGTGACTTAACAATCCTCTGAAAAAATTAATTCTCTTCCTCAGTGCTAAACAACCAACCATTCCAAACAAGAAATAGCTCCTTAGCATCTCCTCCAAAAATTCCTTTCATAGTAAGGATTGCCAACAAGGCAACAACACCATCTGAGACATTCAGTAGCCCAAACCTAACCCCAACCCCCGACTAACCCAACCTGAATCCCTCACTTTTGACCCCCAAATTCAACCCCAACCTCACCCCAAAACCCCATCTCAACATAAACCCCACCCAACCCAAACCTCCCAACAAACCCAAACCTCAACTCCCCAATTAAGCCTAACCTCACCCCATACCCCCACCTCAACACCAACCCCTCCCAACCCAAACCATAACCTCCAAATCTGAACTCCCCAACTAACCCTAACCTCATCCCAAACCCATACTCTAACCCCCCCCATCAACCCAAACCTGAATTCCCCAACTAACTAGAACCTCACCACCCCCCAAACCAGAACCCCACACCCAACCCTACCCTCTAAAACCTCACAATAGACCCTAACCCAAATAGAGTGCCTCTCACTAGGCAGAGAGGAAAACACACCCCACAACAAATGAAAGGGCACAATAAGTACCAAAGGAGAAGAAACAAGCCACCGATCCCACTGGGAGCTAGAAATAGACACAGTATAATGAAAGAATGAGCCAACCAAAAGTGGCAGTTTATAGAGACACAGAACATCTGAGTGGGGAGACCAGTGAACACAAGAGGGATTATTATCCTGGTGCCTGCAATATTGACCATCTAATCCTATTTGAACATTCTTACAATTTTGAAAATCAGGTAAGCGTCAAACTCCTCACAAATTTTTCACGTCAGAAACCCCTCGTAACTGAAAATATCATAAATCTGCAAAGCAACAACTTCAAGGCAATATATCCCTCCTCAGGTATGAAAGCAAACATGAATACAATTATGAAAAATGATCTTAAACTATTGTTGAATACCAAGAAAACCACTCCAATACAAATTTATTCCATAAAATGGTGCCACTACTGATCCTCTCTGGAGATCCAGATTAAATCTTGACCTCCAGTACTGTTAAATTGTAAAATGTGAGGTTAGGGGTTGAGCTATGCTCAGAAGTATTGTTTTGACACCCCAGGATGTGGTTTCAAGATCCAAACTTGATGTACTGCTAGAAATAACAACTTGACATATTGCTAACTGCTAAAGAGAATGTGCCAGACCAGCTACACACTTGTTGTCACTGTGTATAAATTATATTTATTTTTACATAGAATTTGCATTTTTTTTTTCGTTCAAAAATGTTTTCCTATTTTCCAGAGTGGCCATTCACACAAGAATGACCAAAATTCGAAATCTCAGTTTCCTTACGCGAGTTTACACTGAATACTGGAAGTGTGGCAAGTAAAGAGGCTGTTGTTTCTGCAGGTAATTGGAAGATTTACTACGGGTCTGAGAGGTAAAATTTCAGAATAGGAATGAGTCCCTCATTTTCATTCTGATTTTTTTTTTTTCCTTTTTATTTTTACACAGACTATGTTCTGGAAATTTGGGAATAATTTCCCGGAATGCAGCAGCTGTGTAAAAATACATAAATAATGTCTTGATACCTTTGGGACACACAAGTGTGAAGTCCAGAACAGTTGTTTGGTCTCCTACTCTCAACTGCAACATTTGAACTCAGTTGCTAAGTGGGTATTCCAGCAGCAAAAAAAAAGGGAATGAACAAAGATCTGATTCAACATTTGATGCTGCGAGCAGCATCCCAGTAGACACCGTCAGATCATCGGGAGATTGATAAAGGGGTCCCACTCTGTCCGGGACATAAGACAGTTACGGTGCCACAAGGCAAAATTTAACCTTGCTCTTTCTCCTTGTCCCCACTAAAGTGCTATCCCTCATTTCTTGGCGAAACAACTGGATGTTAATGGGACCCTTTTCAAATTAAAATGTGTTGTAATTTTGGTAAGAAATAAAGGGAGGTTAGAGGCCCTGTTTGTTTTTTTTTTAATTTTTAAGAATTACAGCCCCCACGCTCTTGTTAAACAGAAGTTAGAGGCCCCCTTCTAAAGGGTTGGGGTTAGAGGCCCCCTTTGTTTCTTTGGGTCAGAGTTCCCATGAATATATAATGGAACTATGTGGGATTTGCCTTTACAGTGCATGTGTTAGGGTGACCCAACTAATGAGAAAGCTTTCAGAGAGCTGTACCAACCAGACAAGAAATCTGGAGTCTCCATGTGGACCTTGCAGAGAGAAGGTAGAGAATTGTGAGAGAGCTCAGAAGCTAAATGGAAATTGGAAATTGAAAAATGGAAAAATAAGCCATGAAACAAAATACAAAATCTAAGCTAGCTAGCCCGGGGGTAAGGCGGCGGTGGGGGTGGAGAAATGCACATAGACACGAGATTGAGGAATGTAACAAAAGGTGGGAGCAGTAAAGAATGGGTGACACTAAAATAGGAATGCGAGTGTGTGGACTGAAAGTGAAATAGCAAGATAGAGAAACAGAAGCCAAGGTGGTTTCACTCTAAAGTTAAGGGTTTTGCTGAGAAATCAGTCAAATTGATCGGTACAAGGATCCTCCAAGCAGTGCTGGCTTGCCAATGTTTTTCAATGATAATGATTCAGAAGAGGAGGAATGGTCACAGGGATGAATTTACCCCCCCCCCCCCCCCAGCTCCCCACATTTCCCCTCATGATGACTTGAGGCCACAATCACCTTAGGATGAGGCTACAAAGTGTCTGAATCAGATAAATGCAGAGGGTTGCCTCTGCGCAACAACACCCCAACTTTGGAAAGCAATGTGATGCACATTTTCCAAGTCACATGACTTGTGACTCACACCTGCCGGACAGCACTGCATCCTTGATACTCTGCTACTCTTGTTAATTAATTATTTGATTCCTGTACCCACCTTGGCAAGGAAAGAATGGTTGAGACCTTAGTGCTTTCGTGATGGTATCCAGATTGGAATGCAACCACCCAAGGAAAAAATTGAAAGATGCAAGATCTGTCAAAAACCTGGCATTGGGAAAGGAACCAGATGCCCCGAAGGAACGACCCCTTGCTAAGTAGACCCTTTGCTTGTATCCAGCTCATTTTTCTTGAAATGCCTCGTGTACACTGTTATCAGCATTGCCTGGTTATTGTAGATGTTTTTAGCAAACGGATAGAAGCTTTTCTTGCTACTAACTATTCCACCACAAAGATGGTAAAACTGTTAATGACTGAGATGATTCCTAGATTTGGGGTTACACAAACAATCAGGCCAGATAATGGACTCCATTTTGCACCAAACCTAAAGGCAGAATTGTGCGAAGCATTGAAAATTAAACAGCAATTCCATTGCTCTCATCATCCACAATCAGCTGGAATTGTTGGAAGGGCAATTAGTATCCTAAAAACTAAATTAGCAAAATTAAAGGCGAAACATTCAACAGTTCAACCCCCAACCTCATATTATTGTCTACATGGAGTTTGTATGTTTTCCCTGTGTTTGTGCAAGCTTCTGCCAAATCCTCCAGTTTCCTGCCACATTGCAAAGATATGCCAGTAGGTTAACTGTGTAGGTATATGGGAAGATAATTAAGAGGAATGTTCAAGAGAGAATTTTGCAGAGTTGTAGGGTGAACAAGACTACTATAAAATCCCTGGTATTTGGTACGTAGTGGGATTGGTAGATGCTGAATAAGTGAATTTCCTGGTTGATTGAGATTGTGTGCTACGTGAATGGAGAATTAACGGCGAGGCTGCCAATTTAAAATTCTGTATTTTTTACCCATTTATTTTCTGCGATTTTTTTTGCCAGTTGCTTGAATTCCAGATAACAGGGATTTTACTGCATTGGGATTCATCTGTGGAAACCCCAACTGGACCCAAATGGCTGAAATATCCTCTTTATGTCCTAATAAGCAATCTAAAGAACACCTGATTTTCATAATCCAGATTTTTTGATTGTACCAATGCTGCCTGACTAGTATTCTTAGATTTTATTTAATATTATTTGAATAAGATTCTGTTAAAATCAATGATCATGTAAAATTACAGTCAGATCTAGTTTCACATCTGGTTCATTCACAAAGTAGATTCAAATTACAAGAACATTATCCTTAAAATGCCTGCAGAGTAGCTTTTGAGGGCTCCCAGTGAAATCAAGCACCTTGGTAAGATTGTAAAAACAAGTTATATCAGAACTGTCATGGAACATGGAAATCTACAGCACAGTCAGGCTCTTCAGTTCTGTGTCATGTCAACCTAACAACCCATTCTAACAACTACCTAGAATCTCCCTACTGCACAACTCTCCATTTTTAAAAATAAATTAAATTAGACATATGGCACAGTAACAGGCCAGTTTGGCCCTACGAGTCACCCAAATTACAACCCATTAACCTACACCCTGATACTTTTTTGAAGGGTGGGAGGAAACCGGAGCCCCCAGAGAAAACCCACGCAGACACAAGGAGAACACACAAACTCCTTACAGACAGCGCAGGATTTGAATCCAGGTCTAGTCCAGATCACTGGCGCTGAAAAGGCTATGCCAACCGTGTCGCTCTATTGTCTCAGTTCCATATACGCAATAGTCCAATGGTTTTCAAACTTTTTCTTTCCACTCACATACCACCTTAAGTAATCCTTTACTAATCACAGAACACCTATGAAATAGGGATTACTTAAAGTGGTATGTGAGTGGGAAAAAATTTTTGAAAACCACTGCAATAGTCTCTTAAAAGATCCTATTATAGCTGCCTCCACCACTGTTGCCGGCAGCGCATTCCATGCACCATTCACTGTGTGGAAAAACTTGCCTCTTACATCCCCCTGTACTTACTCTTAAACACCTTAAAACAATGCCTCCTAGTGTTAGCCATTTCAGCCTAGGGAAAAAGCCCCTGACCATCCACAGACACCTGTCAATGCTTCTCATCATTTTATACACCTGACAGATTACCCCCCATCCTCCATAGGGCCAAGGAGAAAAGACCAAGTTAACTCAACCTAACTGAACAAGGCATGCTCTCCAATCCAGGCATTCTTGTAAATCTCCTCTGCATCCTCTCAACAGCAACTACATCTTTCCTGTAATGAAGTGACCAGAAATTAATACAATATTCTAAGTGGTGTCTAACCAAGGCCTTGTATACCTGTAGCATTACCCAATTGTTTTTGAACTTGGTCCCACAGTTAATAAAGGCTCACATACCATATGCCTTCTTACCAAAACTACCAACTTGTGCAGTAGCTTTGGGTTTTCTATGGATATGGACCCTAAGATCTCTCAGTTCGTTCACACTACTCAGAGTCCTCCAATTAACTTTTTATTCTGCCTTCAAATTTGTCCTACCACAATCAAGCTCTTCACATTATTCTGGGTTAAATTCATGTGTCACTTCTTAGCCCAGCTCTCCACCTTATTACTGTCCATTTGCAACCTTTGCACCATCCAGACTACCCACACCACTACTCATTTTTGTGTCATCTGCAAACTTGCTCTTTCAACCTTTCATTTCCTCATCCAGTCAACAAGCATCGTTCTGGCTATTCGTTAATATAATGGACAAGTTTCCACTTGGGGATCTGGATGCACTTAACAACAGTAAATATGAATAGTTAAACAAATCATCCATGAAACGTATGAACTTGAAATTTAAATTTATTGCGATTGATTGGAAAAATTAAAAGCAGAATAAAGGTGTACAGTTCTCTTGCCATATATTACTGTATCTGTTTCTCCTCTGCTCCTCCTTCAAAGCAACCTCTTTTATCCCAAAATATTTAATACATCACATTAATTGCATTCCTGTGAAAAAGATAAAATATAAATTCTAATGGCTCTTTATGAAGTGACTCAGTCTGCTCAACATTAAGCTCTACACAAGGACCACAAGCATTTTGCATTCCTTTCTTGATTTGTGGCGAACCCACAAGTATCTAAGCATGGGGTTGGGAGGTGGAGGAAATAAATAAACTGTATAGTTTGCAGGACAAAAACATCTCAAGCCTTCAAGAGTAGGAGGGAGATAAGGCAAAGAGAATGTGCAATTTCTCAACTCACAGAGCCATCATTAGGGCTTCCTGTTCAGCTCTTCGAACAGACATTAATTCCTCAGCACGGGATAGTGTTCCCTCGGCCTTTTTTTCCTTTGTGTACCAGGTGAGATCCCTCCCTTTCTGCCATCGTCCAACTGGTGCCATGAGCGAGTTTCCTGCATGTAGTTAAAAAAGGTACCTGAAATAAGAGATAAAGTAACACAGGACAATGGAGTGGTACAATCACTGCTGTCAGGGATTGATTCCCCTCTCCACAGACCACCCTATCCCATTCCCCACAGTCTCCCCTCCCCAATATACCACCCCTACCATCTCTTCCATCTACACCAACTGACATTCCACCTTCTCCCACCAACTCTCCACTATCAAACTTCTCCATCTCCCTTTGGAATGAAGGGTGTGGCTGGCAGGATTAGGGAACCCTGGCTGACAAGAGATATTGGGTCTCAGGTCAAGAAAAAGAATCTAGTCAATTATAGGCAGCTGGAATTTGAAACTCTATAATATAGAGGATGTGAAAATGCAACCAAAAGAGAAATAATAAGGGGAAAAGGGTGGGGGGGGGGGGGGGGGGGGGGGAGGGGGACACAAGATTCGAAAAGCATATTAAGGGCAAAAGAGTAACTAGTGAGAGAATATGACCTCTTATGGATCAGCAGGGTTGTCCATGTGAGGCAGCATAAGAGATGGACAAGATCCATATAACCATATAACCATTTACGGAGCGGAAACAGGCCATGTTGGCCTTTCAAGTCCGCACCAGTTCACTGATTTTGTGCGCCCTCTTCAGGCATTGGTGATTTTAAGTGTAGTGAATCTTTGAGAATTTTAACATCTATCCATAGGTACTCTGTACTTTGAATGTGAAATCTCATATTAAATATTCAAAAACATTGGCTGTGTGGGAGAAGCCAGTGAGTGGCCGTGGACAATAGCTTCTCAGACTGGAGGCCTGTGACTAGTGGTGTGCTGCAGGGATCGGTGCTGGGACCAGCATAGTTTGTCATCTAGATCCACAATCTGGACAACAATGTGGTGATTGGATCAGCAAGTTTGCAGACAATACTCAGATCAGAAGCGTTGTGGACAGCAAGGAAGGTTTTCAAAGCTTGCAGAGGGATCTGGACCAGCTGGAATAAACAGCAGATGGAATTTAACATGAACAACTGTGAGGTGTTGCGTTTTGAAGGACAAACCATGAAAAGACGGTGAACGGGCGGGCACTGAGGAGTGCGGTAGAACAGAGGGAACTGGGAAAGTGCTGTCACAGGGCAAAACAAAAATCTTTTTATTTCTACTGTGGAGAAAGAAATGGGTGCTAGGGAACTCAGAAACATCAACATCTGCAGACACCATGGTTGAAGTAAAAACATGATGCTAGAGAAACTCAGCAGGTCAAACTGTGCACTTTATCTTTCTTCTTTGGCTTGGCTTTGCGGACGAAGATTTATGGAGGGGGTAAAAAGTCCACGTCAGCTGCAGGCTCGTTTGTGGCTGACAAGTCCGATGCGGGACAGGCAGACACGATTGCAGCGGTTGCAAGGGAAAATTGGTTGGTTGGGGTTGGGTGTTGGGTTTTTCCTCCTTTGCCTTTTGTCAGTGAGGTGGGCTCTGCGGTCTTCTTCAAAGGAGGTTGCTGCCCGCCAAACTGTGAGGCGCCAAGATGCACGGTTTGAGGCGTCATCAGCCCACTGGCGGTGGTCAATGTGGCAGGCACCAAGAGATTGCTTTAGGCAGTCCTTGTACCTTTTCTTTGGTGCACCTCTGTCACGGTGGCCAGTGGAGAGCTCGCCATATAACACGATCTTGGGAAGGCGATGGTCCTCCATTCTGGAGACGTGACCCATCCAGCGCAGCTGGATCTTCAGCAGCGTGGACTCGATGCTGTCGACCTCTGCCATCTCGAGTACTTCGACGTTAGGGGTGTAAGCGCTCCAATGGATGTTGAGGATGGAGCGGAGACAACGCTGGTGGAAGCGTTCTAGGAGCCGTAGGTGGTGCCGGTAGAGGACCCATGATTCGGAGCCGAACAGGAGTGTGGGTATGACAACGGCTCTGTATACGCTTATCTTTGTGAGGTTTTTCAGTTGGTTGTTTTTCCAGACTCTTTTGTGTAGTCTTCCAAAGGCGCTATTTGCCTTGGCGAGTCTGTTGTCTATCTCATTGTCGATCCTTGCATCTGATGAAATGGTGCAGCCGAGATAGGTAAACTGGTTGACCGTTTTGAGTTTTGTGTGCCCGATGGAGATGTGGGGGGGCTGGTAGTCATGGTGGGGAGCTGGCTGATGGAGGACCTCAGTTTTCTTCAGGCTGACTTCCAGGCCAAACATTTTGGCAGTTTCCGCAAAGCAGGACGTCAAGCGCTGAAGAGCTGGCTCTGAATGGGCAACTAAAGCGGCATCGTCTGCAAAGAGTAGTTCACAGTCAAGTTTCTCTTGTGTCTTGGTGTGAGCTTGCAGGCGCCTCAGATTGAAGAGACTGCCATCCGTTGCGGTACCGGATGTAAAACAGCGTCTTCATTGTTGGGGTCACAGGGCAAAACAAAAATCTTTTTATTTCTACTGTGGAGAAAGAAATGGGTGCTAGGGAACTCAGAAACATCAACATCTGCAGACACCATGGTTGAAGTAAAAACATGATGCTAGAGAAACTCAGCAGGTCAAACTGTGCACTTTATATAGCAAAGATAAAGATACATTACCCGCGTTTCTGGCTTGAACCTTTTATCAAAATGCACGCCTTGAGAAAAGGTCCTGACTCAAAACTATGACTGTTCACTTCTCACCATGGATGTAGCCTGACCTGCTCAGACTCCTCAACTTCTCACTGAATACTCAAGTAAAAATGTCTCAAGGAGAGCACTGTGGAGTAAGGAAAAATAAAAAGAACTATTGAGTACAGGTGGAAAACTCCTTGAAAGTGGTGACACTGGTAGACTGAAGAAGGCCTTCAAGACAAGTTTATGGTCATGATTGTACATCAAAATATGAAACAGCGTTCTCTGGTCCTCAGTGCAAAAACAGGCATTCAACCAGACAACACACATACAGACAAATAATACATATGCAGAACAAGGAAGAGGGAGACTCCAGTGGTTCTCTCTGCCACTCTTATGGTCCTGTGGATTGACCGCCAATCTATTCTTTGCAGCTCCGTACCACACTGTGATGTAGTCAGCTAGGATGCTCTCAAACGAGCTACCTCAGAAGGTTGGCATAATGGTGGGCAGTAGCCTTGCCTGCTTCATGCTTCTCAAGAAGTGTAGTCACTATTGCACCTTCCTGACAAGTGGGGAGATGTTGAGTGTTCACAATAAGTCACTAGTTATGTGAACTCCAAGGAACTTGGTGCTCTCCACTCGGACTACTACAGAGTTATTGATGTGTAGTGGAGGGTGGTTGCTCCTGGTCCTCCTAAAGTCCACAATCATCACCTTCATCTTGTCCACATTGAGACTCAGACTGTTACTCTTGTACCATTTCAAGATTTTCCACCTCTTCTCTGTAGTGCGATGAAGCCAACTTACTACTGGATCATCTGCAAAGTTGATGACACTGTTGGAGGTGAATCTAGCGATGCCGTCATGGGTCAGCAGCATTAACAGGAGTGGGCTAAACACAGCCTTGAGATGCGCCAATATTCTGTAAGTGACCCGAACAGACAGTGGTCTTTTCGTTAGGAAATCCAGGATCCAATTACAGTGAGGGGTATTTGGTCCCAGCTTCTCCACCATCCTCTGAGGAATGATTGTATTAAATGCTGAGGCTGAAGTCAATAAACATCAGCCTGGCACACGAGGCATCATGTTCCAGGTGAGCCAAGATGGAGTGAAGCGACAAGACTATAGCAATGTCTGTGGAACAGTTTCTTCTATAGGCAAATTGAAATGGATCCAGTGTCTCGAGGAAGTGTGCTTTGATGCATCCATCACCAGACACTCGAAGAATTTCATAATGGTGGTCAGTGCCACAGGGCAGTGGTCATTGTGGCCTGTTATTGTTGCCCTTTTTTGGGTACCGGGATAATGGTGGACATCTTGAACCCTATGGGAACAATGGACTGCTGCAGTGAGTTATTGAAAATGTCCATGGAAGACCTCCGTCAACTGGTCTGCGCAGTCCTTCGGTATCCAACCAGGAATGTTGTCTGATCCTGCTGCCTTGTATAGGTTTACCTTGGATAGGGTACTCCTCACCTCGGCTATGAAGGTGGTCAGTTCATCTTTGATCAGAACAATGAGCATAGCAGCTGGAATTTTATGGTTTTTTTTAAAAAATACCATACAAAATTCTGCAATACTTTCGTAAGGAAAACCCATCATTAAGCCGGCTTTGGTCCTTTACACTGAAACAAACAAAGCCGGGCATTTATCTGGGTCAGTGTCTCTTTTTACACAGCAAGCCAGCATTCCGCAAGCAAAAGAGGTGGGACATGTTAACAGCGTTCGCATCTAGTGTCACATAAAATACCCTTCTTCACATGTTAGTGGGCATGTTAGGCCACTTTTTTCCCCCCAAAATGGCTGAAATTAGGGTGACAATGGTGAATAATGCCGACTGTCATACTGTTGGTCCTGCACTGGTCATGGTTGTGCTGAGAAAGTGCCAGGTTTGTGAGAGACAAGTTTGGACACAAGGGTTTGCAATTAAACATTACTTTTATTAAAACATAACAATTAATAGAAGAGCATGGTAAAATCATAGCAGGAATAAAACACACGCACAATTTATAAAAGTGCATGGGAGAAACCGCACACAACAAAACATACATGCACAATGTATAAAAGAGCATGAGAAAATACGTGCACAATTTATGGGAAAATCTACTTCATCTGGATTTCAATTTTTTTCTACAATACTGTGCATTAAATTAAAAACAAATGATAAATACAAATAAATATATATATATATACATTTGCCACACTGCAAGGAAAAATTGTCATTATAATCATGCAAACAGTCCTTTAGGGAGGTAAAAGTGCCTGATAGTTGCTGGAAAGGAATTA